>NC_092709.1:332189372-332494092 GCF_047496885.1 Scyliorhinus torazame
AGGGCAGTTGCAGCGGTTGTCGGTTCACGCAGCTTGACCAGGATGACCGCTGTCCAATGTAGGGAGAAGACCAATGGCCTCCACCGAGCAGCAAGGGTAAGTTCCCACCTCCTGGCATCAGTTCCGACTGCCACTCCTCACCCCCCCCACCCCCCCCCCCCCCAAAAATAACTGGCTGCCACCTCGCACCCTCCCCACATCCAATCTTCGTGCTTGCTCCTCCAAACCCACTGGCACCCACCAGCAAACCCATTCATGCCAAGGTGCAGTGCCGCACATGCCACCTACTGCAGACCCCCCCCCCCCCCCGCCCAGCCCCCCACTCCCCGCTATAAGGAACGTGCCCTGGAAATCGTGGGGTTGCCCGAGGAGAGAGCAGTCTCCTCAACTGAGGCCACCTCAGCTTACCAACTGGGGCCCTCCATCTCCAGGCCCTCCAGAGGATGTCCGCCAAGTGTGTCTAAGGTCACAGTGCATGAAAATCAGCAGGCTTCCTCCACCTCTGATGTACAACCTGGTAACACAGCTAGACATAGCAGTAGACCACTTGGGATTTTCACAGTAACTTTATTGCAGTGTTAGTGGAAGCCTACTTGTGACAATAATAAAGATTATTATTTGGAGATTAAGAAGAATGAGGATCACTGAGTGGCCATATGCCAAACTTAATACATGTGGGGCGGATTCTCTGCTCCCGGGACTAAGTGCCCACGCCATCGTGAATGCCGTCGCGTTTCACGACGACGCGCACAGGGCCTGAGCACAACCTATTCTGGCCCCCACAGGGGGCCAACACGGCCACTCCAGCCTCCTTCACACCACTCCAGCCTCCTTACGCGGTGCCAAATGGGCGCCGCGCCTACCCGCGCATGCGCAGTTCGGGCAGCTCATTCCTGCGCATACGCAGTTGGACCGCGTCATCCTGCGCATGCGTGGGGAACTTCATACGCGCACCGGCCCCTCACCAACATGGCGCCAGGGTTCTGGGGCCGGCCGCGGAAGGAGGTAGGCCCGGGGGGGGGGGGGGGGGGGAGGGGGAGAGGCCGGCCTGCCGATCGGTGGGCCCCGATCTCAGGCCAGACCCCACCGGAGGTCCCTCCAGGTGAAGGAGCCCCCTTCCTTTTTCCCTCCCCACCACAGCCCCCCCCCCCCCCCCCCGCCCCGGCAGCGACCAGGGGGGGACGGCACCGGTGGGACTGTCATTTTTTTCGCTGGCCGCTCGGCCCATCTGGGCCAGAGAATCGCCGCTCGCCGTTTGCGGCGATTCTCCGAGCGGCCCGGCGCGATTCCGCGGCGCTGGTTTCGGGGGGGGTGGTGGGAGAATCACTTGCGGGTGTCGCGGCAGCGTGGCCCGACTTGCGCGGCGCCCTGGCGGTTCTCCCACCCGGCGTGGGGGTGGGGGGGGGGGGGGCGGGGTGGGGAATACCGCCCGTAAAGCCTCTTATCACGTTAATCCTCACAGCGAGCCTGCCTGTCTGCACCCGCAGCTCCAGTTGCGCTCCGCTCCCCCTACCCCCGGGGACAGTGGTCCAAGATAAAATGCCCTGATGCAGACCCCATTCAGAGCTTTTGGCAGTAACTTAATTGCAGTGTTAATGTAAGCCTACTTGTCATAGAGACTTACGGTGGCGGCTATGAGGGAGTAAGTCGTGCATTTGGTGGCTCTCGCTGTGGCCGGAATTTTGGACCTTTCCCCCCGACCTTTTTGCGTTTTTGACCGCTGGCTTTGTAGGCAAGTTAATTTGGCACTGATTCCTCACATTGGTGTATGGAACGAAGAACCCCAAGGGATCGAAAAGGGAGAAATAAGAACATAAGAACATAAGAACTAGGGGCAGGAGTAGGCCATCTGGCCCCTCGAGCCTGCTCCACCATTCAATGAGATCATGGCTGATCTTTTGTGGACTCAGCTCCACTTTCCGGCCCGAACACCATAACCCTTAATCCCCTTATTCTTCAAAAAACCATCTATCTTTATCTTAAAAACATTTAATGAAGAAGCCTCTACTGCTTCACTGGGCAAGGAATTCCATAGATTCACAACCCTTTGGGCGAAGAGGTTCCTCCTAAACTCAGTCCTAAATCTACTTCCACTTATTTTGAGGCTATGCCCCCTAGTTCTGCTTTCACCCGCCAGTGGAAACAACCTGCCCGCATCTATCCTATCTATTCCCTTCATAATCTTATATGTTTCTATAAGATCCCCCCTCATCCTTCTAAATTCCAACGAGTACAGTCCCAGTCTACTCAACCTCTTCTCGTAATCCAACCCCTTCAGCTCTGGGATTAACCTAGTGAATCTCCTCTGCACACCCTCCAGTGCCAGTACGTCCTTTCTCAAGTAAGGAGACCAAAACTGAACACAATACTCCAGGTGTGGCCTCACTAACACCTTATACAATTGCAGCATAACCTCCCTAGTCTTAAACTCCATCCCTCTAGCAATGAAGGACAAAATTCCATTTGCCTTCTTAATCACCTGTTGCACCTGTAAACCAACTTTCTGCGACTCATGCACTAGCACACCCAGATCTCTCTGCACAGCAGCATGTTTTAGTTTTTTATCATTTAAATAATAATCCCTTTTGCCGTTATTCTTACCAAAATGGATAACCTCACATTTGTCAACACTGTATTCCATCTGCCAGACCCTAGCCCATTCACTTAGCCTGTCCAAATCCCTCTGCAGACTTCCAGTATCCTCTGCACTTTTTGCTTTACCACTTATCTTAGTGTCGTCTTCAAACTTGGACACATTGCCCTTGGTCCCCAACTCCAAATCATCTATGTAAATTGTGAACAGTTGTGGGCCCAACACTGATCCCTGAGGGACACCACTAGCTACTGATTGCCAACCAGAGAAACACCCATTAATCCCCACTCTTTGCTTTCTATTAATTAACCAATCCTCTATCCATGCTCCTACTTTCCCCTTAATGCCATGCATCTTTATCTTATGCAACAACCTTTTGTGTGGCACCTTGTCAAAGGCTTTCTGGAAATCCAGATATACCACATCCATTGGCTCCCCGTTATCTACCGTACTGTTAATGTCCTCAAAAAATTCCACTAAATTAGTTCGGCACGCCCTGCCCTTTATGAACCCATGCTGCGTCTGTCCAATGGGACAATTTCCATCCAGATGCCTCGCTATTTCTTCCTTGATGATAGATTCCAGCATCTTCCCTACTACCGAAGTTAAGCTCACTGGCCTATAATTACCCACTTTCTGCCTACCTCCTTTTTTAAACAGTGGTGTCACGTTTTCTAATTTCCAATCCGCCGGGACCACCCCAGAGTCTAGTGAATTTTGGTAAATTATCACTAGTGCATTTGCAATTTCCCTAGCCATCTCTTTTAGCACTCTGGGATGCATTCCATCAGGGCCAGGAGACTTGTCTACCTTTAGCCCCATTAGCTTGCCCATCACTACCTCCTTGGTGATAACAATCCTCTCAAGGTCCTCACCTGTCATAGCCTCATTTCCATCAGTCACTGGCATGTTATTTGTGTCTTCCACTGTGAAGACCGACCCAAAAAACCTGTTCAGTTCCTCAGCCATTTCCTCATCTCCCATTATTAATTCTCCCTTCTCATCCTCTAAAGGACCAATATTTACCTTAGCCACTCTTTTCTGTTTTATGTATTTGTAGAAACTTTTACTATCTGTTTTTATATTCTGAGCAAGTTTACTCTCATAATCTATCTTACTCTTCTTTATAGCTTTTTTAGTAGCTTTCTGTTGTCCCCTAAAGATTTCCCAGTCCTCTAGTCTCCCACTGATCTTTGCTACTTTGTATGTTTTTTCCTTCAATTTGATACTCTCCCTTATTTCCTTAGATATCCACGGTCGATTTTCCCTCTTTTTACCGTCCTTCCTTTTTGTTGGTATAAACCTTTGCTGGGCACTGTGAAAAATCACTTGGAAGGTTCTCCACTGTTCCTCAACTGTTTCACCATAAAGTCTTTGCTCCCAGTCTACCTTAGCTAGTTCTTCTCTCATCCCATTGTAATCTCCTTTGTTTAAGCACAAAACACTAGTGCTTGATTTTACCTTCTCACCCTCCATCTGTATTTTAAATTCCACCATATTGTGATCGCTCCTTCCGAGTGGATCCCTAACTATGAGATCCTGAATCAATCCTGTCTCATTACACAGGACCAGATCTAGGACCGCTTGTTCCCTCGTAGGTTCCATTACATACTGTTCGAGGAAACTATCGCGGATACATTCTATAAACTCCTCCTCAAGGCTGCCTTGACCGACCTGGTTAAACCAATCAACATGTAGATTAAAATCCCCCATGATAACTGCTGTACCATTTCTACATGCATCTGTTATTTCTTTGTTTATTGCCTGCCCCACCATAACGTTACTATTTGGTGGCCTATAGATTACTCCTATCAGTGACTTTTTCGCCTTACTATTCCTGATTTCCACCCAAATGGATTCAACCTTATCCTCCATAGCACCGATGTCATCCCTTACTGTTGCCCGGATGTCATCCTTAAATAACAGAGCTACACCACCTCCCTTACCATCCACTCTGTCCTTCCGAAAAGTTTGATACCCTCGGATATTTAACTCCCAGTCATGACCATCCTTTAACCATGTTTCAGTAATGGCCACTAAATCATAGTCATTCACGATGATTTGCGCCATCAACTCATTTACCTTATTCCGAATACTACGAGCATTCAGGCAAAGTACACTTATGTTGGCTTTTTTACCTCTGTTCTGAATCTTAACACCTTGATCAGTAACCTCTCCTAAGTTATATTTCCTCTTAACCTTTCTCCTAATTTTCCTTGTTGTCGAACCCACATCTTCCTGTAACAACCTGCCGCATCGCTTACCATTAATGTTTTCACTTCCCGTTTTATTCTTTTTAGTATTCCTGGTCCTATTCACTGAGCTCCCCTCAGTCACTGTACCTTGTACTGTCGCCCTTTTTGATTTTTGACTATGGCTTCTCTGCCTTACACTTTCCCCCTTACTGCCTTTTATTTCTGTCCCTGTTTTACTACCTTCCAACTTCCTGCATCGGTTCCCATCCCCCTGCCACATTAGTTTAAACTCTCCCCAACAGCTCTAGCAAACACCCCCCCTAGGACATCGGTGGGGTGGGGTGGGGGGGCGGTGTGTCATGGTTAGCGCTAAGCTGGAGGGGAGGAAGGTAGTCTTGGTTAACGTGTAAGCGCCAAATTGGGATGACATGGAATTTATAAAGAGGTTGCTGGGGAAGATACCTGTCCTGGCCTCGCACAAGCTGGTTATGGGAGGGGATTTCAATACAGTCATCGACCCCGGCCTGGACCGGTCGTGTTCGAAAACTGGGAGGGTGCCAGCAATGACAAAGGAACTGATAGGGTTCATGGAGCAGATGGGGGCGGGTCGACCCATGGAGGTTTAGGCAGCTGACGGGGAAGGAGTTTTCTTTTTATTCGCATGTTCACAAGGTTTATTCCCGGATAGACTTTTTCATTTTGAGCAGGGATTTGCTGGCGGGGGTGGTGGACATGGGGTATTCGGCCATCACTATTTCGGATCATGCCCCACACTGGGTGGAACTGCAAGTTAACGAGGAGAGCTTCCAGCGCCCGCAATGGAGGTTGGATGTGGGGTTTTTGGCGGACGAGGCGGTGTGCGAGAGGCTGAGGAACTGCATGCAGAACTACCTGCAGGTTAATGACATGGGGGAAGCCTCAGCAGCGGTGGTCTGGGAGGTGCTGAAGGCAGTGGTGAGAGGGGAGCTGATTTCAATCCGGGCTCATAGGGACAGGACGGATAGGGCAGAAACGGACTGACTGGTTAAGGAGATCTTACAGGTAGTCAGGAGGTATACGGTGACCCCGGGGACGGAGCTCTTAAGGGAGCGTCGGAAGGTGCAGGCTGAGTTTGGGTTGTTGCCCACAGGTAAGGCAGTGGAGCAGCTTAGAAAGGCGAGAGGAGCGTTTTACAAATATGCGGAGAAGGCCAGCAGAATGCTTGCACAGCAGCTAAGGAAGAGGGAGGTGGCCAGGGAAATAGAGAGGGTGGTTGGTGGGGATGGAAACTTGGTAGGGGAGTCAGCAGGGCTAAACGGGGTGTTCAGGGACTTTTACAGTAGGCTTTATTGCTCGGAACTCCCTACGGGGCCGGAGGGGGTGAGACGCTTTTTGGACGGACTGACCTTCCCAAGAGTGGGTAGGGAGCTGGTAGATAGTCTGGGGGCCCCGATTAGGGTCAAAGTAATAGCTGAGGGCTTGAAGGCAATGCAGTCGGGCAAAGCCCCAGGGCCGGACGGGTACCCGGTGGAGTTCTATAAAAGGTTCTCAGGGATATTAGGGCCGGTGCTGGTCAAGGTTTTCAATGAGGCAAGGGACAGAGGGGTGCTGCCCCCGCGAAGTCCCAGGCCACTATTTTGTTGATATTGAAGGGGGACAAGAACCCGGAGCAATGTGGATCTTCAAGGCCGATCTCGCTGCTTAATGTGGACGCCAAGCTGCTGGCCAAAGTGTTGGCCTCCAGGATTGCAGATCGTGTGCCGGATGTGATTATGGAGGACCAAACCGGATTTGTCAAGGGCAGGTAATTGGTGGCCAATATAAGAAGGCTGCTTAGCATGATCATTGATGCCCCCGCAGAGTAGGGAGGTTGAGTAGTTGTGGCAATCGATGCGGAAAAGGCGTTCGACCGGGTGGAGTGGGGCTATCTATGGGAGGTGCTGAGACGATTTGGGTTCGATAGGGGCTTTATCGACTGGGTCATGCTGTTGTATCAGGCCCCGGAAGCTAGTGTAAGGACGAATAGGACGATTTCGGACTATTTTAGACTGTACCGGGGGACAAGTCAGGGGTGCCCCCTCTAACCACTGTTGTTTGCATTAGCTATAGAGCCGCTGGCAATTGCTCTGAGAGCTTCAAGGGGCTGGTGAGGGGGGTGAGGGGGGGGGGGGTGGAACATGGAGTCTCGCTGTACGCGGACGACCTCCTCTTATGCGTATCGGATCCAAGGGCAGGGATTGGTGAAATTTACTTGGGGAATCGCCATAATTGGGGGCCGGTTTTCGGGGTATAAACTGAATATGACAAAGAGTGAGATGTTTGTAGTCCAGGCAAGGGGTCAGGAGGGTTGGCTGGGGGAGTTACCGTTCAGGTTAGTAGGGGACAGTTTCAGGTACTTAGGGATACAAGTGGCGCGCGACTGGGGCCAGTTACACAAGTTGAACTTGTCCCGGTTGGTTGAACAGATGAGGGGTGAGTTTCGTGGATGGGATGCGCTCCCACTGTAGTTAGCTGGGAGAGTGCAGACGGTCAAACTGACGGTCCTACCGAGATTTCTGTCCGTATTTCATTGTCTCCCAATTTTCATCCCGCGGTCCTTTGTTAAGAGGGTTAATAAAATCATCCTGGGATTTGTGTGGGTGGGTAAGTCCCCGCGAGTGAAGAAGGTGATGCTCGAGCGGAATCGGGGGGAGGGGGCGCTTGCCCTCCCGAATTTTAGTAATTATTACTGGGCGGCTAACATAGCCATGATAAGGAAGTGGGTGGTGGGGGCGGGGTCAGTTTGGGAGCGGATGGGGGCAGCTTCGTTTAGGGGCACCATTCTGGGGGCGTTGATAATGGCACCTCTGCCGTTCCCGCCAGTGAGATACTCCACCAGCCCCGTAGTGGTGGCAGCCCTGAGAATCTGGGGTCAGTGGAGGAGGTACGCTAGAGCAGTGGGAACATCGGCCTGGTCCCCAAGATGTGACAATCACCAGTTTGCCCTGGGGCGCTTGGATGGGGGGAGCCGAGTATGCCGAAGGGTGGGAATTGAGAAGATGGGGGGACTTTTTTTAGAGGGGAGCTTCCCTAGCTTGAGGGCGCTGGCGGAGAAGTTTGGGTTGGCAAGGAGGAACAAATTTAGATATTTGCAGATGCGTAGGCAGGTATCATCCTTCCCACTCCTGCCACTTAGCAGGATCCAGGATAGGGTAGTGTCGAGGGGATGGATGGGAGAGGAGAGCGTCTCGGACATCTATGAAGAACACATGGGGGCGGAGGAGATGCAGACCGAGAAGCTGAAGTGTAAGTGGGAGGGGGAGCTTGGTGGTGAGATGGAGGATGGCTTATGGGCAGAGTCAACGCGACCGCAACATGCGTCAGGCTCAGCTTGATCCAATTCAAGGTGGGACACGGGCCCACATGACCGTGGCCCGGATGAGTAAATTCTTTGGGGTGGAGGACAGGTGTGTAAAATGTGCGGGAGAACCAGCGAACCATGTCCACATGTTCTGGACGTGTCCAAAACTTAGGGGATATTGGCAGGGGTTTGCGGACGTTATGTCCAGAGTATTGAAAACAAGGGTGGCAATGAGTCCAGAGGTGGCGATTTTCAAGGTGTCGGAAGACCCGGGAATCCAGGAGGAGAAAGAGGCAGATGCTCTGGCCTTTGCTTCCCTGGTAGCCCGGAGACGGATACTGCTAGCTTGGAGGGACTCAAAGCCCCCAAAGTCGGAGACCTGGTTAACTGACATGGCGAGCTTTCTCGGCCTGGAGAAGATTAAGTTTGCCTTGAGCGGGTCACTGTTAGGGTTTTTCCGGAGGTGGCAACCATTCATCGACTTCTTCGCGGGGAATTAATCGTCAGCGGGGGGGTGGGGGGGTTAGTAGAGGGGGGAGGGGGTGGGAGGGGGGATTAGGATAGCGTAGAATAGGGGGTCAATTAGGCGGGTCTTGGCGGGATGGGAGTCGGTGATTGGCGGGATGGGAGTCGGTATTTGCACTATGTTAATTCTTTGTACATTGTTTTTATACTGTTGCTGTTTGTAATGCCAAAAATACCTCATTAAAATTGTTCATTTTATTAAAAAAAAAAAAAGCCTACTTGTCATAATAAAAATTATTATAATTAATTAATTAATACCCCCATGCGTGCCATCTATTGCCCCGAGACCTGGAGGTATCCCGGGGTTGCGGGGAATCCTGCTGCCCGGGCATCTTCGTGGAGCTGGTCCAGCTCCAAGTTGATTCTAGTCTGATGCCCAGGCATGCAGACATGTATGCAGACAGACAGGCATGGTGGCACAGTGGTTAGCACTGCTGCCTCACCGCTCCAGGGTCCCGGGTTCAATTCCGGCCTCGGGTGACTGTCTGTGTGGAGTCTGCATGTTCTCCCAGTGTCTGTGTGGGTTTCCTCCGGGTGCTCCGGTTTCTTCCCACAGTCCAAAGATGTGCAGGTAGATTGGCCATGCTAAATTGCCCATTAGTGCCAAAAGAAAAGGTTAGGCGGGGTTACTGGGTTACGGGGATAGGGTGAAAGTGGGGTGCTCTTTCCAAGGGCCAGTGCAGACTTGATAGGCCAAATGGCCTCCTTCTGAACTATAAATTCCATTCTATGATCCGTGACCCAGGGATGTAGGCTGTAGCTTGGGAAATGCCGTACAAGTCCCCACTCGAGCCCTGGGATGAACTGGTTGCATCCAAGTTCAAGTCTGCAATGACCTTCATGACCCAAGTCCCCACTCAAGCCCTGGGATGAACTGGTTGCATCGAAGTTCAAGTCTGCAGTGACCTTCACGACCACCAGGAGCGGATGTCCTCCTCCACGGGGTGCCAAGTCCGCGTGGACGTGGCACTGGTGTTGCACTGTCTCTTTGTTGAGATGGAGTCTCCTGTGGTGCGTGCTGTCCGCCATCTCCTCGAAAGACCAATGACACCTGTACACATTGGGCCGTCGCTGGCGCCCCCCTCTGAGTTTCTCCTCGGCCTGATGGGCGGCCGGGTCTTCAGGGTGTGCGGCGGCCCTCTGCTCATGGACTGGCATCTCCAGCCTGCATTGTCGCTGCTGCCTTCTCCGGCGTCTGGCCGCCTGGGCTGCAACCAGCACCACACGGGCAGCCTCTGCGGGACTGACATAACCAGCCATATTGTTACATTTGTAAGGAACTGGAGAAGGAGAGAGACCGGCAATCAGTTCGGGCTTCCAACCCGGGATCTGTCTCCCAAGGCTCGCGCACGCTTCGAGGGCCCCACCGTCTCTCGGAGTGCCATCCACGGAGCCAGTTGTGCTGGAAAACCTTGCTCTGCACACGCCCCTCCCCCCGGCCACAGCAGGACCCCCTAGGCCTCAGACCCCAGGCGTCTGCCGGGAACATTAGGGAGAACATTAGGCGCCTTCCCCTGAACCACACACTTACCCTATTGCCGTTAGGATATCCCCAGGGCTGATGTCCAGCTCTAGAGTGTTTGATTGTTGGCTGCTGCCCATGAGAATCCACTTAAATAATATTTTATTGGAAAAAACAATCAACAGTAACAAAGATTCGATGATCAACTACATAACAATCCACATGTCACACTAACAATTAATCAACAAGGAAACATCACTGTTCCATATTGGTACCAATACAAATCTATAGCAGCACATCTTCACAGAAAAGAAACAAACACACGGTATCGTCCTTCGCAGATTCCTCAACAGAAACCGAGGATAAGCCTGTGAATGTGTTCTCATATCCAGAACTTTGTTGTAGAAATGATCTGTCCATCAATGTGTTACTTGATCCACGTATCAGTGTCATTCTCCATCCAGGAGCCGCAGCTGTGCAGGCCCCTCCCACACGGTCCAATCTCACCGGAACCAAATCCTGGTATTCACATATTCCACTGGCGCTCGAGGTGCAGTTGAACATCCGTGATTTCCAGCGTGTGTAACCCACGGCGACGTATCCGTTACATGCAGCACTCCCCACACCAGCAACCAAAGCATCAGCAATCTGCAAAGCATTTCGTCAACGACGCTCGCAGGTGGCCCATTTGGAACAAGGCCGCGCACCAGATCCCGCAGTGTCTTCTTGCTTCAAACTGGATTGCCTTCTGAACTAATATGTCGCCCCGGAGCCCGGTGTTCTGGGGCCCAGAAGTGTCCTTCTTACCGGTTAAAGAAAAGGAAGGAAACAGCAGCCTCCAGGTATCTGCAGCCACCAGCAGGAGCAAGCGGCAAACACAACCTGCAGCAGTGAGGTGCTCTCACAACCAACCAGGCCACTTCCTCATTAGCAATAGCCTTCAGCTGTGAAGCTAGAGGCTGCTCACAGTCAAAGGGAGTTAAAGTGACCTTCAGCATAGAACCAAGAACAGGGCTCTGCCCTGGAAGTGTTTGGTAGGACAGGCCGCAACTGTACTTTGGCCCCATTATGAATATTTAAAGATGGCTTGAAAGGCCTCACAGATGAAAAGCCTTCTCAACAACCCCCCCCCCCTACTCCCCACAGAGGTGTCCCCGACCTACCATACTTCAGCTCCCCGCCCCCCCCCCCCCCCCCCCTCGACCAAGCCCAAACCCCCAAGCACTGGGCCAGCAGCTCTGGTGCCCTTGAGCTGCATGCCAGATAATGGAAACGGCTACTCACCTCCTCAGTTCCCCTCAGCAGCCATTGCGCCAGCTGGTTTTTATAAAGGAGTAGGAGACAACGGCCGCATGATTTCCCGCTGGGGAGCTGGTTAATTCCCGGGAGGCCGTTGCATTCGGCTTCGATCTCGTTAATCAGATGGAAATTGATTCAAATGAGGGTTAGTGACATGCTCGCCATATTTGGGTGTGATCCGGAACTCGCCATCCGGAGCGGGCTGGTTGGTAGCAAACTGATCCCCGCCGGCTGCAAGTCTCGATTTTGGCCTTGCCCGCTATTTAACCAGCGTGCCCAGATCCGTGCCGGGAGCAACGCAGTTTTTAAATTGCGCTATAGTCATTTTTGGGGAGAATTCCACCCGGAGTTAATTCAGCATCTCTTTAAGCAATTGCAGAAACAGTGTGGTGGGGGTGATAGAGTGGATGTGCAGGGGAGGTGAGTGGGATTAAAGTCAAAGGGAAGTTCTTTGTTTTTAGTTATTCTTTCATGGGCCATACCTAATGACCCTTGAACTGAGTGGCTCCCTAGGAAATTGCACAGGCAATTTAAGAGTCGACCGTATTGCTGTGGGTCTGGAGTCACATGTAGGCCAACCAGGTAAGGATGACAGATTTCCTTCCCTGAAGGACAGTTGTGAACCAGATGGGTTTTTACAACAATCGATGACAGTTTCATGGTGACCGTTCCTGATAATAGCTTTTCAATTGCAGATTTTATTAACTGAATTTAAATTCCACCATTTGCCGTGATGGGATTTGAAGCTGTCTCTGTAGAGCAATAGCCTGGGCCTCTAGATGACCTATCCAGTGATATTACCACTGCAGAAACTTGTCTTTGTGATTGTGTTTCAGTGTTGAGGAAAGAGATATGGCCTAATGGGGCGGCACGGTAGCACAGTGGTTAACACTTGCTTCATGGTGCCAGGGTCCCAGGTTCGATTCCCGGCTTGGGTCACTGCCTGTGCGGAGTCTGCACGTTCTCCCCGTGTCTTCATGGGTTTCCTCTGTGTGCTCCAGTTTCTTCCCACATGTCCTGAAACATGTGCTGTTTGGTAATTTGGACATTCTGAATTCTCCCTCTGTGTACCCGAACAGGCGCCGGAATGTGGTGACTAGGGGCTTTTCACAGTAACTTCATTGCAGTGTTAATGTAAGCCTACTTGCGACAATAAGGATTATTATTATAATCAAGTACTCCAGAAAAGGTGAACAGTATAGAAGAGTCAAATGGAAATGCGAGATGATCCCCAGTGGAGGGGGAGGCAGAGATAGTGGCGGCAATGGACGCAGAGAAGGCATTTGATAGGGTGGAATGGGAGTATTTATGGGAAGTGTTAAGGAGGTTTGGGTTTGGGAACGGGTTTATTAGCTGGGTTAGACTTCTTTATGGGGCTCCAACGGCAAGCGTAGTTACAGGTCAACATAGATCGGAGTATTTCCGATTATATAGGGGAACAAGACAGGGATGCCCGCTGTCTCCATTGTTGTTCGCGTTGGCAATTGAACCTCTGGCCATGGCATTGAGAGACTCCAGGAAATGGAGAGGGGTGATTAGAGGGGGAGAAGAACACCGAGTCTCGTTATACGCAGATGACCTATTGTTATACGTGTCGGACCCAGCGGTGGGGATGATAGAGGTTATGTGAATTTTGAGGGGGTTCGGGGAATTCTCGGGGTATAGGCTAAACATGGGGAAGAGTGAATTATTTGTGATACATCCAGGGGACCAGAGTAGAGAGATAGAAGGCTTACCGCTAAGGAAAGTGGAAAGAAACTTCCGATACCTGGGGATTCAGATCGCTAGGAGCTGGGGAACCTTGCACAGACTTAATCTGACACGGCTGGTAGAACAAATGGAGGAGGACTTCAAGAGGTGGGACATGCAGCCTCTATCGCTGGCGGGCAGGGTGCAAGCAATTAAGATGATGGTCCTCCCGAGGTTCTTATTTGTATTTCAATGTCTCCCTATACTAATCACCAAGACCTTTTTTAATAAAATAGATAGGAGCATCACGAGCTTCGTGTGGGCAGGGAAAGTTCCGAGAGTAAGGAGGGGGTTCCTTCAGCGTAGTAGGGACAGAGGAGGACTGGCACTACCGAACTTGGGTGATTACTATTGGGCCGCCAATGTGGCAATGATACGTAGATGGATGATGGAGGGTGAGGGAGCGGCGTGGAAAAGACTGGAGAGAAAGTCCTGTAAAGGGACGAGTTTAGAGGCGCTGGTGACGGCGCCGCTACCGTTCTCACCTAAAAAGTTTACCACGAACCCGGTGGTGGCGGCAACACTGAATATCTGGGGACAGTGGAGGCGACAGAGAGGGGTGCGGGGAGCCCTGGTGGGGTCCCCTATCAGGAACAACCATAGGTTCGCCCCAGGAAGAATGGATGGAGGATTTCAGAGCTGGTACCAGTTGGGAATTAGGAAGGTGGGAGATTTATTTATAGATGGGACTTTTGCGAGCTTGGGAGCATTGGAGGAAAAGTATAAGTTGCCCCGGGAAATTTCCTGCGATATATGCAGGTGAGGGCGTTTACTAGACAACAGGTGAGGGAATTTCCGTTGCTCCCGACACAGGGGATACAGGACAGGGTGCTTTCAGGGGTGTGGGTCGGAGAGGGCAAGGTGTCAGAGATTTATAGAGAGATGAGGGAAGAGGGGGAGGAGTCGGTGGGTGAACTAAAAGGAAAGTGGGAAGAAGAATTAGGGGAGGAGATAGAGGAGGGTATGTGGGCTGATGCCCTAAGCAGGGTAAATTCCTCTTCCTCATGCGCCAGGCTTAGCCTGATTCAATTTAAGGTGCTACATAGAGCACACATAACAAGGGCAAGATTGAGCAGGTTCTTTGGAGTGGAGGAAAAATGTGGGAGGTGTGGCGGGAGCCCGGCAAACCACGCACGTATGTTTTGGGCGTGCCCGGCACTGGAAGGGTATTGGAAGGGAGTGACGGGAGTGATTTCGCAGGTGGTGAAGGCCCGGGTCAAACCAGGCTGGGGGTTAGCTCTATTTGGAGTTGCGGAAGAGCCGGGAGTGCAGGAGGCGAAAGAGGCCGATGTCGTGGCCTTTGCGTCCCTAGTAGCCCGGCGCAGGATCCTACTCATGTGGAAGGAGGCGAAAACCCCCAGGATTGGAGGCCTGGGTAAATGATATGGCGGGGTTCATTAAACGGGAGCAGATAAAGTTTGCCCTGAGAGGATCGGCTCAAGGGTGCACCAGGCGGTGGCAGCCATTTCTCGACTACCTAGGGGAACGTTAGAGGGAAGACAGATGACCAGCAGCAGCAACCCAGGGGGAGGGGGGGGGGGGGAGGGTTTAGTTTAGTTTAGGTCAATAGACAATGGGGTTTTGTTACCTGTGTATTGTTAAAAATTTCTGTTTTGTTATTGTTTCGTTTGCTTTGTAAGAGGGAAAAATTGTTGTTTGGAAAAAATTTTCAATAAAATATATTTTTAAAAAAAGGAAATGCGAGATGAGCAGGCATTCCTGGTGGGACATTATTGGAATAAAATTCCTTCCAGGTAATCACAGTGTTCTAATCTACTTCCTTTCCGTACCTGAGCAGGCTTTAGACTTCCTACGCATGGGCAAGGGGATGATGGGCGATTTACGACGCAGGTTGCCATTGTATCTGTCAGATTATACGGATGGTGAGTACTCATTATTTTCAATGATTGATCTTCCAGCATATTTTTGGGGACATAATTTTTTTTTTTCTTAACTTTAGTGTACCCAATTCATTTTTTCCAATTAAGGGGCAATTTAGCGTGGCCAATCTACCTACCCTGCACACCTTTCAGTTGTGGGGGCGAAACCCACACAAACACGGGGAGAATGTGCAAACTCCACATGGACAGTGACCCAGAGACGGGATCGAACCTGGGACCTCAGCGCCGTGAGGCAGCAATGCTAACCACTGTGCCACCGTGCAGCCCTCTTGGGGACATAATTTTAAGGTGATTGGAGGAAGGTATCGGGGAGATGTCAGATGTTCTTTACACCGAGTGGTGGGTGCGTGGAATGCACTGCCTGCGGAGGTGGTTGAGTCAGAGTCATTAGGGACATTTAAGTGACTCTTGGGCAAACACATGGACAGCAGTAAATTGATGGGGTGGAGGTTAGGTTGATCTTAGATTAGGATAAATGCTCGACACGACATCGTGGGCTGAAGGGTCTGTACTGTGCTGTACTGTTCTATGTTCTATAAAAACCGTGGCATTACTGCAGCTGATTCAGAGATATGTGGTGGACAGCAAGTGCAATACCTGTGTTAAGTGTGAGCCACACACCAGGCTTTTACTAGATCAACAGCCACTGTTCAGTTCTGAATGATAACTTGGAAGTAGTGCAAAAACAAATAGCTGTGACCATCAGTCATGAGAACGTAACTCGTGGAAGCATGCCGCATGGGCAGCAGGGTGACACAGTGGTTAGCACTGCTGCCTCACAGCTCCAGCGACCCGGCTTCAATTCTGGCCTCGGGTGACTGTCTGTATGGAGTTTGCACGTTCTCCCCGTGTCTGCGTGGGTTTCCTCCGGGTGCTCCGGTTTCCTCCCACAGTCCAAAGATGGGCAGGTTAGGTGGATTAGCCGTGATAAATTGTCCCTTACTGTCTAAAAGGTTTGGTGGGGTAACTGGGTTAGAGGGACAGGATGGAGGCGGGGCTTAAGTCGGGTGCTCTTTTCAAGGGCCGGTGCAGACCCGATGGGTCGAATGGCCTCCTTCCACACTGTAAATTCTATGATTCTATGACCCCTTTAGTCTCCTCCTTTCAATAAGATCAAGGCTAATCTACCTCCAGCCTGTTTTCCCAGCCCATCCCTGCGTCCCTCGATTGATTGATTGAGAGATTTATTTATATATATTCTTTCGGAGTATGTGGGTGTTGCTGGCGAGGCCAGGATTTGTTACACAGCCATAATCGCCCGGGCAGTTAAAATTCAGGGTGGCATGAGTGGCACGGTGACACAGTGGTTAGCACCACTTCCTCACGGCACTGAGGATCCAGGTTCGATCCTGGCCCCGGGTCACTGTCCGTGTGGAGTTTGCACATTCTCCCCGTGTCTGCGTGGGTTTCACCCCCACAACCCAAAGATGTGCAGGTAGGTGGATTGGCCACGCTAAATTGCCCCTTAACTGGAAAAAAAAAAAAGAATTTGGCACTTTAAATTTAAAAAACAAAATTCAGGGGGCAGTTAAGAGTCGACCACTTTGCTGTGGACCTGGAACGACATGTAGGCCAGGCCGGGTAAGGGTGGCGGATTTCCTTCCTAAAGCGTTCGGGAACAAGATGGGTCACATCTTGCAGGCAACGGGTTCCAGGTCTCTACAACTTTGCTGCGTTTTTTTTTTAATGTTCTCCCTCACACTCCAACTGCATTTCTTGTCCAAGTCAGCGTTGCCTCGACTTTATACCATCATTTAACACAAAGAGCCTCAGGGAAAAGGCATAGGAAAAAGTCAGATGGTATTGGGGCTCCTGTGACCTGATAGTGATGTGAGGTGTAGTGTCCAACAACCTCTGTGGCCAAAGGCACTCGCCCTACACCCAATATTGCCAATTGGCGTCTGGCCCCTTCCCCACTTCCACCATCCACAGCTGTTTTACTGCCTTCAGATCTCTGTCACCTTGCACTCCCTGCTGCCGGAGGCTGCTCCATCTCTTACCCTCCAGCTTTGAAGAAAAAAAGAATAAACTTCATTAAGATAAATGGATGGATAATCATTAGCCTGAAGAGGTAGGTAATTTCCTGAAACGCGTTTCTGGAATGTCCCAAGGGTGCAGATGCAACCAGGAATCATTGCTTTAGTACTAAGTGTGCTGATTGTATGCTGGCATTCCCATAAACAAACAGAAATTACCTCATGAAACGCTCATTGCTTATGCAGTTTTCAATTCCATAATCTTAAAATGAAAGCTTCGGAAGAGAGCAATTTGTTTTATTCCCCTCCCCCCACCAACTGGAATTCTGGATTCACAAGGTTCTCTGTTCACCTGTTGTTCATGGGTATATTTGGCGCCAGCACAATTGCTAATCCGTAGCTCATGAGTATGAATCTTTAAAGCTTCAAGTGAATTTAATCTCTGGTTTTCTTCAAGTTGTTTTCTGGGGGGGGGGGGGGGGGTAACCTTTCAAATTGTCAGAAGGCTCCCGTTTCCCATTGTTTTAACTCCTATTGAAGCTCAGCTTGCGTTCTGGAACATTCTGCAAAATTGGGTGGTGAGTGAGATTGGAAGTTGCAGCGGCGGAGTTGAGAACATTCAGCTTAATTTCAGTGTTTTTTTTTGAGATACACTGAACCCTTGAGATGAAAGATGCAAAGGACAACTTATTCAGAAGGACATTTGAAAATGTGTTTGGTGGGCTGGGGGATAGTAATTGTGAGCAGCACGGTAATGTGGGCATCACAGTAGCATAGTATCATAGAATCATAGAATTTACAGTGCAGAAGGAGGCCATGCGGCCCATCGAGTCTGCACCGGCCCTTACAAAGAGCACCCCACTCAAGCCCACCTGGGTAGAGATCAGGAATAAGAAGGGTGCAGTCACAATGTTGGGGGTATACTACAGGCCTCCCAACAGCCAGCGGGAGATAGAGGAGCAGATAGGTAGACAGATTTTGGAAAAGAGTAAAAACAACAGGGTTGTGGTGATGGGAGACTTCAACTTCCCCAATATTGACTGGGACTCACTTAGTGCCAGGGGCTTAGACGGGGCGGAGTTTGTAAGGAGCATCCAGGAGGGCTTCTTAAAACAATATGTAAACAGTCCAACTAGGGAAGGGGCGGTACTGGACCTGGTATTGGGGAATGAGCCCGGCCAGGTGGTAGATGTTTCAGTAGGGGAGCATTTTGGTAACAGTGACCACAATTCAGTAAGTTTTAAAGTACTGGTGGACAAGGATAAGAGTGGTCCGAGGATGAATGTGCTAAATTGGGGGAAGGCTAATTATAACAATATTAGGCGGGAACTGAAGAACATAGATTGGGGGCGGATGTTTGAGGGCAAATCAACATCTGACATGAGGGAGGCTTTCAAGTGTCAGTTGAAAGGAATACAGGACAGGCATGTTCCTGTGAGGAAGAAAGATAAATACGGCAATTTTCGGGAACCTTGGATGACGAGAGATATTGTAGGCCTCGTCAAGAAGAAAAAGGAGGCATTTGTCAGGGCTAAAAGGCTGGGAACAGACGAAGCCTGTGTGGCATCTCAGGAAAGTAGGAAGGAACTTAAGCAAGGAGTCAGGAGGGCTAGAAGGGGTCATGAAAAGTTATTGGCAAATAGGGTTAAGGAAAATCCCAAGGCTTTTTACACGTACATAAAAAGCAAGAGGGTAGCCAGGGAAAGGGTTGGCCCACTGAAGGATAGGCAAGGGAATCTATGTGCGGAGCCAGAGGAAATGGGCGAGGTACTAAATGAATACTTTGCATCAGTATTCACCAAAGAGAAGGAATTGGTAGATGTTGAGTCTGGAGAAGGGGGTGTAGATAGCCTGGGTCACATTGTGATCCAAAAAGACGAGGTGTTGGGTGTCTTAAAAAATATTAAGGTAGATAAGTCCCCAGGGCCTGATGGGATCTACCCCAGAATACTGAAGGAGGCTGGAGAGGAAATTGCTGAGGCCTTGACAGAAATCTTTGGCTCCTCGCTGTCTTCAGGGGATGTCCCGGAGGACTGGAGAATAGCCAATGTTGTTCCTCTGTTTAAGAAGGGTAGCAAGGATAATCCCGGGAACTGCAGGCCGGTGAGCCTTACTTCAGTGGTAGGGAAATTACTGGAGAGAATTCTTCGAGACAGGATCTACTCCCATTTGGAAGCAAATGGACGTATTAGTGAGAGGCAGCACAGTTTTGTGAAGGGGAGGTCGTGTCTCACTAACTTGATAGAGTTTTTCGAGGAGGTCACTAAGATAATTGATGCAGGTAGGGCAGTAGATGTTGTCTATATGGACTTCAGTAAGGCCTTTGACAAGGTCCCTCATGGTAGACTAGTACAAAAGGTGAAGTCACACGGGATCAGGGGTGAACTGGCAAGGTGGATACAGAACTGGCTAGGCCATAGAAGGCAGAGGGTAGCAATGGAGGGATGCTTTTCTAATTGGAGGGCTGTGACCAGTGGTGTTCCACAGGGATCAGTGTTGGGACCTTTGCTGTTTGTAGTATATATAAATGATTTGGAGGAAAATGTAACTGGTCTGATTAGTAAGTTTGCAGACGACACAAAGGTTGGTGGAATTGCGGATAGCGATGAGGACTGTCTGAGGATACAGCAGGATTTAGATTGTCTGGAGACTTGGGCGGAGAGATGGCAGATGGAGTTTAATCCGGACAAATGTGAGGTAATGCATTTTGGAAGGGCTAATGCAGGTAGGGAATATACAGTGAATGGTAGAACCCTCAAGAGTATTGAAAGTCAAAGAGATCTAGGAGTACAGGTCCACAGGTCATTGAAAGGGGCAACGCATGTGGAGAAGGTAGTCAAGAAGGCATACGGCATGCTTGCCTTCATTGGCCGGGGCATTGAGTATAAGAATTGGCAAGTCATGTTGCAGCTGTATAGAACCTTAGTTAGGCCACACTTGGAGTATAGTGTTCAATTCTGGTCGCCACACTACCAGAAGGATGTGGAGGCTTTAGAGAGGGTGCAGAAGAGATTTACCAGAATGTTGCCTGGTATGGAGGGCATAAGCTATGAGGAGCGATTGAATAAAGTCGGTTTGTTCTCACTGGAACGAAGGAGGTTGAGGGGCGACCTGATAGAGGTATACAAAATTATGAGGGGCATAGACAGAGTGGATAGTCAGAGGCTTTTCCCCAGGGTAGAGGGGTCAATTACTAGGGGGCATAGGTTTAAGGTGAGAGGGGCAAGGTTTAGAGTAGATGTACGAGGCAAGTTTTTTACGCAGAGGGTAGTGGGTGCCTGGAACTCGCTACCGGAGGAGGTAGTGGAAGCAGGGACGATAGGGACATTTAAGGGGCATCTTGACAAATATATGAATAGGATGGGAATAGAAGGATACGGACCCAGGAAGTGTAGAAGATTGTAGTTTAGTCGGGCAGTATGGTCGGCACGGGCTTGGAGGGCCGAAGGGCCTGTTCCTGTGCTGTACATTTCTTTGTTCTTTGTTCTTTGTACCCTATCCTCGTAACCCAGTATCCCTCACTTATCCTTTTTGGACACTAAGTGCAATTTATCATGGCCAATCCACCTAACCCACACATCTTTGGACTGTGGGAGGAAACCGGAGCGCCCAGAGGAAACGTGCAGACTCTGCACAGACAGTGACCCAGCTAGGAATCGGACCTGGTACCCTGGAGCTGTGAAGCTACTGTGCTAATCACTATGCTACCGTGCTGGTTAGCACTATGGCTTCACAGCGGCAGGGTCCCAGGTTCGACTCCCAGCTTGGGTCGCTGTCTATGCAGAAGCTGCATGTTTCACATGTGTCTGCGTGGGTTTCCTCCGGGTGCTCCGGTTTCCTCCCACAAGTCCTGAAAGACGAGCTGTTAGGTGACTTAGACATTCTGAATTCTCTCTCAGTGTACCCAAACAGGCGCCGGATTGTGGCGACCTGGGGATTTTCACAGTAACCTCATTGCAGTGTTAACGTAAGCCTACTTGTGACAATAAAGATTATTATTATTAATTGTTCGTTGTTGTGTCTCTGTCAGTAGCACTCTTTTCCCATTGAGCCATAAGCTCATGAGTTCAAGACCCACTCGAGGACTTGAGCACGATAGTCTCCGCTGACACTCCAGTATGGTATTGAGGAAGAGTTGCACTGTCAGATGCATCGTTTTCCAGATAAGACATTAAACAGAGGCCCTGTCTGCTTTCTGAGGTTAACAATCCCATGGCATTATTTCCAAGATCAGGGGAGTTATCCCCAGCGACCTAGTTATTATGAATCCCTCAACACCACAAAACAAACCAATGTTTGGTAATCCTTCAACAGCACCTTCCAAACCCATGACCTCTAACATCTAGGAGGACAAGAGCAGCAGATACCTGGGAACATCACCACCTGGAAGTTCCCCTCCAAGTCACTCACCATCCTGACTTCACCCTGACTTGGAAATATATCGCCGTTCCTTGAGTTCAAAATCCTTGAACTCGCTCCCAAACAGCACTGTGGGTGTACCTACACCACGTGGCCTGCCACAGCTTAAGAAGGCAGCTCATCACCACCTTCACAAGGGCAATTGGGAATGGGCAACAAACACGGTAGCACAGTGGTTAGCGTAGTGTCCAAAAAGGTTGGGTGACCTTACGGGCGTAGGGTGGAGGCATGGGCTTAAGTGGGGTGCTCTTTCCAAGGGCCAGTGCAAATTTGATGGGCCGAATGGCCTTTTACTGCACTGTAAATTCTACTCTATTGGTTGCTGCAGGTCCCTACATTGCAATGTAACTAACATTTCCAAAATACTTAATTGGCTGTAAAGTGTTTCTTGTGGTCATGAAAGATACTATTATCATTACAAATCTTTTATTTCTTCACTTCAGAGTTGTTCTGGAGGGAGAGATTGCTGGCCCTGTGTAGATCTTCATTTCCATCAAAATGAATGGAGTGGAAACCAGGGGGGGGGATTCTCCGCGAACCGGCGGAGCGGGCCACTCCGGCGCCGAGGAGTGGCGTGAACCACTCCGGCGTCGGGCCGCCCCGAAGGTGCCGAATCCTCCTTCAGGGGCTAGGCCGGCGCCATGAGTGTTTGGCGCCATGCCAGCCGGACCGGAAGGGCTTGGTGCCAATGCAACCGTTGCCGAAGGGCCTCCGCCGCCCAGCGTGAGTTGGCGCATGCGCGGGAGCGCCAGCATGTGCTGACATCACCCCAGCGCATGCGCAGGGGGGTTCTTCTCCGCACCGGCCATGGCAGAGGTTTACAGAGGCCGGTGCGGAGGGAAAGTGTGCTCCCACCGCACAGGCCCGCACGCGGATCGGTGGGACCCAATCGCGGGCCAGGCCACCGTGGGGGCACCCCCCGGGGCCAGATCCCCCCGCACCCCACCCGAGGACTCTGCAGGCTGCCCGTGGAGCCAGGTCCCGCCGGTAAGGACCTGTTGTGATTTACACCGGCGGGACCCGCCAACAAAGGGCAGCCACTCGGCCCATCGCGTGCCGGAGAACCGTCGGGGGGGCTGCTGCTAGCGGCCGCCGACAGGCGCGGCCCGATTCCCACCCCCCACCAAAACCCCAGCAACCGGTGCGGGTGGGATGCACGCCGCCCCCCCCCCCCGGCGATTTTCCGACCCGGCAGGGGGTCGGAGAATCCTGCCCCAGTTCTGTCAGGTTTCCGTCCAATTGTGGAGTAGAAAATTAACTATCACTATCCACACACCCGCCCCACCGTGTACATTCGCACCTCCAGACCTAGCCTAACTGACGGGGGAAATGACCTATGTGGGATTATCATATCTATGAGCATTACAAGAGTAATGTAGTACCATGAATAGACACTCGAGGGAGCTGCAGATACTACTATATAAAGCAGTGGTGCTAGACCTTAGGGGAGGTGTGTGTGCAGGAGACAGCTAGTGAAGGTCACCAGAGCAGTTAGTGTGAGAAGGTTAGATTATAGTTTATACCAGTAGTGAGATTAGCAGTAGATGAGTGTAGTTAGATTGTTATTGATCAATTCTGTATTCTAAAAGGACTCGGTGCCGAAACCCAGTTTAGTAGCGTAAATAAAATCATAGCTTTGTTTAAGTAAAAGCTATACTGTGGTCTTTGTGGAACACTACGCCACCCATCCTAGACAAGCTACACAAAGAACACCACAACCTACATACGAGTTGGGAACAGGAGTCGGCCACTCAACCCCTCGAGACTGCTCCGCCAATCAATAATGACTGACCTAATCATGGGTCACAGAGGTTACAATCCTCCCCTTACTGCATCTTGCTGTAGGGATCACCCTGTTTGTAACCAGGGACTTTTGGTCACAGGTTAGTTTAACGAGACTGTTTGCTGCGAGATCCATCTGGCCTTCCACTCATTGGGTGACAGTGATGTCAACGGATGCAAAGAATCAGCAACTTGTTTAAATCTAAATGGCATCTTCTGCAGTGAAAGGCAATTTTGTTTGCGGGGGCGGGATGGTGTGCAGGGTTTGAAAACACAATGTAGCATCACATAGCAGCAGAATGAGGAGTCACGCAATTCAGGTCAGAATCTGTAACTAGAATTATGATTAAAGCATCAACTCGAGTTACAGGTTCCCGTGCATCTTAACTACTTTTGGCATCTCCTTTTTTCTAACCTTTCTCCTTTTGGGGTAAAAACATTTCATGTACAATTTTTCCTAAAGCACCCTAAAATTGCCAATATACAATCCTGTTGGCTAGCAGACCAATGGGAAAAGCTAGCAAATTTCTCCGGCCTTAAACCTTCTGAGGGTAGCTGCGAATATTCTTCTACCTTGTATTTATCTGTAAGTATTATTTATAAATTGAAATTAGAATCGAGAAGCTCGCTGAGAGATGAACAGCAGCGGACAAACCAAAATCAGGTGACGTTTATGTCATAATATCCACTCATGTATATAATGAGAGGCAGACAGGCAGTGATTGATACACAGGATAACCAATGGAACACGCACAACACATAACAACCAAACACCAGACAGGACACCACCACTATAAAGCACACAGGGCATTAAGACTCTCCCTCTCTCTCTACAGAACACAGCGACTGAGATAGTAAGAGTGCACAAGCCAGTGAGCACTATCACCATGAGGTAGAGAGTTAGTCTGGTCAATCCAGTAGGAGGTTATCAGTTAGATTGATAGAGTGTCAACTCACAGCAGATTATGTACAGCAATCAGCAAGTTCAATAAAACAGTGTTGGACCATCTCCTGTGTCAGAAGCCTGTTTCTAGTTTCACTGCATCCAGTTGCAGTCAACGTTGAACCAACTTACTTAACACATCAGTTTAGATTGTAAAATTTCCTTTCTCCAGTCTCCGGAAGAATGCTAAGTGTCATTTGCTGCTTTCTGATTGGACCTGGCTTGCCAGTGTCCTCCTTGAAGCCAGCTCCACAAATCTCCTGCAAAGTCAACGACGATGGACTGGACAGTGTGACTGGACGGCCGAAAAGCGTCACCTCCTGGTTTCTCAATTTTCAAATCTCCAGTGGTTCCAGGGGAGGACATAATAATGTCAAAGAGACTCTGATGCTCTCCCTGGAGCCCGGCAGGGTTGATATTATTGACTGGGCGGAGCTTGCTGCTGATCATTCAAAAGGGCGACAAGTTGTCCATCGCGCTGCATCACGTTCCGAGTCCCGACGTCTTAAAGGTGAGGCAGAGCGGCTGCAGTGAAGGAAAGAAAAGGAAGTAAATTCTGCTCTCTGGATCCCACTGCCTCATGGGACATCCTGCCCCACCAGCCCAAAGATCTATGGATCAAGAATTGGCCTGTTCAGTCATATGCAAAGACCCATAGTAGGAAATTGGGACCCTCAGACAAGGTGACCCTTAAATCGAACGTCAGCTCATGACTACCTCCGTGTCTCCAGCCCACCCCATAACGCATTTAAGCTAAATCCCCTGTCCGTATCTCCAGATCAAACAACCACTTTCATTTCTACAATGAGGTGAGGGGGGGGTAACTGAGTTTGCAGGATATCCAGCTGGATGTGCTGTTAGTGAAGAAACCACTGAGCTACACTCATTTCGCAGCCCAGTCCCTAATGTCTCTGTCTGTTTTGACATTGTACTCCTCTCTGTGTTCTTCAGTTTTCCGACGTGGCCTCTACACCCCAACACCACTCTTTCCCCCCCCCCCCCCCCCCCCCGCCCCCCTATTTGTCTCAATCACCTATTTGTCACTGGAATTATCATTTTAAAACTTCTCCACGTCCCCACATCTTCCATCCTCCCCACCTCTTAAAACAAACTCTAACTTTCCCACCGGTTGATATCCTCTTTCTCCTATACTTCCCCTTGCTACATTTTCCTGAATCTTTATCGCTGCATGTTTCCAGTGTCTGGTTTTTAGAACATTTTGATCACTGGTGCTTCTCCAATTCTGACCTCTCGCAGCCCACCCACCCCAATATTCATTGTGCTGCCAATACTGACCATTTCTTCAACTGCCTCGGCCAAAGGCTCTGCAAACCCCTGCCTAAATGTGGCCTCTTCTCTACCTCTCCACGTAGACGATGCTCCATTCCTCAATACCTACCTCTCTGACCAAGCTTTGGCCCCCTGTGCCAATGTCGCTGGTTTTCAACTTCATTTACGGGATATGGGCATGGTTGGTTGAAGTAGCATTTATTGCCCGTCCCTAGTTGCCCTTGAGAAGGTGGTGGTGAGCTGTCTTCTTAAACTGCTGCAGTCCCTGAGGTGTAGGTACATCCACTGTGCTGTTAGGGAGGGAGTTCCAGGATTTTATACCCAGCCACAGTGAAGGAATGGTCGATATATTTCCAAGTCAGGGTGGTGAGTGGCTTAGAGGGGAACCTCCAGGTGGTGGGGTCCCCAGGTATCTGCCGCCCTTGTCGTTCCAGATGGTAGTGGTCGTGGGTTTCGGAAGGTGCTGTCTCAGGAACCTTGGTGAGTTCCTGCAGTGCATCTTGTGGATGGTACACATGGCTGCCACTGTTCGTCGGTGGGGGAGGGAGTGTTTTTTGGATGGGGTGCAATCAAGCTTTGTCCTGGATGGTGTCAAGCTTATTGTGTTGCCGGAGCTGAGCTTATCCAAGCAAATTTAAAAAACATCGAAATTTAGAGTACCCAATTCTTTTTTTTTAAGGAGCACTTTAACATGGCCAATCCATCTACCTTGCACATCTTTGGGTTTTGGGGCTGAGACCCACGCAGATATGGGGAGAATGTGTAAATTCCACACGCACAGTGACCTGGGCCGGGATTCGGACCCGGGTCCTCAGCGCCGTTGGCAGCAATGCTAACCACTGTGCCACCATGCTGCTCCCTGAGGCAGCAGTGTTAATCACTGTGCCACTCTGCTGCCCTGTAACCACAGTATTTATATGAACTAGTCCAATTCAGTTTCTGGTCAATGGTAACCCCCAGGATGTTGAAAGTGGAGGATTTTGTTAATGCCATTGAATGTCAAGGGCAGTGGTTCGATCCTCTTTTGTTGGAGATGGGTGGGTGACGGGGGACAGGCCAAGTGGCTGGGGTAATGCCTGCTGGCGAGGCATTAGGCGGCCCACCCGGGAAATGCCACTGTGGTCCCTACAGGGGTGCTGGACGGGGGCTGCGGAGCGTACCACTGGCATGGGAAGTGCCAGCCGACCGCATCCCTCGCATCAGGGATGGGCGCTAGGGCCAGTGTGGGGGGGGGGGGTATGGGGAGGACACCTGCTCCCGGTGGCCATCAAGATGACGGATGCCCTGTACTTTTACGCGACGGGGTCCTTCCAGGCTCCAAGTGGGGACCTTTCTTGGATCTCGTAGACCTCGGTGCACAGGTGCATCCGCGCCATCGCAGAGGCCCTATATGCTCAGTCAGCTCAATACAACCACTTCAATGTGGACCAAGCCCACCAGCATGCCCGGGCAGCGGGGTTCACCGCCATTGCCGACATGCCCCGTGTCCAGGCGGTGATTAACAGGATGCATGTCCCCCTACGAGCACCTGCTGATGACCGGAAGCTCGACACCAACCGGAAGGGGTTCCACTCAATGAATGCGCAGCTGACATGTGATCATCAGCTGGGCATCATGCACGTCAGCGCCTGATACCCAGGCACTGTGTATGACTCCTTCATTCTGGCACACTCGGCCACCCAGACCAGCCCACCCCTTACACCCATCTGACAGAGCACCGAGGCAGGTTGTAACAATGTGAACAGGTGTTTAATGTGACAACATATATACAGATTTGTGCCCTTGCCCCTATTATTAAACTGTGCCCTGCATCCGTGCCAACTCTACTGATGTCTAACTTTCTGGTCTTACAGGCCCTAACGCTATGTCTTGATGGATCCCCAGATGGTACATCAGGAGTGGAGGTGGCCTGCTGTGATTCCCGCCCTGGGACCGAGGTCCCTGTTGGCAGCCATCTTTTGGGGCGACCAGGCCTAGCTGGGCCCGGCTGCTGCCAGGTGTCCCAGGTGGCTAGTGCCACACAATCCTGCCCGCTGCCCACCAGATGCACCAGGGACAGGAGGAAGGGAGTTTGAGGTGCTGCGGTGTTCCGGCACCTCTCTTGCGGGAGTCACCGGCAGCCTCACCATCTCCTCCTCCCTTGGGAGTCCCAATGGACCCCGGCTACACTGTGGGATGAGGGTGCGAGCAGAGCTAACCCCTGAGTCCTGGAGGCCCGCACACGTCCCGACCAGGGTCTGCATGCTCGTGGCCATGGAGCACAGGGAGTGGACCATCGTCATCTGGGACTGCGCCACATCACCCATTCACTGTGCCACCACCTTCTGGATTTGTGTCACGTCAGCCAGTGACTGTGCCATCTCCCTCTGGGACTGGGCCACCTCCATCTGAATCTGCGCCACATGGGCAATGCCGCTGGTGCTCCCAGCCATGGCCTGCTGTGACTGGGCCACGCTAAGGAGCGCCGCTGCAATTTCCAGGTGGCTCTGGCACATGGTCGCCTGTGAGGCGGCAACCCTATCCTGGGCCTCGGCTAGCACCTGCACAGAATGCCCCAAGCCTTGGACATGCTGATCCATAGCTAAAACCGTTGCCCCCAATGCTTTCATATGAACACCACCTGTGCAGTGATGGTCTGGGTGACCATGGGCACCACCTCCACCGCTGCATGCGGTTGGACTCCTCCAACTGCACCTGCAGGGGCTGGATGCTCACTGGCAACCCTTCATGTAGGGCGCGATTCTCCGAGCCCCGTGCCGGAACCGGCCCACGGCGCCCCGACGCCAGCGCGCGATTCTCCGAGGCGCGGAAAATCAGAGCCATTTGCGCTGGCGCGTTTGACGCGGCGCCGGCCGCGGGCCGCTGGAATCGGCGGGATCGCTGCACGAAGGGTCGGGGCTGGGGAAAAGCGCTCCTTCACCGCGGGGGGGGGGGGGGGGGGGGGCGCCTCCGATGGGGTCTGGCCCGCGATCGGGTCCCCACCGATAACGCGGCGGCGCTCATGACGGCGCGATCACTTAGTCTACATTTTGGAGAATCGCCCCCGTAGTCCCTGGCTCTGCGACTGCATCTCCACAATCGATGGGACTGTCTGTTCCAGAAGCTCGAGACCCACCTGAACGACAGCTAGTTCCTGGGGTCGGCCCGCCCTTTGTCCACCACCCTGGGTGTTCCTACCTCCACCTGCTATACCAGATCTACTGTGTGGTGTGCACCAGATAGTGTCCCAGGAGCCTCTTCACTAAAGTGCCCAACCGAGGTGAGTGTCTCCGGGATGGTGGAGGGTGTTGGAAGCAGCTGTGACAGGAAATCAGTGCCATCCTCCAACTCGAGCCCTGGAGTGTCCTGAGCCTCGGGTCGAGAGTTGGTATCCGAGCTGCTCTGCCCATCACTGCTCAGCTCACAGTGGGGCTCAGAAAATGATAGCGGTAGACAGTCCGACACATGCGGCCTTGGGGGTGGGCAGCTGGTGGTTTCAGTGGCCAGGGCACCTGGCCATGGTGGCCGTATGGGTGCGCCCCCCCCCCCCCCCCCCCCCCCCTCCCGTGTTCCAGATTCCCCCATTTATGTAACCTCTCTTCTTAGGACAACCCTCTTATCCCATGGATGGATTTAGTGAACCTTCACTGTACTGCCTCTAATGCAAGTATATTCTTAAACATGGAGAGCAGAATTGCACACAGTATTCCAGGTGTGGTCTCGACATAGCCCTGGCCAATTGTCGTCTCTCTTCTTGTATTCAAAACCCCTTGCAATAAAGGCCAACATGCCATTTGTCTTCTTAATTGCCTGCTCTATCTGCACATTAATCTTTTGGTGTTCCTCGTGAGAGGACACCCAAGTTTCTCCAAACGTCAACAAAAAGGATACTGCTCTTCTGTTCTTATGAATAAATTGAATAACCTCTCACCTCTCTACCCACTCATTTAACCTGTCTACATCTCTCTGCAATCTTTTTGTGTCCCCCTCACACTTGCATTCCCAGCGAGCTTTGTGTCATCGATAACTTGCGTTCCAATTTTCACACCCGGTATCCGAGCAGTGTTGCTGGAAGAGTGGGAGTCTCTCTGTGCTTTGTGCTGAGTGATTCAGTGAACTCTTGAGGTCAAGTGAGGCCATTTGGCCCATTGTGTTAGTGGTCGGGGGCGAACCATTTCATCCCACTCTCTTGCTCTTCATACTCCTGTAATTGTTTTCCCTTCAAGGGTTTATCCAGTTCCCTTTTGAAAGTTACTGTTGAATGTGTCTCTCTCCTCCACCACCCTCCTATGCCGTCTGACACTGACTGGCCAAACAGTCTCTTTCTGTGCAGTAATTCTTGTTACGACTTTCGGACTTCTTTGAGAATCGTCTTAAATCTGTTCTCTTGTCGCTCACCCTCTGTCACTGGAAACTGTTTTTATTTAAGATATCAAAGCCTTTCTTGATTTTTGAATGTCTCCAATCTCGCTCAACTGGCTCTGTTCTTTAACCAGTCACGTTTATGAACATGGGAGTCTTGTGGACTCTACTTACCCGGCACCAAATGTCATAGCTGCTCTGCACAACAATGTTGAGTTTTTACAGCCCAACCTCTTTTTGGCATCTTTTGATCAATCTGCTTACTAGGATTTACTGCCCTTTGTCCAAATTGAGTACGGTCCGATTAAAATCGAACGATTATCCCTTTCGCACAGTGTTTATTTTTGAAGAGCCTTTCTTTTCTGGGAATGGGACTAGCAACTCCCTGCCGGTGGTACGGCTGAAATCGGGCGTTCACTGTGTGGCAGATTTGTTGATACTTAACCACAGTAGCATCCAATTACGCAAGACATAACAAAACCGTCGGGCTTCCAGACTGAGAGTTCAGAAAGCACATAAAAACATAAGGCATCCATTTCCCATGGGCCGCAGGATGCACACCTCTGAGACCCTTACCAGCAGGTGTGGTCCCGGAAACAAGGCTGTCAGTACAGGACTGCAGAGGAGGGTTATATAGCCGGCGGTGCCATCTTTCCCATGAGACATTATCCCAGCGTTAAGAACCCGGCAGATGTTAAATACGAGGGTATTCCAAATCCCTGAAGGAAAACTTGGAATGCCGATTTTTAACTGCTTATTTTGCAATTTGTTGATGTGAGGAAAGAGATAGAAACCAGTAAAGAAAGTTCCAGTCGCGTTGTCATCATTCAAATGAAAGACATTTATTAAACTGTAAAACGTCAAGAAAGGCAACAATACAGAACAATAATTACACTTAACTACAATAATAGCTACACTACACACCGAATACTTAAATTAGTCCCATTCCAAATATCTCCCCTATCCTAAATTTCAAGAATGTACCCCCCCCCCCCCCCCGAAACAACATCTCCCAAGTTCTCTGGCTGGGATTCTTCAAAATGGCGGCTAAGTGTTGACGCCTCTTGGCCCAGCGATTATGTGGCCCACAGGGGGGCAGCACGGCGCCGGAATGGTCCACGCAGCTCCGGCTGCCTATACGCGGCCCTGCACTGCCGTGCGACATGGCGGACCCACAAAGCGGGCCCATGATCGCGGTCCTGGCCATCGTGAAGGCCCCCCCCCCCCCACTGGAGACTGATCTCCCCGCACCCCCCCCCCCCCCCCCCAGGACGGCCACTGCAGCCGCAGTGCCGAGCTCTGCGATGCCGAGCTCCTGCCAGATGGAACCATACGTGAACTACGCCGGAGGGAACTCGGCCGGTCATCCGTGGAGAATCGCCTCGGGGGGCCTCTTTCAACGGCCCCCGACCGGTGCCGCGTCGAAGTCGTGCGCCGATTCTCCGGTCGCCGGTGGTTCGCGTCCCGGCATCGGACCCAATCGCGGGTCTGATGCCCCATTCGCCGCCCTCGCGCCGAGCGCGATATCGGCGGGGAGGCTCGGAGAACTCCGGCCTCTGCCTTTTTTCAACCTCGACCTCTCATTTATTCGGCCTTTTTTTTGTTCTTTCACAATTCTCTCACAATCTAATTCTACTTGTCTAATTCACCATTAACTTGGTGAATATTATTTGCTTTCACTCTCTCCCTGGGAAGTCCAATCTGTACAATCGGGTTCTTTCTTATGAACTTGGTCTCTTAATTTACTTGAGCTCGGGTAACAGTTTCCACGTCCCATTATTCTAGTGCCGCCTCTTCCAAAATATCGAGTAAAGGTTTGCGAACGTTGGCGTTAATTCATACTGTGGCCTCGGCAAATGACTACATCAAGAAAAGATGGTGGGTCAGAATCCTCTGCAGCCAGCCATCTCATACCAAACTCCGTTCGGTGAATTTATTCCCTTTCAGCTCAATTTCTGGCCCGCAGATTGCTGGAGGTGCAAGTTGAAAATGGATCATAGAATCCCTACAGTGCAGAAGGAAGCCATTTGGCCCATAGAGTCTGCACCAGCCCTCTGAAAGAGCACCTTCCCCAATCCCCTGCCCTAACCCCACAATATCATAACCCCAGCTAATCTGCACGCTAATGGGTGATTTTTGTTTTATCCTGGCCAATTCACCTTACTCCACGTTTTTGGACTGTGGGAGGAAACCGGAGCACCCGGAGGAAACCCACGCAGACACAAGGAGAACATACAAACTCCACACACACAGTCACTCAAGGCCGGAATTGAACTCGGGTCCCTGGCGCTGTAAGGCAGCAGTGCTAACGCCCATATCGTCTGAGACCTTGGTGAAAGACTGTATCCAGACTGCATGTCCTTCGTAATGCGAGTTACGGATTGAGAAAGAATCAAAAATGAATAGAGGAATTAGAATCAAATCAGCAATGGAAATACTGGATTAAAAGAGAGAAAATAAAAAGCCAGAAAGGAGAAGCTGGAACAAGATCGAAATGGTGAAGAGAACCTCCGAGGAACAGATTACGAGCTGCAGGAATGAGGCTCCAATTTTAATTGTTCCTTGTTGGGCTGGAGAGGTTGGGTGACATCAGAGGAACAGGAACCACCTCCCGTAAAGGGCTGATTAAAACTACCAGCCTTCACTTTCTGTGGGGAGTTTAATTTACTTCAATAACCCACGTGCAGCAATTTCTTAACTAACGAGGATTTTGAGTTCTCACTTTCTCCAGGTTAACTGCAGAACAATAAAAATCAGCCAGCAATTTGCGATGATTCACAGCGCATATTTTGCTCACTACAAGTTACTGGGTTACATGCACAATACATCATTATTGTCCCAACAAATTCTGGGCTAACGTTGCTATGGAGACAGGATCATAAAATCTTAAAAGCAAAATTGATATATCATAAATCTTAATTAGGTAACTAAACAACCTGGAGGCTTTTGTTTGCATTATTCATGGTGTTATTAATGCAGGCACTAAAATTAATTGTAACAACATTAATAAAAAAGAAAGGGGAACACTGTAGACCTGCAGCAAAGGCCGTAAATACTGCAAATCATCGGGTCTGTTAGCATCTGTCGGGAAATAAGTCAGAACATGACTTTAAAAAAAAAAATATTTATTAAAGGTTTTTAACACAATTTTTCTCCCTTACAAACAATAACCCCCCCCCCCCCTCGTAACAAAAAAAAACTGAGAAATCGCGCAGAGCAAGATATATACATGGCAAAATGATATATTTACACAGCTTTGTACACTGGCCCTCACCCGTACGTGCCAGTTTCCCCAACCCTTCATGTTATCTCTTGCTCATCCACCCTCCCAGACAGTCCCCCCTTTCCCCCCCCCGCTCCCAGGACATCCCCTCCACCCCCCCACCCCCCCCAAGGTTGCTGCTGCTGCTGACCGATCTTCCTCTAACGCTCCGCGAGATAGTCTAGGAACGGTTGCCACCGCCTGTAGAACCCCTGCGCAGACCCTCTCAAGGCGAACGTAATCCTCTCCAACTTTATGAACCCAGCCATATCATTTATCCAGGCCTCCAGGCTGGGGGGCTTCGCCTCCATCCACATTAGCAAGATCCTTCGCCGGGCTACTAGGGACGCAAAGGCCAGAATGCCGGCCTCTTTCGCCTCCTGCACTCCAGAACATGACTTTTTTAAAATGCAGGTGTTGACTGATGTTTACTTCCAATAGTTGTAATCCTTTTAGTTGTAACAATGCATGTTTCAAAAATATCTTGCTTGGAACAAACTTTTGATAAATATAATGCTTTCCATCACATTGCCAATATTTCAACATTAATTATTGGACACCAATGACCACAGGAAGGTCATGAGGGCTTCAGACTGACCTCTGAGACCTCTGCTTTTCTTCAACCCTGACCTCTTTATTCTCCCACTTCCTTTTCTCATGACCACTGACCACCGGGGATAGGGCACTTTTCCTCCAGAAAGTGCTCTATTTTCCTTTTCAGATATTCCCTGAGGCCAAACTCTTTGAACAAAGCTTTTGGTTGCCTGTCCAAATACTTCCTGGTACGGCTTCAATGTCAGATCTTTAGCTCGATTAGACATTTCAGAAGGACGCTGGGATTTCTCACAACGTGGTAAGGTACCATAAGTCCCTCTACCATCAATGTGCGGAGCCACACAACTTACAAAAACACCACAGCGTAATGAAGAGGGTGCATGCAGTCCCTTTTCCTTTGTAGCTTTGCTGACTCACCCACTAAATCTTACCCACCATTTCTCCCTTTCAGATGCTAATGAAACGCTGCAATGTAATATAATTGACTTGATGTGATGCCGATATTATGTTAGTTATGTATGGTCAAGGCTGAACTTTTTTGTTTCTGGCTTTGAATGTGCTGAAGTTGACTTGTGTGAAAACCTCCTCTGAGTTGAACTTAGTCCTTTCTTTTTAACCCCAGGTATAATTGGTAGCAATAAATCCATCAGGAAATACATCACCACTATCTTGTTTCTCTACTGCATTTGCCTGCTGCCAACAATAGCTTTTGGTTCTTTGAATGATGAGAATACAAGAGGATCGATTGGTAAGATTTTATTTTTAAATTTGATTTCCAATTCAGGGGCGATTTAGCGAGGCCTATCCACCTCGCCTGGCATCGTTTTGGGTTGTGGGGGGGGGATGAGACCCACGCAGACACGGGGAGAACGTGCAAACTCCACGCGGACAGTGACCCAGAGCCGGGTATCGAACCCGGGTATTCGGCGCCGTGAAATTGATTGGTAAGATATTAAAGAAAGTCTGCCTTTGTTCAGTAGGTTCGCTTGATGCAGGAAACAACAGGAGTAGGCCATTGAGCCTCACGTATCTGTACTGTCACCCAGTGAGATGGCGCCTGATCCATGATCAAACCCCATATGCACTCACCTTTGTCCCATATCGTTTCATCAATCCCTATTTTTAAAATGAATAATTGGCCTGTCATCAATTGCCAAACATGTGAAGCACTCTTTCCAAATTTCAACTCAAAAAGGTCGGGCACTTATTTTTAGACTGTGCCCCCTTGCCCTAGACTTCTGAACCAACAGAAAGAGTGGGCGTGGTTTTCCACTCAAGATTGCTGACAGAGTGGGAAAACCAGCGTGCAGTGGGCTTTCTCCCCACATCCTCTGGCACTCTGTGCACAGAAAACCTGGGGGCGTTGCCTCCACAGATTGGGGCACCATTCCGATCTGTGATGAGGTTTCTTTATGCGGGGGGTGGTTTGGGGGGGGGGGGGGGGATGCCCACATGATGGGGAAGCCCTTTAAGCATATGTCAATTTATTAACATGTGATTTAAATGAGGTTCCCTCCGTTCCGGCGCGAGGGGTGGGGAGAGTAAGAGAATGAGATTTGCACTGTCATCAGGGGTCTTCCCCAACCACACATAAGGGGAAACCCCTGCCAGAGCCCCCTTAGCGCTGCCCCTTTCATGTGCCCACTTTGACACTGCCCACTGGGAGGATGCGTTGTGGGCGGACACTATGGCGTAAAGCCGTTTAATTCCACCAAAATGTATACAAGTTCATGGAAATCAGGCTCACACCCTCACTGGGGTGTTACTGAGAGATCTCGCGGGTGCAAGGGAGGCGGTGACATCGTGGTATTGTCACTGGACTAGTAATCCAGATGCCCAGAGTGCTCTGGGGACCCAGGTACCAATCCCACCATGGCAGATGGTGAAATTTGAATTCAATAAAAATCTTGAATTAAAAGTCTAATGATGGCCATGAAACCATTGTCGATTGTCAAAAAAACTCATCTGGTTCACTAATGCCCTTTATGGAAGAAATTTGTCATCCTTACCTGGTCTGGCCTACTTGTGACTCCAGACCCACAACTGCCCCTCAAGGGCAATTAGAGATGGGCAATAATGTTTGGCACAGCCTGTGACACCAACGTCCCATGAACAAATAATTTTTTTAAAATCCCGTTGTGGCCCGCTCGTGAGATTTAGCAGCCATAACACAGCAAATGGGGTCGCTAGATATTGCCCAATATTATCCTCAATTTCTTTTGTAAGCCACGGTTCAGCATTTCCTCTTTTACTTTTGTGCCAGACAAGAAAGAATTAACCTTGTCATTCATACGCACGTTTAAATATGCATCATTGCCTATCCACCGAAAACCCCTTTAATAAGGTTCCCCAATCTATCCTTGCCAATTCGCGCCTCACAGCCTCATAGTTTCCTTTACTTAGATTCAAGGCCCTAGTTTCGGATTTGACTACTTCACTCTTCCCCCCATTTTCTTTTCCCAAACTACTGCTCTCCATTCGAATAAAACTGCTTGTCGTCAGCCTTTTACCAGTTTTGGAGTCTCCAGTATTGATTGCGATGCTGGAGTTACTTTTTCTGGATTTGTGATGCTGTTTTGTCTGCTGTTTCCCGCTGCTCTGTTCAGAGCCTGACCCATTTTGCATTGTGTCTTTTATTTGGCACTTTTAACTTTGGCAGCCACCAGCTGCAATTTCTGCTACTGATAAAAAAGGTTCAGGGGACGAGTCACTTTCAGTCTTTTCTTTGGTGCTGCCTGTCACTTCACGCGAGCAAGAGAAGGACAGATGCAACCAAACCATAATAGAGGGCGGTGGGCGATTAATCTGCCTTTCTGGTGGGGTGAAAGATCAGTGAGTCATTCCTTCTGAGAGAAGCGGGAAGACATTCTGTCCTGTCTCAAACCAAACTTCTGAGTGGGAGATATATTCAAAAAATACGCTAATTCTCTAGTCTTGAGAGTCGCGGACGGACGAGGTCGTTATTTAATGATAATCTTTATTGTCGCAAGTAGGCTTACATTAACACTGCAATTAAGTTACTGTGAAAAGCCCCTAGTCGCCACACACGGGTGCCTGTTCGGGTACACAGAGAGAGAGTTCAGAATGTCCAAATTACCTAACAGCACGTCTTTCGGGAGTAGTGGGAGGAAATCGGAGCACCCGGAGGAAACCCACGCAGACACGAGGAGAACGTGCAGACTCCGCACAGACAATGACCCAAGCCGGAAATCGAACCTGGGACCCTGGTGATGTGAAGCCACAGTGCTAATCACTGTGCTGCCCTATTTATTGGCTACCTTCAGTTGACCTTTGTGAGCTGGTGAACCACCGCTGTGCTGTGTGATGAAGGTGCTCCGCAGTGCTGTTAGGGCAGTCATGGACATTATTGATCCCATGAATAAGATTAAATATCTTTAATGCATGCCAAGTGTTTTGTAGTGAGCAATAGAAAATGCTTAATCATGTCAATAGAAATATCATCAGCTTCAGATGGTAAATGCAAAATAAATATTTGCACTTTGTAAACAAAGTGGGCACACAACTCTCCTCGTCAATATTGTGAGCAATCAGCCCACACCTCACTTCACTTGCCCTCGCTTTATGTGAGTATCATTTCAGTCATACCGATAGGAAAAGGTCCACACGGATGGAATTCGGCAGAACCTGGTAACCCTGCACATGAGCAGCGGTCAACAAACTGTCTCATGGGCTGCACTCTGAACCCAAGTGTGCCCACAAGTGCCCGCCGGGCCGGAGGTTACCCGCCGCTGTGTTAGGGAGCGAGTTGCTGGGGTTTCTCACCATGCCAAGGAAGAAATGGCGACCGCGTGGCCACTATGTTTTGGGGGTGGAACTGGAAGCTCCCGGCTCCAATCCCTGTCTGACTAGGCAAGCGGGTAAATTGCCCGTGATGTTGCCCACAGTCAAGACGTTGAATCGAGAATCCAAACCTATGCTAGCGGGTGCATGGGTAATCGGGCAGAGATGGGGATGGAAGAGGGCAACGACAGAGTGATGGGTGATGAAATGGCAGAGAGAGAGGGAATGGTACAGCAAAGTAGGGCAATGTGAGCAAACACTATGCAGTATTGGGTTCTCAGTGGAGGAAGTGGCCATAGTTGATGCTGAGTGAGAGGGTTTTCTGTTTCGTGCTTGGTGCAGAAGGAGCAGTTGATTGCTTGGTTGCTACTTTCCTGCAGATATTTTCAAAATCCATCTTCCACTTTAGTGCCAAAGACTTTTGGATGTTCCCCCGACTTGGTGGTCTTTAATCCCTTCAGTTCTGTACAGTTTCTTATGTTATCAGTTTCCCATTTGTCTTCCAGAGTGTATTAAAATCATAGAATATTTGGGTGGGATTTTCCGACACTTCCCGCTGATGGGATCTTCCTGTCCCGGCGAAGGCAATGTCCATGGGGTGGGTTTCCCGATGGGAGGGGGAATGGGCGAGCTACATAAAACGCCATAGACATCCCGGCAGCGGCCATGACGGGCAGCCGCTGGAAAACAGGCTGTGGGAAGGACTGGAAAATTCAGCCCATTGTGTACGTGCCTTTTCTATGTAGCCTCCAGGTTTTTCTTTGCCACACCTGTGTGCCTCTGGTTTTCCATCAATGTCATATTGTTAACAACGTAATTGACTTGCCCTGAATGTGTCGGGCATGGATGCCCTGCTTGTAACAGAAAAGATTCTGAGGAGATAGGGTGGAAACCAGGAGGGTGTTTCCTCTTGTGGAGGAGACTAGAACCAGGGGGTACAGCTTAACATGTCACCCTTTTAAAGTGGGAATGAGGAGGAATTTCTTTCTCTCAGAGGGTCCTAAATCTGTGGAATTCTCATCCTGAGAGAGCAGTGGAAACTGGGTCATTGCATTTATTCAAGGCTGTGTTAGACAGATTTTTGATGGACAATGGAATCAAGGGGTATGGAGGTGGGGGTGGGGGGAGGCAGACAAGAAAGTGGGGTTGAGACCCATGACCAGATCAGCTGTGATCACATTGAATCGTGGAGCAGGCTCGAAGGGCCGAATGGCCTTCTCTTGCTCCTGGGTTCCACATCCTACAGACTAAGCAAAATGAAACAGTAAGTTGCCTCTGCTGTTGGTTTCTTTTTAACAGGATGTTGGTACTGTATCACTGGCAAGACCAGAATTTATTTCCTATTCCTAATTGCCCTTGAGAAATAAGTGGTGAGCTGAATGCTTAGATGCAACAGAGTGACTTACTGGGTCATTTCAGAGGGCAGTTAAGAAGCAGCCACATTGCTCTGGGGAGTTGCATGCAGGCCAGACCAGGTAAGGACGATTTTTTGATTTTGATTGGATTTATTGTCACATGTACCGAAGTACAGTGAAAAGTATTTTTCTGCGCCCGAGGGAATGTACACAGTATGTACATTGTAGACAAAAGAATAATCGACAGAGTACATTGACAAATGATACATCGGCAAACAGTGATTGGTTGCTGTGCGGAACAAGGGGCCAAACAAAGCAGACACATGAGCAAGAGCACATCGGGCGTTGTGAATAGTTTCTTGCAGGGAACAGATCAATCCGAGGGGGACTTGTTGAGTCTTGTAGCTGTGGGGAAGAAGCTGACTAGACTTCCTCGACAAAATTCCTCCCCTAAAGGGGCATTAATGAATTGCATAAGCTTTGTGACAGTCTGATAATTTCATGAGCAAAAGTTTTTTTTAAAATTCAGTTTGGGATGTGGGCATTGCTAGCTGGTCAGCATTTATTGCCCATCCTCAGTTGCCCTTGAGAAGGTGGTGGTGAGCTGTCTCCTTGAACCACTGCAATTCCTGCAGTGTAGGTACACCCACTGTGCTGTTAGGGAGGGGATTCCAGGATTTTGACCCAACGACGGTGAAGGAACGGTGATATATTGCCAAGTCGGGTTGGTGAGTGACTTGCAGGGGAACCTCCAGGTGGTGGAGTTCCCAGGTATCTGTTGCTCTTGTCCTTCTAGATGGTAGTGGTTGTGGATTTGGAAGGTGCTGTCTAAGGAACCTTGGTGAGTTCTTGCAGTGCACCTTGGTGCACGCTGCTACTGTTCAATGGTTGTAGAGCAATTAAATATTTGTGGAAGGGGTAGCAATCAAGCGGGCTGCTTTGTCCTGGATGGTGTCGAGCTTCTTTAGTGTTGTCGAGCTACACTCATCCAGGCAAGCGGAGAGAAATCCATTACAACCTTGACTTGTGACTTGTAGGTGGTGGTCAGGCTTTGGGAGGTCAGGAGGTGATAATAATAGTGCCACAAGTAGACTTGCATTAACACTGCAATGAGGTTACTGTGAAAATACCCTGTGAGTATCTCTCTGAAGGATTCCTAGCCTCTGACCTGCTCTGACAGCCACAGTATTTATATCGTTGGTCCAATTCAGTTTCTGGTCAATGGCAAACCCCAGGATGTTGATAGTGGGCGATTAAGCAATGGTAATGTCCTTGAATGTCAAGAGCGATGGTTGGATCCTCCCTTGTTGGAGATGGTCATTGCCTGACACTTGTGAGGCCGCAATGTAACTTGCCACTTGTCAACCCAAGCCTGGATATTGTCCAGGTCTAGCTGCATTTGGATTTGAACTGTTTCCGTATCTGAATAGTCAAGACTGGTACTGAACATTGTGCAGTCATCTGCGAACATCCCCACTTCGGACCTTATGATGGAAGGAAGGTCATTAACGAAGCAGCTGAAGACGGTTGGGTCTGGGACACTACCCTGAGGAACGCCGGCAGTGATGTCCTGGAGCTGAGATTATGTTTATAAAAAATATTTTTATTGGCTTGCATTTTATAGTTACATTGCAGAGGACATTCAACAGTAACATGGAGATCTTTACAAGATGTGCATATATGTACAGGAAGAGAATATGATACTTATGGAAAAGCCCAGGAGGGGAACAAAACAGCGGGTGTATAGGTATTATTGTTGGGGTCCTGGTTTTGGGGTCTGCCGGTCTCGGCAGCTCTCTCTCTGCCACTCCTATGCTGTGTACCTCGTCACGTGGTATTAGGACATACCAGGGATGCCCTTGGTGTACTTTGGTCGTGCTTCTGGCGTACCTCACTGCCGTTTGTGCCCTCCAACTTTCCTGCCTTGTTTGCATTGCCTCCTGGTTGTTATTCCCTCATCCCTCCTCCTCCTATCCCCTCAGTGCATGGTCACCATTTTGAAATTTGAAAAAGAAACCTGGATAACTTGTCGTAAATTAAAGGCGCATGGATTATATGATGAATTAACTGTATAAAGATACCATTAACCACAATCGAAGCATTCTAAAACCATCCAATTTGGCGTTCAACACACAGAGTTAATCAGATTTATTCTGAGGGCGCAATCTAACCAAATTGCAGCAGTGTCCCATGTCGTAAACGTTTAGCCGGGTGTTTCCTGGCGCTCACAGCGCAGAGAAAGACCACGCTATCGAACGGCACTCTGTTGCAATCCGGGGCCTCAGCGGGAAACTCCCCGCCGAGGCTGCCCTTAATCCCGTTTCTGGAGCTTCACTTACCAGGACCCCTCAATGCAGGAGGAGATAGGGCTGGCACATTTAAATGGCTGCCTGATCTCACCTCCCTGACCCCCCAGACCCCCCAACACACCTATAAGGGGTACTTGGGACCTCCCCCGCACGGGCAGGATGCCCCTGGGTCCAATACCCAACGCAAGCACAATGCCAGCCTGGCACTTTGGCACTGCCAACCTGGCAGTGCTACCTGGGTGAATGAGTTTTCCTGTTCGCACCCTTCGCCCCCAGGAAACCGGCAGTGGGAATTCGACATTGGCAGGACCGGAAGATCCCGTTGGCAGGAACAGGTGGAAAACTTTGGCTCTAGTCTTCGATGAAGGAACAAGCTGTTGTTTGTAATCAGAAAGCTAGCGGATATTGAGTACTATATTCAATCGCTGTTTCTAAGTGTCTTTTCTAACCTCAATTGTTATTTTGCAGATGTGCAGAAGACCATTCTTGCCCAGTGCATTGGAGGAGTGGCCTATGCAGTCTTGGCTGGTCAGCCAATGGGTATAGTTTTAACAACTGCACCCCTGGCCTTATATATCCATGGTATGTTGTGTCCCATTGACCTACACCAATGTCATTGTTTCTTTTTTAAATGGTCATGTCTTTTTTTAATTCTCCATGTTTACTGAATGAAGTACTTTTTAAGTATGAATGCTATAGCCCTAGTCCCAGCACACTGCTTAAATTCCTCCCAGATTTCTGGAGGAGGTGGGAGAGGGATGAAGATGTGCCTGACCCCGCACTGGCCTGATTCTAGCGGTGATGTACTGTGCAGAGAATGAGAGATGTAAAGAAGTGTTCTACTGCAGTCAGCATTAGATGTCGCCTCTATACTAAAACTCAATTGACCTACATAGATATCCAGTCTGCAGATGTCTGTAGTACCATTGTCAATCCTCAACGGATTTGTAACCCACTCTCGATCTCTTTAATTCTGCATTCAAGATGCTCAATCTGTCCTTGAATGTCACCAAAACGAAACTCGTGTATCAATGGGTGCATGGGGCAAGACGTCTCACAGTGACAGTGGGCTCACTACCCCTGGGGAAACGTCCTGCCCCATACGCCCATAGATCTCAGGGTGGGGGTTGTCTTATTCGTTCATATGCCAACCCATGGACAGAAACCCGCCAACCTGAGTAGACATCATCCTCAAATCGAGGGACAGCCAATGGGTAGATGTCTTCAATGCCCTTTCTCAGGGGAATCTGGGACTGGGAGAATGGGCTAGAAGGAAATGGTGATTAGATTAGTGAAAGTAAATTGGGAGGAAGCTGGCATAAACTAGTTGGACCAAATGGCATTCTGTATAAGGCTGGTAACTTGTTATGTGGGGTACAGGTGCAAAGATATGTTGCAGTGCCTGATGTGTAATCGTGCCTTAGCATTGTATGTGACTGGCTGCTTGGGAAAGATCACTTCTGCCAATCGCACTACATTTGGTCCCTGTAGCCTTTCTCCTTGTTTGCAGCGGAAAATCCTCTTTTTATTTTTTACAATAATGGTTGTGTTTCAGGTGGATTAGTTTCGCCAAGCTGATTATTTTAGCTGGGCTACCTCACTTCCTCATGGGAAAAGGAAAGGAATGGAAAAGACTTTGGCACCCATGTGCTCCCTTTTAACTGATACCCAACGCAGTGCGTGCATTGATAAGACCCATTAGCAAGACCTGTGTTTCTGCACCCACATGGTGCACATGTATCATGGACAATCCACCTAACCTGCACGTCTTTAGACTGCGGAAGGAAATCGGAGTACCCGGAGGAAACCCACGCACACATGGGGAGAACGTGCAACCTCCGCACAGTGTCCCAGCGGGGAATCGAACCTGGGACCCTGGTGCTGTGAAGCCACAGTGCTATCCACTTGTGCTACAGTGCTGCCTGAAACTAGTAGCACAGGAAATGGAAATGACCAGACCATCACCATGTTGAAGGAACATGGATTCTGAGTCTTAACCGGGATTGTGACCAAAGGCTTAGTTGTCGGGCAAAGTTTTAAACAACCCCTTACAAGGAGGGGGAGACGTAGAACAAAAGATTTTGAGTGAAGAGATTCCTGAGTGACATCTATGTGGCAAAAAGCACACTTGCCCAATGCTGTGACAAAGACAAATATATGTGAGGCAATACCGGATTAGAATGTCGAACCTAATCCTACTTCTGAATGGACCAACAGGGCTTTTTATTTCAGCTCGTTCAACCCTCGCCTTAATCAACCTAATTGACTCCCACTTCTGGCAGACAAGCTAGTTGATTTGATTCGGAGAGGTGAATTGGACATTCTGAATTCTCCCTCAGTGTACCCGAATAGGCGCCGTAGTGTGGCGACTAGGGGCTTTTCACAGTAACTTCATTGCAGTGTTAATGTAAGCCTACTTGTGACACTAATAAAGATTATTATTATAATTATTATTTAAAAGTTTATGAACAGTTTCCAAAATGGACAAATATGCTTTGGTTCCTATTTCCCTACGGAATTGCCAAACTATGTTTTATGTTTCCTAGCTCTTGCAGTGTGAAGCATTGTAATTGGCAGGAGAAGGTGGCCTTTTCAACCCATCTGTTTGCTGCCTCTTTTGACAGTGGCTTCTGTTGGTGATAAATATTCTTTTCCCTCTGCAGTAATCCAGGGTATCTGCGATGACTACAATCTGAATTTCTTTGCTTTCTACGCCTGTGTTGGCTTGTGGAATTGTTTCTTTTGTCTCATCTATGGTGTCGCTAATATAAGTTTATTAAAGACATTTTTCAAAAGGTAAGCTCCACTGAACCAGTTGCCGATGAATATGAACTTAATTGTGGCCATCTTTGTGAACCTCCAAAGATTATAGGTTAGCATTGGATTATTCTACAGGGGCTATAGTTACCCTGCGAGACCTTTACCTCTGTTCTCCAGCTATTGGCATCATAGCCAAGGCAGCCAATTATTACCCCTGCACAGTTGATCAAAGAAGCTGGTAGTGGGATTTCTCCTCAAATCATTAATGATGTGCTTACGATGGTGTAAGATTAGGAATTCCAGAAGATTAATTCCTTGAGATTGAAGGAACAAAGTGTAATGAAAAATGAAATGAAAATCACTTATTGTTACAAGTAGGCTTCAAATGAAGTCACTGTGAGAAGCCCCTAGTTGCCACATTCAGGCGCCTGTTCGGGGAGGCTGGTACGGGAATTGAACCCATGCTGCTGGTCTGCCTTAAAAGCCAGCTCTTTAGCCCTGTGTGCTAAACCAGCCCCTAATACAGGAAGCGCTAGGACTTGTAGAGTGTGAACCTGGAAACCCCTGCAGCTATTGCTTATGTAGCGAGTGCCAATGGACTATGTATCTGTTTGTGTGGTAGGGGGAATTGCATGAAGGTCTGATCCCGACTACCCGACTGGTCTCACAAGCTGGTATCGGTAAAAGTAATCATGAAGAAGCTTTTGGGCTGTCACTTAGAACCCAAATTATTCGGGAAGGAGACGTATCATGATTAGCTGGTGAGGGCTATAGGTGATTCCAGCCCCTCATGGTCGCCTTTTAACTGCCCTCTGAAGTGACCGAGCAAGCCATGAGGTTATATCAAACCGCTACATGGCAGTGGTTCAAAGAGCAGGTCCTCCACCGCCACCACATCCAAGTGCAGTCAGGGATAGGTAATAAATGCCCAGCAATGTCCACATCCTAACAATGAACAATCAGAGAACACGAGGTGGATTGAAGTACACAGTGGTTAGCACTGTTGTTTCACAGCACCAGGGACCCGGGTTCGATTCCCGGCTTGGGTCATTGTCTGTGCGGAGTCTGCAGGTTCTCCCCATGCCTGCGTGTGTTTCCTCCGGGTGCTCCGGTTTCCCCCCACGGGCGGGATTCTCCGGTATCCGGCGGGCGGGCCGTACCGGCGCCAAAAAGTGGCGTGAATCCTCCGCACCTTCGGGGGCTAGGCCAGCGTTGGAGTGATTGGCATTGTTCCCAGCGTTTCTTCTCCGCGCCGACCATGGTGGAGCTTTACACAGGCCGGCGCGGAGGGAAAGAGTGCCCCCACAGCACCGGTCCACCCGCAGATTGGTGGGCTCCCATCGCAGGCCTGGCCACCCTGCCCCCCCCCCCCGGTCGGTCCCCCCGTGCCCCCCCCCCCCACCCCTCCCGAGGACTCCGCAGACCGCCCTCAGAGCCAGGTCCCGCCGGTACCGACCTTGTGTATTCATGCCCGTGGGACTGGCCGAAAACGGGCGGCCGCTCGACCCATCGGGGACCTGAGAATCGCCGGGGTGGGGGGGGGGGGGGGGGCACTGCCAATGGCCCCTGACCGGCGTGCGCGATCCCCGCCCCCGCCAAAAAACCAGCGCCAGAGAATTTGGCAGCCGGCGTCGGAGCAGCAGGGCGGGATTCACGCCGCCCCCCGGCGATTCTCCGACCCGGCGGGGGGTCAGAAAATCACGCCCCACAAGTCCCAAAAGACGTGCTTGTTAAGTGAATTGGACATTCTGAATTCTTTCTCCGTGTACCTGAACAGGCGCCGGAGTGTGGCGACTAGGGTTTTGTCACAGTAACTTCATTGCAGTGTTAATGTAAGCCTACTTGTGACAATAATAAAGATTATTATTATAAAAGAACTAGGAGCAGGAGCAGGCCCTAGGAGCAGGAGCAGGCTATTCAATACGATAATGGCTAATCTTATCTCGGCCTCCTCTTCACCTTCCTGCCTACTCCCCATAGCCCTTCATCCCGTGACTAATTAAAAACCTATTGATCTCTTCAAATGTGTTTAGTGCTCTGGCGTGCACTGCACTTTGGGGTCAGGAATTCCATGGATTAACAATCTTTTGAAGTAATTCCTCCTCATTTCTGTTTTAAATCTGCCACCCCAGAGCTCTCATTCTAGAATGTCCAACAATGCTCTACATCTACCCTGTCAATCCCCTTTCGCATCTTTTATACCTCATTCTGTAGAGGTCTGAGTATTTCGTGTGGCCCACAATGAAAGTGTTTAATAATCCCTATTCCTGAGAGAAAACAAAATTTGATTTTTGACAATCTCGGGGGTTTCAACCAACATTGACTGCTGTTGCAGTGGTATGAAGTAGTGAACTGTCTGATTGGTCTTCATTTCACTTTTCTACCCTGGCAAGCCTTAAAAATGCATCTTGCGCATCCTTTGACTCTTCAATACTTCAAGGTTGTTGGGGTGATGCAAGAATTTTGTGCCACAACGTCAATGGAAAAGCAAAATTGCCTCTTGGTTTTAGCTATGATGCTGTTTGTCTGATGTAGCGTTTCGTTCAGTTGTCAAAATGAGTCTTTATTTTCAGCAGGAACTGTTATCATAATATTACAGCACTGAAGAATCCCATAACCCTGCACTTCTTGTTTCTTTTTCACATATTCCTCCCATTTCCTCTGAAAAGTTTCTCTTGAATCTGCTTCTGCCATCCTTTCCCAGATCAATCTAACATTTGTTTCTCCACATTTCGCTTCCGGTTTTTGCAAGTTGTCTGAAAATTGCCTCTTTTGGTTACTGACCCAACCACCAGTACAAAATGCTTCTCTTTATTTACTCTTGTCAAAACCTTTCAGAATTCTGAACCCCAGGGGCGGGATTCTCCGACCCCCCGCCGGGTCGGAGAATCCCCGCGGGGTGGCGCGAATCCCGCCCCGCCGCCCCAACGGCAGATGCCGTATTCTCCGGCGGCGTTTTTCGGGCTGGGGCGGGATTTTCGCCACGCTGGTCAGCGGCCGTTGGCAGCGCCCCCCCGGGCAATTCTCCGGTCACCGATAGGCCGAGCGGCCATCCATTTTTAGCCAGTCCCGCCGGCGTGGGTTAGGCATGGTCCCACACGGTGGGACCTGGCAGGTAAGTCGGCGGGGGCGGTCCTTGGGGGATAGGGGCACGCCACACATGCACGAATTTGCGCCATCCCTTCGGCGCCAGCTGGAGCGGCGCCAACCCCTCCGCCGTCCACCTAGCCCCCGAGACAGGTGAGAATTCCTCACCTTGGGGGCCCGTTGACGCCGGAGTTGTTGCCTCCGGTCTTTCCGCCGCGGGGGGACTTAGTACCCGGAAGGGAGACTCCCGCTGCAAGTCTTTTGCCAGCCTTCTCTGCTCTGATAAATACATTCTCGACTTCACTAGTCTCTCTACAGGTCCCTCATCCTTGATAAATTTCCTTTGCAATCCCATCAAAGCCTTGACATTTCGTAAAATGTGGTGTTGAGAATTGGCCAAATACTCCAACGTATATTCTTTTAAATTTAAAAAAAAATTAAGTGGAAATTTAGCATGGCCAATCCATCTAATAATAATAAACTTTATTATTGTCACAAGTAGGCTTACATTAACACTGCAATGAAGTTACTGTGACAAAACCCTAGTCGCCACACTCCGGCACCTGTTCGGGTACACGGAGGGAGAATTCAGAATGTCCAATTCACCTCACAAGCACGTCTTTCGGGACTGTGGGAGGAAACCGGAGCACCCGGAGGAAACCCGCACTGATACGGGGAGAACGTGCAGACCCTGCACAGACAATAACCCAAGCGAGAATCGAAACTGGAACCTGGCGCTGTGAAGCAACAATGCTAACCACTCTGCCGCCTTCCAACATATATTCTTAATGTTTTGTGATGGTGTAACGCCTAGGCCAGGGTATTCCAGCCCTGCTCACCGACATGATCTTCTGGTCCCACCAAGCATTAGTGAATTTTTGGCTTGCACACCGCATTCCCTGCAGTGGATCTTGCAATGGCAGGGCTGGAAAATTCTGGCCCTAGTCCTTTGTACTCGATGCCTCTGTTTATAATGCCAAGGATCCTATATGTTTCTAATAGCCATCTTAACTACCCTGTTTTTACACCTTTTTAAAATTGTACCGTTTAGTTAATCTTGTCTCTTTTCTTCATTACATCCCATCGCACGTAAATTTCATCTGTCATTGTGTCAGCCGACTTCACCTGGCCACCTGTCCTGCTAAACTCTGCTACTATCCTCCTCACCATTTCCCGGTTTTCCACCACCTGTAAACTGTGGCTGTACTTTGTTTATTCTTATATGACCCCTCTCGTATGGGAAACAACAGAGGACATTTTGCGTGTGTTCAAGATTTACATAAATACAAGTTTTTATTGACCTTTCCTCCCCCCCCCTCTCAGAATAGCTGTGCGTTACCACAAACCATGGCCATGTATCCTACATCTTTCAAATAATGGTGATCTACTCCCCCTGTTATTCGCAGATCAACTGATGAAATTCTCGCCGTCTTCATATCGATTGCTTTTGTCGTGGATGCTTGTAAAGGTCTGGCCAAAAGTAAGTCGGGGTGCTGTGTGAGGTGAGGGGGGGGGGGTGAAGGAAAGGGAATGAAGTTGGTGTATTTCTTTCTCTGTCTCCTTTTCCTTCTGTTTTGTTTTCTCTCTTTTGCCCTCCACCCAAAGCAAAGGGGGACGTCTACCAGATCTTACAGCGCAGCAGGAGATCATTCAGCCTACCATTTCTGTGCCAGCTTTATGGTGGAGCTGCAAAGTTTATCCCTCGCGGCCCTGTCGTTTTATCCCCCTTCAAATATTAATTGAATTCTTTCTCAGTTGAACCTGCTTTCACCGTCCTTGCAGGTGGAACATTCCAGATCACAACAGCTCGCTGCATTGAAATACGTCTCCCCACATCCACTCTAGCTCTTTTGCCAATTGTGTTCAATATGTCTTGTGTAACCAGCTATTGGAAAATGCTAATGCTTTTTTGAGGGGGGTTTATTCTGGTCATTTTAACCACTTCTACCCTTGAACTGGTACAGATAATGAATAATAATGATGGTTTTGGATGTTGGATAATTCGCAGGAAAATCATTTTAATGCATCAAATTTCATGAACTTGCAGTATAATTTACCAATAAAGAACATTGAGGTATCCAGTGTAAATGGGCATTAAAAAATTCTGAAACATTTGGGCAGTGAAGGGACTGTGGGGTATTGTGAGCAGAACAGTTGAGAAAGGTTTATGTAGGGGACCTAATGATCGTTTAGTCTGCTAAACCCTCAAAAGGTTGATGACTTTCCAACACTGGGTTCCAAACGTGAGTCTGAGGTTTAGCATTGTCCATTATTAATGAGCACTATATGGGAAGATTGGAAAGACCTTAGCATGCAATTCCCCACATCCCGCTCTACGGAAAGAATTTTCCAGCTGTCCCTGCCGTTGGGATCGCCCGGTGCCGCTAACAGCGAACCCCCGCTGCAGGTTCCCTGGTGGCATGGGGTGCAAACACCAGGAAAGCCCGCTGGCAGCGGCGAACCCCGAAGATCTTGCCGCAGGCCAATTGCAGGCCGTCTCTGCTGCTTGAAAACACCCCGGAAAATCCCGCCCTATGTATTCTGAGACGATTCATTTTGGTCACTGGCGGGTATCCAGCAGGTATTCCTAACTTTTTGTCGCTGCCTTATGATTCCTGGTACCGGGGGGGGGATTGTTTTATGAGCAAAGGTTAAACCGGTTGGGATTCTACTCATTGGAATTTAGAAGAATGAGAGGTGATCTCATTGAAACATATCGGATTCTTCAGGGGCTTGACCGGGTAAATGCTGAGAGGATGTTTCCCCTAGTTGGAGAGTCTAGGACCAGAGGGCACAGTCTCAGAATAAGAGGGTGTACATTTAAACTGAGGTGAGGAGGAATTTCTTCTCTCGAGGGTTGTGAGTCTTTGGAACTCCTTGCCGCAGAGTCCTTGTGTATATTTAAGACTGAGATGGATAGATTCTTGATCAGTAAGGGAATCAAGGGTTACGGGGAACGGGCAGGAAAGCGGACGTGAGGGATGTCGGATCAGCCATGACCCTGATGAATGGCGGAGCAGTCCTGAGGTTCCTGTGTCTTGTGGTCTCATTTAGTCCTTCCCTCCATTCACCTCCGTGGCCTCTCTGAAGTAAGGGCTTCTCTTTTCGTGCTGCCTTTTCATCCTCAGCAGTTTTTAACTCTGTAAAACCCAGGTTGGCTCGAGACGGGACTGCTCCCATATCTAAAAAAGGCTTTTCCTAATGTCCCTCTTGATCTCCTGTACAAGAAACAGCTCATTGTCTGACAGAGGAGTCTACTCAAACATGTACCCTCTCTTGAGATTATCTTTGTCTAACTTAGTAATGTCACTATCTCACTTTTCCTCTGATCATTCTCCCAAATTTCAATGTGCCAATTCGCAGCATCTGCTTTCATTTCACTTGAACACTTGGTCCACTGAAATCCAGACTGATATTGCAGAGTCCTAATTCTCAGCGATCAAAACTTAAGGCATGTATCTCACTCTCCCCTTCGATTGTAAGTTTGAACAATTCCAAGCTTGATGTTTAAAAGCCACATCTTGTCTTCTCCAAGGTAAAGTAAATGTTGCCGTAGTCCCAGATGACCATAGGCTGCTTTCCCCTTTGAGGGGGAGAGCTGACTGGTGGTGATTTAACCTGAGGATCACCACACCTCAGACGAGGAGCAAGGTTGAGAAGACGGGGCCTTCATTAATTACCTGTGCTGCTGGCCTCGTTTCCCATCACAAACCAGCCATCCAGCTAACTGAGCTAATGTCCCCAGTTAAATATTGGGAAGAAGAAAGCCATTTATTCTGTCCCTGCTGTAACCGGTGTTCCCTAGCTACCGACTCCCTCTCTCTCTCTCTCTGCCAACCACCTGAAGCTGAAACAGACTGTTTGCAATGTTAGAATCATAGAATTTACAGAACAGAAGGAGGCCTTTCGGCCCATCGAGTCTGCACTGACCCTCCGTAAGAGCACCCTACTTATGCCCAATCCCCGCCCCTATGCCTATAATCCCATCTAACGGGTAATTTAACACGACGAATCCACCTAACCTGCACATCTTTGGACTGTGGGAGGAAACCGGAGCACCCGGAGGAAACTCACGCGGATACGGGAAAATGTGCAAACTCCACATAAACAGCCACCCAAGGCCGGAATTGAACCCCGGTCCCTGTCGCTGTGAGGCAGCAGTACTAACCTCTCTGCCACCGTGTCACCCAAGTATGTCACGTTGTGTCATATTTGACTCCAAGGTGAGCTTCTGACCACATATCCACCTACTTCCAATGCGATAATATTGCCCAACTCCACCCTTCCCTCAGCTTATCTGCTGCTGAAACCGCCGTTTGCTGCCCTTGTTACCTCTGGGCTTGGCTGTTCCGAAGGATTCCCGGCTGGTTTCACGCATTCTACCCTCTGTAAATTGAGATTATTCAAAGTCCTGCTTTTTGTGTCCTTACTCACAATAAGTCACACACAACCTCCCTGCGATTTAGGAGCAGGAGTAGGCCACTCGGCCCCTCGAGTCTGCTCCGCCATTCAGTAAGATCTTGGCCGATCTGATTGTAACCTCAACCCCACATTCCCGCCTTTTTAAAAAGAAAAAAAGTCATTTACGGTGTTTGGGCGCGCTGGTTAGGCCAGCATTTATTGCCCATCCCCAGTTTCCCTTCAGAAGGTGATGTTGAGTTGCCTTCTTGAACCTCCACAGCCCTTGAGGTGTAGGGACACCCATTGTGCTGTTAGGGAGGGAGTTCCAGGATGTTGCCCCAGCGACAGTGAAGGAGCGGTGATATATTTCCAAGTCAGGGTGGTGAGTGACTTGGAGGGGAACCTCCAGGCGGTGGGGTTCCCAGATATCTGCTGCTCTTGTCTCCACTAGATGGCAGTGCCCATGGGTTTGGAAGGTGCTGTCTCAGGAACCTCTCGATCGGACCCGTTCACCCTTCACCTCTGTGCTTGCTGACCCACATTGGCTCCTGTCAAGCAATTCCTTGATTTAAGATTTTGATTCTAATGTTTTCAGATCCTTCCATGGTCTTGCCCCTCCCTATCTCTAACCTCCTCCAGTCCCACAACGCACCAAGATAACTGCTCCCTCCACTCTGGCATCCTGATTTTGGGTGTGCCGCCATCGGCAACGACCTTTCAACTGTCAATCGTATAAGCTCTGGAATTTCAGCCCTAAACCTCTCCACCTCTCTCTTATCATTTCAGGACACTCTTTAAAACCTAACGCTTTGAACAACCCCATCCACCCTAATATCGTCTTAAGTCATATTTTGCTTTATAATGAATTGCAAAGTGCCTTGGGACGCTTTTGTTAGGTTAAAGGTTCTATATTAATACAGATTGCTGTTTTAAAATGATACATTCACATCCCTTTATATTAAGGATGAAGTTCTTGGAAGGAAAACTTACAATATTGGTTATTTACCACTTCTCTCCCTTTCCTCTTAGTTTTTCAGACTTATTACTTCTGTCCTAAAATGCAGACGAACCAATCTGGGTGGAGCGAGGCACCAGGCTCTCCTTTTAACGCCAGCCCTGCAATCAATGCTACAGATCCGGATGGCGAGGCCCACGCCTGTGGGCGGGACACTGCTGTCCTCAGTCTGCTGTTGATGCTCGGTACCCTTTGGCTGGGCTACACTTTGTTTCAGTTCAAGAAAAGGTATTTTCCACAAAGCTCCCGGAGCGGAGAGCTTCCAAGGTGGCATTGTTCAACTTGTGCGTCCTCAACCCAGCTAGACCGACCCCCTCCCCTGGCCAGGTAGACTGACAGGAATAGGCCGCTCAGCACCCCCCCCCTCCAGCCTGCTCCACCATTCAATAAGATCACGGCTGATCTTATCGTAGCCTCGGCCCCACATTCCCGCCTGACCCCCGATAACCTTTCACCTAATCAGGAAACTATCCAGCTCTGCCTTAAATATGTTCAAAGACTCTGCTTCCACCGCCTTTTTGAGGGAGAAAATGCCAGTGTTTCAGGACACTCAGGGTGGGGGGGGGGGGGGGGAATTCTCCTCATCTCGTGTCTTAAATGAGTGAACGCCTAGTTCTAGATTCTCCCACAAGAGTATTGCCCATCGCAATGGTTACAGGCTACAGGTGGACAGGAACAGCACCATTTTCACAACATAGCAGTTGACAGTGTGGTTTTAATATTTAAAATGGTCATTTGCATTTCGTGTAAAGATACTTTCTGATGCAAGTTGACGAGTTGAGTTAAGCCCTACAACGGGTTTCATGGTAACACTTGAGGTCAGAGAGGCCTGAAGAGCACCTGTGTGCAAATCGTTGAAGGTCTTGGGACATTTAGAGAAGGCGGTTCTTTTTTTCAGAAAATATATAAGCACTTTGACTTATTAGAGGAGCTAGATAGGATATAACTTATTAGAGGAGTGAGATAGGATATAGAGCACAGAAAGAGGTCATTCAGCCCAACCAATCCATGCCAGAATATATGCTCTACTTCAACATTTCCCAGTTCTTCCTCATTTAAATCTACCATACATTTATCCAACCCTCCATCTTTGCTCGGGGTGGAGAGGGGGGGGGGGGGGAGAGTGAGTATGAGAGGGAAGGGGAGCAGGAAGGGGAAGGGGTGAGCGAGATGGAAAAGGGGGGAGGGGGAGGGGCATGGGGCGAGGGCGAAGGATATAGGGGAGGGATATGGGGTGAGGGGGAGGGTGGGGAGACTAGGCCAAGGGCGAGGGGTATGGGGCAAGGACAAGGACAAGGGGTATGGCGAGGGGAGGGTTATGGGGTAAGAGAGGGTCGGGGTATAGGGCGAGGGGGAAGACGTAGGGCAAGGGGGAGAGGGATGGGGCAAGAGTGAGGGGTATGGCAAGGGGAGAGGTAAGGAGGAGGGTGGGCGATACAGGGAGAGGGGGAAGTTATAGGGCGAGGGGGAGAGGTCTGGGGAAAGGACAAGGCATATGGACATGGGGAATGGGTATAGGGGAAGGGAGAGTGGCTCAGGGGGAGGGGCATGGGGTGAGCAGAATGGGAGCTCATAAGGGTGAGATTTTGTTAGATCTCGCGAGGCGTGGAAAGCTGGGTAGATCCCGGAAGAGGGATCTCTCGGCATCTCCTGGCCACATCGTGAACCGCCGGTAGCTCCCGCCCCAAGTGAGCAATCTGTCGCTCCCCTGGCTCTGTATTTTTCTCTCACAAACTATTAAGAATGTGGATTAAGGCATTCCGTTTCTCTTCCCTAAATCCTCTTCAAATGTGTGGGTATAATCCATCCACATGATCCTTCCTAGAACATAGAACAGACAATGCAGAAGGAGGCCATTCAGCCCATCGAGTCTGCACCGACCCACTTAAGCCCTCACTTCCACCTTATCCCCATAATCCAATAACCCCTCCTTACCTTTTTGGTCACTAAGGGCAATTTATCGTGGCCAATCCACCTAACCTGCACGTCTTTGGACTGTGGGAGGAAACCGGAGCACCCGGAAGAAACCCACGCAGACACGGGGAGAACGTGCAGACTCCACACGGACAGTGACCCAGCGGGGAATCGAACCTGGGACCCTGGAGATGTGAAGCCACGGTGCTATCCACTTGTGCTACCATGCTGCCCATCATCTCGGGTTGATTGTTTCATTTTTCAGCTTTTAATTTACAAAAACGAGGAAGTTATGGAGCACCTTTTAAATATCTCATCTAGATTTCAACTAGAGAATTGTCAATGCTTGAGTACCAGACTCGAGGAAGGATGGAAAGGCTTTTGAGAAAATGCAGGAGGAGGGGTATCCGAATTCTACAGGGTTCAGGGTCTTTCTGGAGAAATTGGGTTATTCCCCTTTGCACAAAATAGACGACAAAGACATTTGATCGTGGCATTCAAAATCAAAATTTTGGGAGAGCAAATAGGGAGAAACCGTTTCCAACAATCAAAGGGATTACAGCCCCAGATCATACTCCAATAGTGGCTAGGATTCTGGACCAAAACCCCAATATTTTAGTTTATTTTGTAAGACTGTGTGGAAAGAATACTTTGCTCCAGGAGTGATTGCACAAAGAAATAGTGATTTGGTATTTTAAAACAAAACTTTATTATTAGCACAAAATTGAACTCTTCAGCAACGCACCTGAAACCAGTTTACAATTACCCCTTAAACAATACTACTAAATATAGTAAGTACAATACCTTAAATCACATCTATTCCCAATTAAACAACAAGTAGGGAAAAACATACAGTTCCGAACACATCCTACATCCCGATGAATTGCTTTCCAGAACAGATTTGGTTCCTGTTAGAACCCCTGCAGATTATGGCTGGATGTCTTCAAAGAGCTGTTTCAACTGTTTTATTTCAGCTTCTTCCTTGTCCTCAGACAAGTCAGTACTGTTTTCAATACTATTAATTGGTTTTAAATTATCCGACTGTGGGAGTCAAAGATCTTTCTTGTAAGGGTAGTCAGATCAAAACTCGATGGCGAAGCTTTCTCAAAATGTCTGAATGCCTTGGGTTTCACCCAGCAATGACATCATCTCCACAAGCAGAAAACACATCAACTCCCCCCTAGTCAAACAACAGTGTGTTAGCCCAGGCTTTTACAACAGTCAATTTCACCTCTGGCTCTAAAGCTTTCTGGTTTTGCGAAACAAGATTTTTTTGAAAACATGATTACTGCGGTCAAACACACTCTAACCCAGGCCTTTACCCTTAACTTGCCAAATGCTTAGACTCCAATGTATCTAAAATCCTGCATCGCAACAGAGGACACAGATTTAAGGGGATTGGTAAAAGAACCCAATTCTTTTGGGTGACACGAAGAGGTGACACGAAGAAACGTTTTTCCTATACAGTGAGTTGCTGTGAAGGTGCTGCCTGAAAGGGCGGCACAAGCTGATTCAACAGTAACATCCAAAAGATAATGATGGAAGTACGTGAAGGGGTAACGTTTTGAAGGACCGTGAGGAAAGCACAGGAGCATGAGCTTAATTGGAAAGCTCCGCCAAGGAATCAGCACTGAATGACCTTGTTTGACGCTGTATGATTATATGATGCTGGGTATGATTGTCTCTGATTGTAGTCCTCCCCCTCAATTCAGGAGCCAAATTTCTTGCCCAAGTTACCACTCCAAACCTACACTGCGGTTTGCCTGTAGTTCAGTAATTTGGGAGTTATTTGCCTGCTCGTCCTGTCAGTTGGCAATGGCCGTGACAGTGAGAAGGGAGCCGTGTGTGATTGAAATGAGAATCAATACCCAAGTGAGCGCTAGTCATGACTGAGTGAGTAGTATCTTTTTGTTTGGATGCAGCTGATGTGGGAGACAATTTTAGACATTAAGTTGTGGTGTAGTCAATTAGCAAGATGGGGCGGAATATTCCGACCCCCGCAGGGTCGGAGAATCGCCGGGAGCTGGCATGAATCCCGCCCCCGCCGGTTGCCGAATTCTCTGGCACTGGATATTCGGCGGTGGCGGGAATCGCGCCGCGCCGGTCGGCGAGCCCCCCCCCGGCGATTCTCCGGCCCGTGATGGGCCGAAGTCCCGCTGCTGGAATGCCTGTCCCGCCGGCGAGGATCAACCCACCTCTCTTCCCAGTGGGACTAGGCGGCGCGGGTGGGCTCCGGGGTCCTGGGGGGGCGCGGGGCGATCTGGCCCCGGGGGATGCCCCCACGGTGTCCTGGCCCGCGATCGGGGCCCACCAATTCACGGGCGGGCCTGTGCAATGGGGGCACTCTTTTCCCTCCGCCTCGGCCACAGTCGCCATGGCCGACGCGGAAGAGACCCCCCCGCCGCCCCCCTGCGCATACGCGGGGATGACGTCAGCAGCCGCTGACACTCCCACGCGTGCGTGCCAAAGGTCTTTCCCACCAGCTGGCGGCGCGCCAACCACTCCGGCGCGGGGCTAGCCCCTCAAGGTGAGAGCTTGGCCCCTAAAGGTGCAGAGTGGTTCACGCCACTCTATCCCGCCGGGACCCCCCGCCCTGCCGGGTAGGGGAGAATCCCGCCCATGGTTTTTAATCATATTTCTAAGGTCCACCTGGGTTGCCTCCAATCATCCAGGGTTCAACAACGCCAATGGAGTCATTGACCAACCTTAACAGTTGATCTCTATCAACGAGCCTAACAGCAGGCTCGGAGAGAACCTTGCTTCTCTTAAGTGTTGCACTTGCCAAATCTCAAATTGCTCCCATATTATATCCTTAAATGTTATCATTTTGCCAAAAAAATTTGTGTATTTATTAGAACTGTGCAGGCAACTGGCCTTAAGAAAGATGAGCCGTTAAACAAATATTTAGTGTATTATTGAACAATAGTGTTGGCCTCTGTGCAAATTTTAATGTGATTGTGTGCTGATTTTTATGAGTCTAGCCAGGCCAACATCTATTGTTGCTTCATTTGGGTTTTTTTTGTTTCAAAAATTACATTTTATCACTTGGGCGTACTTTTAAAAATGCTATTTTTTTCTTACAGCCCTTTCCTGCATGCCAGGGTCCGAGAAACCCTGTCTGATTGTGCCTTGCCCATATCTGTGGTGGTCTTTTCATTTGTGGGATCGTACCTTTTTAGAGATATCAAGGGTACGTTCATCCAGTCACTTCCATGTATCATTTTAGCATTATTCTGGGGTTACTCTTGCTTGGCTCCGTTCAGTTGGATCGCCCTCCCATTCCACCGCCTCCGCCTACTGTCGCTTTCCCTCCCTTTGCCAGAAGCAGCTTGCTGCATAATCGTGTTGCGCCTGCGGTGGTAATTATCGAAGCTGCGGGATTGCGATTGATGCCTTCAACAAGATTGTTGAAGAGTTTCACTGAGGAGTTGTGGGGGGGCGGGGGGGCTTTTGATTTAAGTGAATGGTGAAGAAGTGTGCATTAGTATTTAAGTGGTTGTTCAAAGAATGGGTGAGCATTATACAATAAGGTGGTGGGGGAGAGAATGATGAGTCTTCAAATAAATTGAACTCTTGTCAGTGAATGAAGCAACATCTATTAGATGAGCTTTTCCGTTTGTAATCGGTCCAAGGGCATGGTGAGTGTGCTGTGTTGGAACCTCTTCAGATACTCTAGAGCTTACTCAACTTTGGATGAACTTAAATTTTGTAGATGGGCGTTGGTGGGAGTAGAAAAAAAACATTGGCAGAAAAGATGAAACACTGTTTTGAGCAGTTTTTTAAAATATATTCTTTCAAGGCATATTTCCTTCTCTAAAGGACGTTCGAGAAATAAAATTACAATTGATGATAGTTTGATGATCACCTATCAGTAAGCCGTAACTTTTAAATTCCAGGTTTTATGCGTTGAGTTTAAATTCCATTAACTGAAGTGGTGGGATTTGAACCCTTGTCCCCACAGCATTAGCCTGCTTACTAGTCCAGTGACCTTAGCATATCCCCATAAAGAGGGGTTACGCAGGGTTTGTTTGCAATCAAGAGCTGCATATGTGGTTTAGATGACAAACTAAAAACAGAGCAATCAAGGATAAGGGGTGGGAATTATTGACGGAACTTGACAGACACAAAGAAACAATCAAAAGAACATCAACTACAACCCTCGTTAGAGTGATTGGAGAGGAGACTAGCTAATCATCAACATCCTTTTAGTGGAAAGTTATGTCGATGGTAATTTGCTGAGTGCTTCATGCTTGGATCCTTTTGCTGTCTTCAGGGATTCACTTGCAATCACAATGGACATTGCTGGCATTTTCAATACCAGAGTCCCACAGGTACAGAGAAGGCCAGCTAAGAATAAGACATTTTACAGAAATGAAAAAGATACTTTGGGCGGCACGGTGGCAGTGGTTAACACTGCTGCCTCACAGCGCCAGGGACCCGGCCTTGGGTGACTCTGTGAAGTTTGCCATTCCCCCCATGTCTGCCTGGGCTTCCTCCGAGTGCTCCAGGTTCCTCCCACAGTCCAAAGGTGTGAAGGTTAGGTGGATTGGCCATGATAAATTGCCCCTTAGTATTCAAAGATTTGCAGTTTATCTGGGGTTGCCGGGATGGGGTGGGGGAGTGGGCCTAGGTGGGGTGCTCTTTCAGAAGGTCGGTGCTGACTTGGTCGGCTGAATGGCCTCCTCCCGCACCAATGATTCTCCAAATGTGCAGCCAGGAGACAACCGGAGAAAAAATTCCCTGACAATATTTGAAGTTTGGATCCTTCTGCAAATAAAAAACCTGCCTGTGTGCAGTGCCTTGAGCACAACCAATACAGTGTAGTTGCAATATTGGGGAACATGGAATTATCCCACAACAGCCAATGAGATAAATGACTGGATAATTGTTAAGGTAGATACATCAGCCAGCACACAAGGAGAATTCCCCTTCCCTCCTCCAAGCAATGCATTGGGATCTTATCGACTCACCTGAGATGGGAGATGGAGACTCCATGAGGAACTGGGAGTGTTACCCAGATTATCATTGGAGTGAACAAGCTTTGGATTTGGAAGTGTGTGTTAGCACTGAGTCAAGTTGACACTTTTAGTAAAGAGAGGCAAGTTTGCAGACATGAAGGCTTGTATCAATGAATATCACCAAAAGGAGCCTGTGAAATGGCTCAGAAGAAGATTTTAACTCTCCAAATGTTGCTGCAACTTCTTCCAAACAACCACAGACCTCCTTGGTTTCTACCCATGGGGATTGCTATTCTCTCAATGGAGTTACTGCGGTTTGCACCTGGTAACTTAACCAAAAGGGTGCACTAAGTGCTCTGCAATATTCAGTATATAATTCTACCTCCACCACACCTCTGATTTTCATTGCTTCACCAATGGTGTCCATGATTTCCATGTGTGTAACCCCTGAGCTCTGGAATGAACTCAATAAACTTCTTTCCTTCATTCTCCGGCATTGGGCATATTGTTTTAAACTTGAGTACATCCAGTTACAAGATGCTGTGTGGAGTTGTTACTGTTTTCACTATACTGCTCTCTGTTGCCTTAGGCTGTCATTTAGTGACCTGCCAGTGGGTTGGAATTTTCCTCGCCATGTGTGTCCTTGTGCGAGTGGAGCAGGCAAACTCTTCATCAGTGCAAAGCATGATCAAGAATATGAATGACCTCTGGTTGTAACAGGAGACCACCTACTTATCATCACAACTTGTCATTGCGACTAATCAGATGGTGCGGGAAGAAAAACCTTGCATTTTTTAGTTCTAGAATCCCTACAGCGCAGAAGGAGGCCATTCGGCCTTCAGGCTCCATTGTTGACACCTTGGGCTGGATTTTCCGCCTCGCAACGGCAGGAATGTGAATCGCAAACTGGTGGAGAATTGGGCGTCATGCGGGAATCGAGCTTTGCCCCAGCGGCGATTCCAGCGCCATTCTCCGGTGCCTCTCTGGTGGTGAAAATGAGGTTTGCGCCCCGCACTGGAGGAGAATATAAAACTGGCGTTTGCAAGGCTTTAAACCCCCCCCCCCTCTCGGGCAGAAGTTATGCAGGCGTAAATTAGTGTCAATATTTACAAATGGGGCCTGGGCACAGTGGCTGCTGAGCGGGAGGCTAAATAAATGTTGAAAAACCTGTGGAAATTGACAGACTTGCTGGGAGGTGGCTGCCTGGGCCAGGGTGAGTAGTGACTCCCACCACCCTTCCAGATTACAAGCTGTTTCCTCTGGGTAAGGTTGGCAAAGCTAACTGCCTCTGCTACCACTTCCCAGGTTGTGTTCAGGAGGGCAGGGAGTCTGCGGCCCACCCTGGGGAAAAGTGTCCCTTCGCTGCTTATTGGCATCGAGCTGTAGATCCGACTCCCGTCCTGGGGCGGGGTCTTCTCTGAGCCATTTTTGTGGCTACAGTGAGTATGTGGTAAGCGGAGCATATAAAACCAGCTCCAGCAGTCAGGCTCTTTAGCGCTAATTCCCGTTCCAGCCGTTAGAACGCCCGCTGGGTTGGGAATTACTCTGAATTCATGCTGGCGGAGTGCTGGCCCATTTCCATGGCCTGATCCGCTTACCGAACAGTGCCCCCAACGGGCACGTAAATCACACGCAGTTCAGTCCTGGCGGGCGTGGGTTTCGCCCCCACAATCCAAAGATGTGCAGGCTAGGTGGACTGGCCACACTAAATTGCCCCTCAATTGGAAAAAATGAATTGGGCACACTAAATTTATTTTAAAAATAAACAAATTCAGTCCTGGCGGCAACACGTGGGACGCAATTTACTGGCCTTATCGTGCCCAACTTGGTGATGCGATGAGGCCGGTGTATGTTGCAAGTGGCCACTCGCAAGATTTGCTATCCCTGAGACGCCTCGTGAGATTAATCCGGACCCCGCGAGATGTCACTATCTGGATTTTACCTGTGATGGGAAAGACCCAGATCAGCATATTTAAATATGCATATATCGGATTTTCCCAGTGCCCGGGAGCTAACGGCTGAGGCCTTGACTGGGCGCCATTTAGTGCTGGTCCACATAGAAGGTTATCTAGGATTGCAACCGGATTTTGATCAATTGGGCCAGTGAGTCGATGAATGGCATATGGAGTTTAATGTAGATAAATGTGAGGTGATGCATTTTGGTCGATCGAATCGAGGCAGGACCTACTCAGTTAATGGTGGGGAGAGTTATAGAACAACAAAATCTAAGCAGTACAGGTTCATAGCTCCTTGAAAATGGAGTCACAGGTGGACGGAGTAGTGACGGTAGCACAGTTGGTAGCACTGTTGCTTCACAGCTCCAGGGTCTCAGGTTCAATTCCCTGCTGGGTCACTGTCTGTGCAGAGTCTGCACGTTCTCCCCGTGTCTGCGTGGGTTTCCTCGGGGTGCTCCTGTTTCCTCCCACAAGTCCCGAAAGACGCGCTGTCAGGTAATTTGGACATTCTGAATTCTCCCTCAGTGTACCCGAACAGGTGCTGGAATGTGACGACTAGGGGATTTTCACAGTAACTTCATTACAGTGTCAATGTAAGCGTACTTGTGACAATAAAGATAATAAAAGAGAAGGCATTCAGTATGCTTGGCTTCATTGGTCAGAACATTGAATACAGGAGTTGGGACATCTTGCTGAAGTTGTACAAGACAATGGTGAGGGTACACTTGGAATATATAGTTCTGGTCACCCTATTATAGAAAGGATATTATTAAACTAGAAAGAGTGCAGAAGACATTTACGAGGATGCTACCAGAACTTGATGGTCTGAGTTAAAGGGAGAGGTTGGATAGACTGGAACTTTTTCCCCTGGAGTGCAGGAGGCTTAGGGGTGATCTTATAGAGGTCTATAAAATAATGAGGGGCATAGATGAGGTAGATCGTCAACATATTGTCCCAAAGGCAGGGGAGCCCAAAACTAGAGGGCATAGGTTTAGGTGAGCGGGGAGAGATACAGAAGGATCCAGAGGGGCAATTTTTTCACACAGAGGGTGGTGAGTGTCTGGTACGAGCAGCCAGAGGCAGTAGTAGAGGCGGGTACAATTTCATAAGAAGCATTTAGACAGTTATGTGGGAAAACTGGGTACAGGGTGTATTGGGCCAAATGTGGGCAATTGGGATTAGCTTAGTGGTAAAAGCTGGGCGGCATGGACAAGTTGGGCCGAAGGGCCTGTTTCCATGCTGTAAACCTCCATGACTATGACTAATGTGAAGCAGGCCTAACGTTACCCGGGGGGGGGGGGGTTCCCAGGCCTTTGAAGACCCCTAAGCGGTCGGGGGAAGAGTAGGATGGTCCCCTGGCTCTTCCTCTGGCAGCTGGGCACCTTGGCACTGCACCTGGCACTGACTGGGTGCCCAGGTGCCAGAGTGGCACTGCCAAAGACCAGGGTCTTGGGGGGGGGGGTGGGGGGGGCATGCACATGAAAGGGCGGGATGAGGGGGTATGAAGAGTGGGGGTGTGAAAGGCGGGTATGAAGGGGCCTCATAAAAGTTGGGGGTATTAAGGGTGGGACTCTTGAAAGGGGAGGAGGCCCGAAAGGGGGGCTGGAGAGACCTGCAAAGGGGGAGGCCCTCAGCAATCCCATAGCGGGGTGTCCTCACTTGGTGTGGGGTAATGCCCATGTGCATGAGGGGGTGACATTGCCCGTGGGTGGGTGTGTAGGGAACCCTCAAGCTCACTGAGCGATCATGGCGTCCAACCTCTGGTGGGTCGGCCTCTTCGGCGAGTTCAGCCCCCCAGTTACTAAGAGTGGGCTTGTAAGTCCCCAAGGCCTAATAAAATGTCTGAGGGTACGATTTAACAGAAAGGTTTCTAAAGGCGGGATTTAACTAAATGGGAACAAAGTCTCATAGCGAGCACGTTTAGCCACGTGTTTCCCGGCATTCGCAGTGCCGAGGAACACAATGCTGTCGAACGGCACCTGGGTTAGATAGGGAGCCTCAGCCACGACCGCACATTGCCCTGTTTTGTGCGCTGAAGTGCTCACTGGAACACCTCAGTGTAGGAGAGATCAGACGCCATTTTAAATGGTGACCCGATCACTGGGGCCCTGAAGCGATCCTCAGCCCCCCAAGCCCCAACACATTATGGGAGTGTCTCCAGACCACATCCTCCCTCCAACAACTGCACGGGGCGCCAGCTTGGCCCCTTGGCAGTGCCAACATGCCACCCAGGCTGGCAGGGTGCCTGGGTGGTTCCAGCAGTGCAATGGTGCAGTCTGGCGGTGCCTCGGTGCCAGGGGAGAGCCAGGGTGCCACCCTGTCCTGTCCCCAAACACCTGGGGGTTTTCAACTGGGAGACGCCCAGGTGCCAGACCACAAGGTCCACGTTTGTGTGGACCAGTGCTAAATGGCATCCGGCTGTTAAACCCACTGAACCGTGCGTGACTGGGTCCTGCCCATTGTGAGCGGGACCCAGATCATGATGTCTTGTGAGATCTAATTTTAGGTCTTGTGAGGCGAGGCATTGCGGCCATTGGGGATTTTGGGGTGGCCTCTCACGGCATTTAGTGGCTGCGTTCTGCTCCGATTCCGGCGGGACGTGGCCAGTAGATTGCGTCCTAGGTGCGGTTGAATAGCAGTGTGGACCTCACCCAAAAAGCCGATGGAAAAACTCCTGCCAAACACTCCAAAAATGACACTTAGGTGGGATTGCTGGTCCGCGCCGGCCGCAAGATCGGCAAGGGCGGGATGCGGACTATGTAAAGATTCATTGACCTCGGGCGGGAATTTCCGGTCACCGGGCGAACGCAGCCGGAGAATCCCGCCCTGAGAAATACTTTGGTTGAGTCGCGCCCTTAGTGTCCCAAACGGAGAATCCTGCCCCTTCTTTCACCAAATGCATTCGTACAAGAATCTCACTCAAAGCTTCTCACTTTGACTGTTTTTGACCATCTTTCCTTGCATGGCTCTACCAACTGTTGTTAACACCCCTATGAAGCATATTGGGATATTTCACATTGTTAAAAAATAATATATAAATGCAAGTTGTTGTAGCTTAAGGATCAACCCATTTTCGAATAAAACCACCAGGCCAGACTGTGATCTCTTTTCTAATACAGGACATGTGACTAATTTGGATTGCCATGTGACTGCACCAACAGGGAGAAGGATTCACCAGTTTGGGTGTGTGCACGAGTAGGCTATTTAATGCCTTGAATTCCATTGAATATCTAATTAATGCAAATTTGCGCATTTTAAGTGGATTGTGCCCAGCTCATCTAAACGTTAGGAATAAACGCAAGCAACCATTTGGGGCTTTGATTTCACGAGTTGTACATAACAGTTTATTGTTCATTTATTTGTTTTAATGCTGACACATTCCATTCCTAACTTTGGTTTTTATTTCTATTTTCAGTTGCTTCATTTAGTTATAATCCCAATAAGGGCTTATTCAACCTGGCCCCATTTCACCTCCTCTCTATTGGAGCAATATTCGGCGGGATGGGTTTGGGTTTCCTCCTCTCGATGCTCTTCTACTTGGAACAGAACATCGTGATGTCATTAACAAATGCCCCTCAGAACAGGTAAGGTACCAAATGTAATGAACTTTCCCTACCTAGGGTGGCCTCATGCATTCGGTAAAATCTCCTCCAGACTTGCTTCCCAATTCGTCCCCTTCATTCTTCAGAGTCTGTCCTTCTGCTCGTTCTCTCTCAACTTTGGTGTAGGTCTTCAACTATTGAGATGTGTTTTCTGAACACTCCCTTCCTGAAGTCTTATCATCTCGCAACATCCATTCCCTGCTTTCAAAATCCTTCTTGGAAACCATCTGTTCCCTCTGTCATCTTCCCTACTAATTTATCCAGTTGCAACATTTGTGTTTTTGTTTTTCCCAAAACGTTCCCGGTGATCTGCCCTCCAAATCTTTGATAAGGCTGCAGTTGGATCATTGGCCCAGATTTTCGAAGATATGGGCCGGGATTCTCCAACCCAGCGGCGGGTCTGAGAATCCCGGGGGGGGGGGGGGGGGGGGGGGGGGGGGGGGGCGGTCGACACCGGCTTCCCCATTCTCCAGTGCCGATTCTCGGGCGCCCGTGGGATTCCCGCCGCGCCGGAGATTCTTCGGGCCCCAATGGACCGAGTGGCCGGCGGGTTTGGCTGAGTCCCGCCGGTGTGGGTTACTCAGGTACCACACGACGGGACCTGGAAGGTGAGTCTGCGGGGGCCGTCCTGGAGGGGGGGGGGGGTGCGGGGGGCGGCGAGGTGATCCGACCCCGGGGGGTGCCCCCATGGTGGCCTGGCCCGCGATTGGGGCCTACCGATCCGCGGGCGGGCTGGTTCTGTGGGGGCCTACTTTACTCCACGCCAGGCCCATGTAGGGTTCCGCCATATTGCCCATGAGCCGGTGCGGAGAATGGAACCCCCGCGCATGCGCAGAACGGCCAGCTGTTCCGCGCATGCGCGGAAATATGCCGGCCGTGCTGCTCATGCGCGGAATCATGCCGGCAGTTTTCCGCATGCGCAAACTCGCACCGGCCGTTCTGCACCGGCTGCAGCTGCAGGTACCACTCGGCGCCCTAGGAAGGGGAGAATTCTTCACTTTCGGGGACTGTTGACGCCGGAGTGGTTGGTGCCGGTTTTCACGGCTGCGTGCGGACAGAGCCCCATTATTAGAGAATCCCGCCCATGGGTCTCGATGCCTGAAACCTCAGATGCAGAAGTCCCGCCCCTATTTCAGGCAGATCCTATTTTTGCCGGGTGGATGGGTGGGGAGATGGGGTTGGGATGTGAATCATACATATGGGAAACTTGAAATCAGCAGGACCGTCATTGGACTCAATATTTGCGGGAGCAGGCTTTTTCCTGTGGTGTCTGACTTATCATTTTTTGAAAATATATTTTTATTAAAGTTTTTTTAACAAAACAAAACAATTTTTTCCCCTTACAAACAATGAACCCCCCCTCCCCCCGTAACAAAATAACGCACAATCGCCCTGAGCAAGATATATACATGGTAAGATGAAATATTTACAGAGCTTTATACACTGGCTCTCGCCCATTCGTGCCAGTTTCCCCCACCCTTCATGTTATCCCCCGCTCGTCCGTCCCCTCAAGCAATCTCTCGTCGTCGTAGTCTTCCCCCCCCCCCGCCCGTTGCTGCTGCTGCTGACCGACCTTCCTCTAATGCTCCGCGAGATAGTCTAGGAACGGTTGCCACCGCCTGTAGAACCCCTGCGCAGACCCCCTCAAGGCAAACGCAATCCTTTCCAACTTTATGAACCCAGCCATGTCGTTTGTCCAGGCCTCCACGCTGGGGGGCTTCGCCTCCTTCCACATTAGCAAGATCCTTCGCCGGGCTAATAGGGACGCAAAGGCCAGGATGCCGGCCTCTTTCGCCTCCTGCACTCCCGGCTCGTCCACTACTCCAAATATTGCTAGCCCCCAGCTTGGTTTGACCCGGACTTTCACCACCTGAGATATTGCTCCCGCCACTCCTCTCCAGAGCCCCTCCAGTGCCGGGCATGGCCAAAACATATGGACATGGTTCGCTGGACTCCCTGAACACCTTTTACATCTGTCCTCTACCCCAAAGAACCTACTCAACCTCGCCCCCGTCAAGTGCGCTCTGTGAACCACCTTAAATTGTATCAGGCTGAGCCTGGCACATGAGGAGGAAATGACCCTACCCAGGGCATCAGCCCACTAACCTTCCTCGATCTCCTCCACCAACTCCTCCTCCCATTTACCCTACAGCTCTTCTACCAGCGCTGCCCCCTCTTCTTTCATCTCTTGGTGTATTGCCGAAACCTTGCCCTCCCCGACCCATACACCTGAGATCACCCTGTCTTGAATTTCCTGTGTCGGGAGCAGCGGGAATTCCCTCACCTGTCGCCTCACAAAAGCCCTCACCTGCATATATCTGAATGCATTTCACGGGGGTAGCTCAAACTTCTCCTCCAGTGCCCCTTGGCTCGCAAATGTCCCATCGATGAACAGGTCCCCCATTCTTCTAATCCCCGCCCGATGCCAGCCCTGGAACCCCCCGTCCATCTTCCCCGGGACAAACCAGTGGTTACCCCTGATCGGGGACCACACCGAGGCTCCCACTGCACCCCTATGCCGTCTCTACTGGCCCCAGATCCTGAACGTTGCCGCCACCACTGGGCTCGTGGTGTACTTTGATGGCGAGAGCGGCAACGGTGCCGTCGCCAGCGCCCCCAAGCTCGTTCCTTTGCAGGACGCCATCTCCATCCTCTTCCATGCCGCCCCTCCCCCTCCATAACCCACTTACGGATCATCGCCACGTTTGCTGCCCAGTAGTAGCTCCCTAGGTTTGGCAGCGCCAGCCCTCCTCGGTCCCTACTGCGCTCCAAGTACCCTCTCCTTACCCTCGGGGTTTTGTTCGCCCACACAAACCCCATAATACTCCTACCTACTCTCTTGAAAAAGCCTTTGGTGATCACGATGGGGAGGCACTGGAACACAAACAAAAACCTCGGAAGGACCACCATTTTTACCGACTGCACTCTACCCGCCAACGAGAGCGGCAACATGTCCCATCTTTTAAAGTCCACCTCCATTTGGTCCACCAACCTCGTCAGATTCAGTTTGTGTAGGGCCCCCCAGCTCCTGGCTATCTGGATCCCTAGATACCGAAAATTCCCCTCCGCCCTCCTCAGCGTAGGTCCCCTCTCCCTCTTGCTTGGTCCCCTGCCTGTAGTACAAAAAGCTCGCTCTTCCCTACATTGAGCTTATAGCCCGACAACTCCCCAAACTCCCTCAAAGTCTGCATGACCTCCACCATCCCCTCCATTGGGTCCGCCACATACAGCAGCAGGTCGTCCGCGTATAGCGACACCCGATGCTCTTTCCCCCCCCCCCCCCCCCCCCTGCGGACCACCCCCCTCCATTTATTAGACTCCCTCAGTGATATGGCCACGGGTTCGATCGCCAATGCAAACAACGGGGGACAAAGGGCACCCCTGCCTCGTTCCTCGGTACAGCCGAAAGTACTCCGACCTCCGCCGGTTCGTCACCACACTCGCCACTGGGACGCTGTAGAGGAGCTTAACCCAGCTATTAAACCCTCCCCCGAACCCAAACCTACGCAACACCTCCCAGAGGTACTCCCACTCAACTCGGTCAAAGGCCTTTTCCGCGTCCATGGCTGCCACTATCTCCGCCTCTCCCTCCTCCGATGGCATCATTATCACGTTTAAGAGCCGCCGCACATTGGTGTTTAGTTGCCTGCCCTTTACAAATCCCATCTGGTCCTCATGTATCACCCCCGGGACATAGTCCTCAATCCTCGTGGCCGGCACTTTTGCCAATAGCTTAGCGTCCACATTTAGGAGCGAAATCGGCCTGTACAATCCACATTGCAGTGGGTCCTTATCTCGCTTCAGGATCAAGGAAATTGTCGCCTCCGACATTGTCGGGGGCAGGGTCCCCTCCTCTCTTGCCTCGTTAAAGGTCCTCACTAGTAACGGGGCCAACAGGTCCGCATACTTTCTATAAAACTCCACCGGGAACCCGTACGGCCCCGGGCCCTTCCCCGCCTGCATGCTCCCCAAACCCTTACTCAGCTCCTCCAACCCGATTGGTGCCCCCAAACCAGCCACCTCTTGGTCCTCCACCCTCTGGAACCGCAGTTGGTCCAGGAATCTTCCCATCCCTTCTTCTCCCCCTGGGGACTGGGATCTGTACAGCTCTTCGTAGAAGGCCTTAAATACCTTATTTATTTCCGTTGCACTCTGGACCATAGCTCCCCCACCATCTTTGACTCTCCCTATTTCTCTCTCTGCTGCCCTCTTGCGGAGCTGGTGTGCCAGCATCCGACTGGCCTGTTCCCCGTACTCGTAGGTCGCCCCCTGCGCCTTCCTCCACTGTGCCTCCGCCTTCCCCGTGGTCAACAGGTCAAACTCCGTCTGGAGCCGTCGCCTTTCCCCAAGTAATCTTTCCTCCGGGGCCTCTGCGTATCGCCTGTCCACTCGCAAAATCTCCCCCACTAACCTCTCACTTTCCATGCCCTCTGTCTTCTCCCTATGAGCCCTGATGGAGATTAGCTCTCCCCTGATCACCGCCTTCAACGCCTCCCATACCACCCCGACTCGCACCTCCCCGTTGTCGTTGGCCTCCAAGTACCTTTCAATACACCCCCTTACCTTACCACACACCACCTCATCTGCCAACAGTCCCACATCCATCCGCCACAGCGGGCGTTGGTCCCTCTCCTCTCCCAGCCCCACTTCCACCCAGTGCAGGGCATGGTCCGAAACGGCTATGGCCGAATACTCCGTCCCCTCCACCCTCGGGATGAGCGCCCTGCCCAGCACAAAGAAATCTATCCGGGAGTATGCTTTGTGCACGTGGGAGAAGAAAGAAAATTCCCTGGCCCGCGGTCTTGCGAATCTCCATGGGTCCACTCCCCCCATCTGGTCCATAAACCCCCTGAGCACCCTGGCCGCCGCCGGCCTCTTTCCCGTCCTTGATCTGGAGCGGTCTAGTGCTGGGTCCAGCACTGTGTTGAAGTCGCCTCCCATTATCAGTCCTCCTACCTCCAGGTCCGGGTTATGCCCCAACATGCGCTTCATAAATCCAGCATCATCTCAGTTCGGGGCGTATACATTTAGCAACACCACCCACGTCCCTTGCAACCTACCACCCACCATCACGTATCTCCCTCCATTGTCCGCTACGATAGCCTTGGCCTCAAATGACACATGTTTTCCCACCAGAATTGCCACCCCTCTGTTTTTTGCGTCCAGTCCCGAGTGAAATACCTGTCCTACCCATCCCCTTCTTAACCTAACCTGGTCCGCCACCTTCAGGTGTGTCTCTTGGAGCATGACCACGTCTACCTTCAGTCCCTTCAAGTGCGCGAACACTCGAGCCCTCTTCACCGGCCCGTTCAGGCCCCTCATGTTCCACGTTATCAGCCGGATTGGAGGGGCTCTCTCACCCCGTAGATGTTCCTACGCTCCCCCTCCCACCTTATTTCCCGCGCGCGGGAGAAAAACCCCACGCTTTCCAGAGCCTACCCCGCCCCCCCCGACGCAGCTTCTGTTGCGGCCTTGTCTCTCGTCCCCAGCCCATATAACCTTCCCTGCGCGTGCTTACCCCCCTATATACAACCGCCATCATACTTCAACCCACAAATACCCCCCACTCTCGCAAACCCTCAATTAGAGTCCAACTTTTCAGTTAATATAAAGGTCCACGCCTCTTCAGGTGTTTCGAAGTAGTGGTGTTGGCCGTTATGTGTAACCCACAGTCGCGCTGGCTGCAACATTCCAAATTTCACCCCTTTCCAATGCAGCACCGCTTTGGCCCGGTTGAAACCCGCTCTCCGCTTAGCGACCTCCGCGCTCCAGTCCGGGTATATTCTAATCTCAGCATTGTCCCACTTGCTGCTCCGCTCCTTCTTGGCCCATTTCAGGACCCTCTCTCTATCTGTGAACCGTTGAAATCTCACCACCATCGCCCTTGGCGGCTCGTTTGCTTTGGGCTTCCCCGCCAGCACCCGGTGCGCCCCTTCCAGCTCCAGCATCCCCGGGGGGGCCTCCGTGCCCATCAGTGCCCCGATCATCGTGCCCGCATATGCCACGGCGTCGGCCCCCTCCACTCCTTCTGGGAGACCCAGGATCCTCAAATTGTTTCTCCTCGACCTTTTTCTCCAGGCCTTCGAGTCTTCCCGCCCACATCTTGTGTAGCGCCTCGTGCCGCTCCACTTTCACCGCCAGGCCCAAGAGCTCGTCCTCATTCTCACTCACTTTGTCCTGGATCTCCTGGATCTTCAGTCGTGGGCTTTCTGGGTTGCACCAAGTCCTTCAATTAATGCCAGCATCAGCGCCACCATCTCCTTGCGCAGCTCCTCGAAGCAGCGCTTGATGAATTCTTGCATCTCTTCTTTGTCCCCGGCCGCCGCCATTTTGTTTATTTTACCCTTCTTCTCCCGCTGCTCCTGTGCCGTTTTTTTGGCCATTTCGCTGCGGGTCCGGTCCATACAGGTTAGTGGGGGACCTCTCTCCTCTCTTCCCCACTGGTTGGCTGTGTAAAAAATCCAGTTGGGGCTCTTCTATCGAGCCCGAAAGTCCGTCTTCGCGGGAGCTGCCGATTTGTGCGGCTTAGCTCCGCATAGCCGCAACCGGAAGTGACTCATCATTTTTAAGCATCGACATGAATAGAATAAAAGGTAGATACGATCCATGCAGCTGTCAAGTTATTTAAACCCCCTGATCTTTAAAATTTGAAATAAAAACAGCCTGCTGAGTCTGAGTTAGCAGAAATCGGTGCTTGCAATTTTGACAGCTATCTGTTAACTTAAGGTGACTGCTTCACAACCTAACATCATCATGGGGACCTGTAACTTCACAGTTTGACCTTGCCCAAGTGGTCAAACTGACTTTGATGTGAGGCTATTAATACAAATGTTTGTCTTTATAAGGCATTAAGTACTTGGGGGGCATTTAACTTTTTTTTATTGTTAAGTTTTCAAGATATACTTAGAACTTTATTTAAATATTAAAATGGTTTCTGAGGTCTTTCCATTGTGCATACTGGGTGAGTTGACATGGACAGTGTCAGGACAATGTGTGGTGGCTGTGGATCATGAGTTGGCATAAATTGGCACTACATTGGAACAAGGCATGATTAGGCCATGCTCATAAGGAGCCATGGGAATGAGTAGGGGGGTCATGGATTGGTGTAGATTGGTATAGGGGCTGTCAGAGCCTTAATGGTGGGTAGAAGGGTAGAGATTGGAATGGGGGTAAAAGGGGTCGACATGGATGGGGCATGGGGAGTGAGTGAAAGGGCTAGAGGGTGTAGTTTAATTTGACTGTTTTTATTAAGACTGGGGCAAAGTCCCCGACCACCAAGACAAGCATTTTAACCAGCCATCCGTGTCACTAGCAGTCTAGGGGCGGGGTGACGGGCCTGACTTCAGTAAACACCTGCATTCCCGCTCCCCTCCCACATTCCCCATACCCAGAATGGAAATCTGGCTACTGGACCTGTTTCTTCAGAGGCAACTGCACCAAGATGAGAATTTTCCAGATGTTCTACACCCATTTTGGGAGTAGAAATCCAGCTCTTTGTGTCCAATTTTTGAAAGCCCTACTCTAGGAAAGTTGTCCAGACTATAAAGAGGTTTATAAAGGTGACACTAGGGATATGGCCAGGTTTTAAAATTCTCATCCTCTCATTCATGTCCTTCCGAGGCCTTGTCGCTCCTACCTCTGTAACTCCTCGCACTTCCAGAAACCGGCACTCCTTTTATTCTGGACCTTTAAGCATCCCGATTTTGAACACTCCACTATTGGTGTTTGGGCCTTCAACAGCCTGGACCTTAAACTCTGCATCTCCCATCTAAAATTGTTTTGTGTGGGTATGCGTACGCACACACCATCCAGTCCGTCAGGCCTGTGGTTTAGCACAGGGCTAAATCGCTGGCTTTTAAAGCAGACCAAGGCAGGCCAGCAGCACGGTTTAATTCCCGTACCAGCCTCCCCGAACAGGCGCCGGAATGTGGCGACTAGGGGCCTTTCACAGTAACTTCATTTGAAGCCTACTTGTGACAATAAGTGATTTTCACACTGTCCATCCACTTTCAGAGGTTGGGGAGAGGGTAAATGTTCAGGGCGGGGTGTGTGTTGGGAAAATAGGGGTGGGTAGGTATGGGGGCTAGTGGGCTAGTATTCGGGAAGTGGGGTGTAGCCAGGGGGTATTGGATGTACAGGTGTATTTGTGGGATGAGAGCGTTAATTTCATAGAATTTCATAGAATTTACAGTGCAGAAGGAGGCCATTCGACCCATCGAGTCTGCACCGGCTCTTGGGAATGAGCACCCTACCCAAGGTCAACACCTTCACCCTATCCCCATTACGCAGTAACCCCACCCAACACTAAGGGCAATTTTGGACCCGAAGGGCAATTTATCATGGCCAATCCACCTAACCTGCACATCTTTGGACTGTGGGAGGAAACCGGAGCACCCGGAGGAAACCCACGCACACACGGGGAGGATGTGCAGACTCCACACAGACAGTGACCCAAGCCGGAATCGAACCTGGGACCCTGGAGCTGTGAAGCAATTGTGCTATCCACAATGCTACCTTGCTGCCCTAATCTAGAGTTAATCTGGAGTTCAGAAGGGTAATCAGGGTGGGGGGGTGGGGCTTCTGTGGAGCTTCGGGATGGAGTGGGTACGAATGTTGTGGTTTTAATCCTCCTAATGTTTCCTGGGTGACTATTCCTGTTGGACAGTCGGAACCATCTGATGTCTCTGATTCAAGTTGTAGTCTTGTTTTAAAGAAGCAGTTAGCTGCAGCACTTGGGGCGAAGGGGATCAAAGGATATGGGGGGAAAGCGGGATTGAGTTGGATGATCAACCATGATCATCATGAATGGCGGAGCAGGATCGAAGGTTTCTATGTTTCTATCAGATAGGTTGGGCGGGGGGGCGCAGTCATTTTTGGAATACATCCCGCTGCCTGTTACAGTGCACCCCAGATAATGGAAGGTTTGGGCCATATATGCAGGTAGGTGCAGCAAGTGATTAGGGAGGCAAATGGAATGTTGGTTATAATGGAATATAAACAAAAGGATGTTTTGCCACAGTTGGTGAGACCACATCTGGAATACTGTGTATGGTTTTGGTCTCATTACTTCAGAAAGGAAATAATTGCATCTGTGGAATTCGCTACCCCAGACTGCGGTGGATGCTGGGACAGTGAGTAAATTTAAGGAGGAGTTAGGCAGATTTTTAATCAGTAATGGGTTGAAGGGTTATGGAGAATGGGCAGGACAGTGGAGTTGAGGCCATGATGGAATCAGCCATGATCACATTGAGGGTGTTAGGCTCGGGAGGTTAAATTACCTACTGCTGCTCCTAGTTTAAGCGTTCTGGGGAGGAGATGCTCTGGCTATTTCGCAATCCAGCTCTTGGTCTGTAGCATTGTAGGTGACAGATGAGGAACATATTAGCCATGATCGAAGGGCAGAGCAGACTTGATGGGCCGAATGGCCTAATTTTGCTCCTATATCTTATGAACTTAGAATTGGAAGTAGTTTTGAAAAAGATCCCTCGACTGATACCTGGGATGAAGGGGTTATCTTCTGAGAAAAGGTTGGACAGGTGCGGTCTGTATCCATTGGAGTTTAGAAGAATAAGAGGTGATCATATTGAAAACCTATGGGCAGGAATTCTCCGTCCGTTTGCCGGTGGTGTGATTCTCTGGTCCCGCCGGCAGCACAGCCCCTCCCATGGGTTTCCCAGCGGCATGGGGTGGCTTCAATGGGAACTCCCACAGACAGCGGCAGGAGTGGAGAATCTCACCGCCAGTGAATGGCGCGTTTTCTCCCACCGTCAAGAAACACGCAGCTGGGGGGGGGGGGTCGGAGGATCGCACCTGTAAGATCCTGAGGGGTGGATACTGAGAGGACGTTTCCCACTTGTGGGCGAGACTAGAACTGCGGGATACGGTTGAAAGTTGATGGTTTCCCATTCAAGATGGCGATGAGGATGATTTGTCTCGTATCCTCTTCCCCAAAGAACAATGGAGTCTGGGTTATTGGATATTTTTACGGGTTAATTAGATTCCTGATTGACAAGGTGGGGGAGGAGGGGTGTGGGGGGAGGGGGGGGGGGGGAGATGGGCGGTGGGCAAAGGATTAGAAAGGAAAGTAGGAGGTGAGGCCACAATCAGATCAGCCATGATCTTGTCAAGTGGCAGAGCAGGTTTGAGGTGTCGAATAGCCTTTCCCTGCTCCGAATCGTGTGTTTGTATCAGTATCTTCTCTATTGCTCCAAAGTGTTAACAGTCACTGCTTTCTAACTTTCTCCTCAAATTTTATCTTTGCAGGCTAGTAAAAGGCACTGGCTATCACTGGGACATCTTTCTTGTGGGCATAATCAACATTGTGCTGTCTATTTTTGGATTGCCATGGGTGCACTCCGCCTTCCCCCATTCTCCGCTGCATGTCCGTGCACTTGCCTGTGTAGAGGAGAGAGTGGAGAACGGTCATTTATACGAGATGTAAGTGGCCTCTGGGCTCCCTATTTTCCATTATTATTTAACGTACATGCGCATGCTTCTGAGACAGTTTTGCAAACTAATAAAAATAAATCCAGACCGAGCTGTAAACTTTGAAACCATCAAAGTTCAATTTGCCGACAGGAATGTGCTTGGGCACGAACGCTCAAGACCATCTGTCTTAGAAGTTACAGCTTTGTGTTTTCGCAACCCCCTACCGCCCCCCCCCCCCCAACTTCCTCCCACCCACCTCAGAAATCTCAGCAGAAAATCTAGTCGGGTGCCCCAGCGGAGTACCGAGGGAGTGCTGCATGGTTGGAAGTGCCATCTTTTCAGATGAGCTGTTAAGCCAAGGCCCCATCAGCCCTCTCGGGTAGATGTAAGAGATCCCTCAGCTCTAAGTTGAACAGCAGGGGAGTTCTTCTCCACTTTCCTAGCTGATATTTATCCCTCAGCCCACATCAGCGAGCAAGGTTATCTCATCATTATTGCCATGATGTGGAGATGCCGGCGTTGGACTGGGGTGAGCACAGTAGGACGTCTTACAACACAATCATTATTGCAATGCTGTTCGTGGGAACAGGCTGGGTATAAATTGGTTGCTATCTTTCCTACATTACATCAGTGACTACACTTCATTGGGTGTGAGGTGCTGTAGGATGCCCTGAGGTAATAAGAACAAATGCAAGTCTTTTTTTAATTTATATGTGTGCATTTTTTTAAAAAGAGAGCTCTCCTCGACATGCTGTCATGTTTATGTGAATTCCACAATGCCTTGACGTGTGTAAGTGCATTGCAACCGAGCTTTGAGCTTTATCGCCTCTGCCTGTGGTAGGTGATTTTACTGGGTGCAAGTCAGAGTTCTGGTTATATTCTGATCCTTTCCTTCCTTCCCAGCCCAGATGTACGAGGGCAAATTCCAGTGTCTCAGAGTAATTTTCCCTAAATTCAGCAAAGGCCGATAGCGGGCGGGAAAAGTGACCTTGAGGCTGCGGGCAATAATGGCGGCTATCTCCGTCACATCGTTCAGGACATACATGTGGCACGGTAGCACAGTGGTTAACACTGTTGCTTCACAGCTCCAGGGACCCAGGTTCGATTCTCAGCTTGGGTCACGGTCTATGCAGAGTCTGCACGTTCTCCCCGTGGCTTCTGAGGGGGAGGATGTAAGGAGATAATCCAGGGATAGAGGCCGGACAATCATACGCTAATGTATGGGAATAAAGGACACTGCGTCATGAATGACGGATCCGGCTCGGAGGGTTGAAGTGCCTACTTCTCCTAATTTCTATGTTCCTACGTTACTGGCAGGGGAGCGGACAATCACGTCATGCTTTTACGTCAGTGTGAACTGCGATTTAGACATCTCTCTTCCACTCCCGTCACCAAACTTGCCCTATGAAAACCGGAATTGAAAATCCCGGCCCTTCTCTTCAGTATTCAGAGATCAGGGGTGGGATTCTCTGATCCTGAGGCTAAGTGTTGACGCTGTCGTAAACGACGGCGTCAACATGGCCTCGGGATCAGCAATTCTGACCCCCTACAGGGGGTCAGCACGGCACTGGAGCGACCCACGCCGCTTCAGCTGCTGATCCCGGTGTCAACTGGGTGCCGCGAGGTCCGTGCATGCGCAGTGGCACCGGCGCCAACTCGTGCACGCGCAGTGGCTCCCTTCTCCGTACCGGCCCCGACGCAACATGGCGTAGGGCTACAGGGGCCGGCGCAGAAGAAAGGAGGCCCCCAGCCCGAGAGGCCAGCCCGCCGATCGGTGGGCCCCGATCGCGGGCCAGGCCGCAAAAGAGGCCCCCCCCCTGGTGTCGGACCCCCACTGCCCCTTCACAGGCCACCCACGGACCCTTCCACGCCGAGGTCCCACTGGCTCAGAGCTGGTTAGAACGGCGCCAGCAGTCCTCGGGTTTTTTTGTTACGGCCGCTCAACCCGGGCCGAGAATCGCCGGGGGGGGGGGGGGGCTGGCTGACATTGGGGCGGCGTGGCACGATTCCCAGGCCTGGCCATGGGCTGAGAGAATCTCGCCCCAGTTTACTCAACAAGTTACCTGGATTTGAACGTGGCATGTTCTGGTCTTTACAGCCTGGATGAGAGCAACTGTATCAGCAATTGAAATTCACCACTATCTTGGAAAAGCTACCACTTGACTGGCACCCTTTTCACGAAAGAGTTCCTACACCTCCCACCCCCTGTAACTGCTGGCCTCCAGTACTCCTGCAACAGGAATGGCGGGCTTCCCATACCAAAATTGGAAGTGCGAATACCATCCGCAAACGCGAAGCACTCGACATGTCCAACCATGTGATAAGGCGGGCGGCCTTCAAGTTCCGGGGCGAATGCCATGCAGTGACGATCAGAGGTTTGCGCAAGCTCAACGTCCTGAAGGAAAACAAGGATTTCCTCCCAAATACACAAGGTTGCAATCCAGGCGGAAACATCTGCTTCCTCCACCACCGATACACAGTGGCAGCAGCGTGTATCACCTGCAAGATCCACTGCAACAACTCACCAAGGCCCCAAGCCTGTGAACTCTATCATCTGGATGGAAGAGGGTTGTAGACACGTGGTAAACCACAGCATGTTCCCTCCAAGCCCCACAACATCCCAAGTCGACTGTATATCATCACTCTTTCATTGTTGCTGGGTCAAAATCCTGAACTCTCTCCCTAACAACATTGTTGGAGTACATTTAGGGGAGACAATGGCATAGCAGTAGGCCCAGGCTAATACTTTGGGGACAAAATCTGGAATATAAAGCTAGTCTCAGTAATGGTGGCCATGACAGCTAGCGTCAATTGTTGTAAAAACCCACCTGATTCACTAATGTCCTTTAGGGAAGGAAATCTGCTCTCCTTACCTGGTCTGGCCTACATGTGACCACAGGTCCACAGAAATGGGGTTGATTCTGAACGACAATAGCTGACCCACTTAGTTTAAGGGCAATTAGAAATGGGCAACAAATGCTGGCCTTGACAACGATCCTCACATCCTGTGAAAGAGTAAAGGGAAAAAGAAATCTCAAAATGCAACGGTAGCACAAGTGATTATCACTGTGGCTTCACAGCGCCGGGGTCCCAGGTTTGATTCCCTGCTGGGTCACTGTCTGTGCGGAGACTGCACGTTCTCCCCGTGTCTGCGTGGGTTTCCTCCGGGTGCTCCGGTTTCCTCCCACAGTCCAAAGATGTGCAGGTTAGGTGGATTGGCCATGATAAATTGCCCTTAATGACCAAAATGGTTAGGTGCGGTTATTGGGTTACGGGGTTAGGGTGGAAGTGAGGGCCTAAGTGGGTTGGTGCAGACTTGATGGGCCGAATGGCCTCCTTCTGCACTGTAAGTTCTATGTTCTTTGTTATGTTCTATGTTCAAGAAGGTGGTTCACCACCAACAGCTCAAGAGAAAGTAGGCATCGGTAACAAATGACAACCTTGCCAGTAATAACCACATCCCGAAAAGGAATAGAAAATGCTAAAATACATAGCTGGTCCCTTGGCATCTGGTAAGTAGGCAGAGTAGGCTGGTTAACCATTTTTTAATGCTCACTTGAGTGTTTTCCATTGAGCTATTTGGAGGAAATTCTTGTGCTATCATAATATGTTGAAAAACCGTGCGTGTTGTGTGTGTGTGTGTCAAAGAAACAAATTATGCAGCCATTCCCTTATTCATTCACCGGGATTCGAACCCGGGTCCTCAGCGCTGCAGGCAACAATGCTAACCACTGTGCCACGTGCTGCCCCTTATTGGTCAGGATATTGAGGCACCCTTGCTGGCTCCAATTTGGAATAGTGCCGGGGGATCATTTACATCCGTCCGAGAGGGAAGACAGGAACTTGGTTTGATATCGCATCTACAGGTAGATAAAAATAATGGCTTCTCCATTATGACGCCAGGCCGTTTGCATATTGTTGTCCTGTTTGACCCTGAGCGGAGCTTCTGCACACAAGCCCTCGCGCAACACTAAGACCACCAGCCTCCGCCTGCATAACATTGCCTGTCTCCACCTCAGCTCGTGCAGTGCCGAAATCCACATTCCTGCCTTTGTCAACTCTAGACTCAACCATTTTAATGCTCTCCTTCTCCCAGCATAAGCTCATCCCAAACCCCTGCCCATGTCATTACTCGATCTGTTAACCTGCCACCCTTGTGCTCGCTGACCTACAATGGCTACTGGTAAAGAAGTCCTTGACGTTAGAATTCTCATCCTTATTATTAATTTCATCCTTGCCCTTCGCAACCTCTAACCTCCTTTAGCGTCACAAGCCTTTGAGATCGCTGCTCTCTGGCAACTCTGGCTTTCTTCGCTCCAATTTGATGGCCATGTCTTTAGCTAACGAGAGCGAAAATGGTGGCTTAATGGTAATGTCACCAGACTAGTACCATAGGCGCAGATTTAATGCTCGAAACCCACCACGGCAGCTGGTGGGATTTAAATGCTGTTAATTAATCGGTAAGCAAAAAGCTAGTCTCAGTAATAGTCACCATGAAACCATTGGCGATTGTGGTTGGCAAATGTACTTTTGAGAAGGTAGTCTGCTGTCCTTACCTGGTCTGGCCTACATGTCACTCCTGACCCATAGCAATGTGGTCGATTGTTAGATGCCCCCTGAAGTAGCCCAGCGAGCCACTCCGTTGCATCAAATTGCTGAAAAGTCAACAAAAAGGAATGAAACCTGATGGATCACTTGGCATCGACGTAGGAAATGACACCAGCAAACCCAGCACTATCGAGCCTGCAAAGTCCTCCTTACTAACATGGGGGAGCTGTATCAAAATTGGAAGAACTGTCCCACAGGCGAGTCAAGCAACAATCTGGCATAGTCATCCTCACAGGATTGTTCTAGACACCAGTGTCACCATCATCAGGAGTGGGGGCACAGTGGTTTACAGTCGGGGTACTGCGGCAAGAAATGGGTGGAGGTGCTGGGTACTCAAAGGCTATGGGCCCTGATAACATTCCAGAAATGACACTGTGCTTGTGACTTGTGCTCCAGAACTTGCTGTACCCCTAGCCAGGCCGTCCCAGTACAGCTACAAGACTGGCATCTACCCGGCAATGTGGAAAATTGCCCAGGTGTGTCCTGTACACAAGAAACAGGACAAATCCAACCCGGCCAATTACCACCCTTACCGCCCTATCAGTGTACCCTCCATCATCAGTAAAGTGATGGAAGGGGTCATCAACAGTGGTACCAAGCAGCACTTACTCGGCAATAACCTGCTCACCGACGCTCGGTTTGGGTTCCACCAGTGTCACTTGTTTCCTGCCCTCATTACGACCTTGTTCCAAACATGGACAAAAGCGCCGAATGCCAGACGTGAGGTGAGAGTGACTGCCCTTGACATCAAGGCAGCATTTAACTGAGGTGTGGCATCAAGGAGCCCGAGCTAAACTGGAGTCAATGGGAATAAAAACTGAAAATGTTGGAAAAAGTCAGCAGGTCTGGCAGTGAGGAACAGAGTTCATAATGGGCATCACGGAAGCACAGTGGTTAGCACTGTTGCTTCACAGCGCCAGTTCGATTCCCGGATTGGGTCACTGTCTGTGTGGAGTCTGCACATTCTCCCCCCGTCTGTGTGGGTTTCCTCCGGGTGCTCTGGTTTCCTCACACAAGTCCCGAAGAATGTACTTGTTAGGTAATTTGGACATTCTGAATTCTCCCGCAGTGTCCCCGAACAGGTGCTGGAATGTGGCAATTGGGGGATTTCCACAATAACTTCATTGCAGTGTTAATGTAAGCATACTTGTGACACAAAGAAAGATTATTATTAATAGTTCGGGTCATACGGACATCTCCCACCACAGATGCTGCCACACCTGCTGAGTTTTTCCAGCACTTTCTGTTTTTATTTCAGAATTTTGCTTTTAGTTTGAAGTCAATGGTTGTCGGGGGCACACGCTCCACTGGCTGGAGTCATACCTAGCACATGGGAAGATGTTTATGCTTGTTGGAGGCCAATTAATGAATTCCTAGGATATCGCTGCAAATGTTCTGCAGAGTAGTGTCCTGGGCCCAACCATCTTCAGCTGCTTCACCAATGATCTTCCTTCCACCTGAAGATCAGAAGTGGGGATATTCGCTGGTGATTGCACAATGTTCAGTACCTTTACGACTCAGATACTGAAGCAGTTAGTGTCCACATGCGCAAGACCTGGACAACATTCAGGCTTGGGTTGATAGTTGGCAAGTAACATTTGTGCCACATAAGTGCCAGGTAATAACCATCTTCAACAAGAGCGAAATCAATCATCTCCCCTTGACATTCAATGACCATTGCTGAATCCCCCGCTATCAACATTCTGGGTGGTTACCATTGACCAGAAACTATGGACCAGCCGTACCAATACAGAGTCTACAACGTCAGAGGGTAAGAATCTTGACCCCCCCCTCCCAAAGCTTGTCTACCATCTACAAGTCAGGGGTGTGAAGGAATACTCCCCACCTGTCCACTTGCCTAGATAGTGCAGTCACTGACTGTTAATGCTCATCCTTAGCTCACTGGGAAACAAAGGTTAAAATTTGGGAGGAGCAAAGCTCCCTTCCCCCCTCCTACATCCAGTTGTCTCTTTAGGCTACATGAAGATCCTAAAAACTGGGTAAAACAAACCCTCCCCTCTTGGCAACACCACACAGAACCAAATTAGTTTCCTTATTAGCATATTCACATTTACAATTGGCTGCTTGACATTCCTGCAAACTCTGACATATTTCCCATCTTGCTCTGCCCACGGTTGAAAACGGTGGCCAAGCCATGGACTGGACTTCTGGATAGCGTCTGGGGGACATTCCAGTCGCAAAGAACAAAGAAAGGTACAGCACAGGAACTGGCCCTTCGGCCTTCCATGCCTGTACCGACCATGCTGCCCGTCTAAACTAAAACCTTTTACATTTCCAGGGGTTCATATCCGGGATCAAGCCGCCCCTTGAGCATCACTATCGTCCCTCCTTCCATCACCTCCTCCTGCAGCGGGTTCCAGGCACCCACTACCCTCTGCGTAAAAAAAACTTCCATCGCACATCTTCTCTAAACCTTGCCCCTCCACCTTAAACGTGCGTCCCCTAGTAATTGACTCTTCCACCCTGGGAAAAATGTTTTGGCTATCCATTCTGTCCATGCCCCTCACAGTTTTGTAGACTTCTATCAGGTCGCCCCTCAACCTCCGTCGTTCCAGTGAGAAGAGTTTTTCCAAACTCTCCTCAGAGCTAATGCCCTCCACACCAGGCAATATCCTGGTAAACCTCTTCTGCACCCTCTCTAAAGCCTCCACATCCTTCTGGTAGTGAGACGACCAGAATTGAACACTATATTCCAAGTGCGGCCTAACTAAGGTTCGATACAGCTACAGCATGACTTGTCAATGCCCCGACCTGTGAAGGCAAGCATGCCGTATGCCTTCTTGTCTACTTTCTCCATCTGCATTGCCGCTTTCAGTGACCTGTGGACTCCCAAATCCCTTTGCCTGTCAATACTCTTAAGGGTTCTGCCATTTACTGTATATTTCCCACCTGTATTAGACCTTCCGAAATGCATTACCTCACATTTGTCCAGATTAAACTCCATCTGCCGTCTCTCCGTCCAAGTCTCCAACTGAGCTATATCCTGCTGCATCCTCTGACAGTCCTCATCGCTATCCGCAATTCCACCAACCTTTATGTCATCCGTAAACATGCAAATCAGACCAGTTACATTTTCCTCCAAATTATTTGTATATTACAAACAGCAAAGATCCCAGCACTGATCCCTGCGGAACACTATTAATCACAGCCCTCCATTCAGAAAGGCACCCTTCCACTGCTACCCTCTGTCTTCTATGACCGAGCCAGTTCTGTATCCATCTTGCCAGCTCACCCCTGATCCCGTGTGACTTCACCTCCTGTACCTGTCTGCCATGAGGGACCTTGTCAAAGGCCTTACTGAAGTCCATGTAGACAACATCCACTGCCCTACCTTCATCAATCATCTTCATCACTTCCTCGAAAAATTTGATCAAGTTAGTGAGACACGACCTCCCCTTCACAAAACCATGCTTCCAAGTGGGAGCAAATCCTGTCACGATGAATCCTCTCCAATAATTTCCCTACCGCTGACATGAGGTTCACCAGTCTGTAATTTCCTGAATTATCCTTGTTACGCTTCTTACACAAAGGAACAACATTAGCTATTCTCGAGTCCTCTGGGACCTCACCTGGAGCCAAGAGGATACCAAGATTTCTGTCAAGGCCCCGGCAATTTCCTTCCTTGCCTCCCTCAGTATTCTGAGGTAGATTCCATTAGGCCCTGGGGACTTATCTACCTTAATGTTTTTCAAGAAGCCCAACACCTCCTTTTTAATCTCAATGTGATCCAGACTCTCTACACAGTAACTTCATTGTAGTGCTAATGTAAGCCTACTTGTGACAATAATAAAGATTATTATTATTACACATCCTTCCCCAGACTTCTCATCCACCAAGTCCTCTTTGGTGAATACTGATGCAAAGTACTCATTCAGTACCTCGCCTATTCCCTCTGACTCCACGCAAAAACTCCCTCCCCTGTCCTTCAGTGGACCAACCCTTTCTCTGACTTACCCTCCTGCTCTTTATCATAAAAGCATTGCGATTTTCCTTAATCCTGTTCCTCCTGACTCCTTGCTTTCCTTATATTCCTCATGGGCTTTGTCTGTTGCCAGCCTTTTAGCCCTTACAAATGCTTCCCTTTCCTTTTGGACTTGGCTGACAATATCCTTCGTTATCCAAGGCTCCCGAAACTTGTCATACTTATCCTTCTTCCTCACAGGAACATGTCGGCCTAAACCTCCCACATGCCAGAAGTGGATTTACCCTCACACATCCATCCCCAACCTAGATTCTTCACTTGCTGTCTAATATTGTTATAATTAGCCTTCCTCAATTCAGCAGATTCACCAGAGGACTACTCATATCTTTATTCAACAGTACCTTAAAACTTACTGAATTGTGGCCACTGTTCCTGAAATGCTCCCCTGTTCGAACTTCAATGACCTGGCTGGGCTTATTTCTCAATACCAGGTCCAGTACGGCCCCTTCCCTAGTTGGACTATCTACATATTGTTTCAAGAAGCCCCCTGGATGCTCTGCCCCATCCACGTCCTGAGTAGTAAGTGAGTCCCAGACAATACAGGGGAAGTTAAAATCACCCTGTTTTTACACCTTTCCAAAATCTTCCTACATATCTGCTCCTCTATCTCCCATAGGCTGTTGGGAGGCCTATAGTAAACACCCAACATTGTGATTACACCCTTCCTATTCCTGAGCTCTACCCATATAGCCTCACTGTATGAGCCCTCTGAGGTGTCCTCCTGCAGTACAGCTGTGATATTCTCATTAATCACGAGTGCAACTCCTCCATCCATTTTACATCCCCCTCTATCTCGCTTGAAACATCTAAATCCTGGAACGTTTAGCGGAAATCCTGCCCCTCCCTCAACCAAGTCTCTATAATGGCAACAATATCATAGTTCCAGGTCCTAATCCAAGATCTACATTCATCTGACTTTCCTGTTATACTTTTTGCATTGAAACAAATGCACTTCAGACCACCAGTCCCACTATGTTCAGCAACACCTCCCTGCCTGTTCTTCCTCTTAATCTTACTGGCCCTATTCTCTCGTTCCTCCTCGGTTATTTCACCTTCTGACCTATTGCTCCAATTCCCACCCACCTGCCACAATAGTTTAAACCCTCCCGTGTGACACTAGCAAACCTTGCAGCCAGGATATTGGTGCCCCTCCAGTTTATACGCAACCCGTCCTCCTTGTACAGGTCTCACCTGTCCCGTAAGAGATCCCAATGGTCCAGATATCTGAAACCCTCCCTCCTATACCATCTGTTTAGCCATGTGTTTAGCTGTACTACCTTACTATTTATAGCCTCACTGGCACGTGGCACAGGGAGTAATCCTGAGATTACAACCGTAGACGTGTTTTTATAACATTCTACCTAACTCTCTGAACTTCTGCTACAGTGCAGGGCTGCGTCACTCTATGTGGTTAGTACCAATATGTACCACCACCTCTGGCTATTCACTCTCCACCTTCAGAATGCCCCCTGCACGTTCAGAGACACCTGGCACCAGGGAGGCAACATACCATCCTGGAGTCTCTTACACATCCACAGAAGTGCCTATCTGTGCCCTTTACCATAGAGTCCCCTGCAACTATTGTTCTTCTGCACTTTGTCCCTCCCTGCTTAACAACAGAGCCAGTTGCGGTGCCACATGGTGGCGTGGTAGCACAGTGGTTAGCACTGTTGCTTCACAGCTCCTGGGTCCCAGGTTCGATTCCTGGCTTGGGACACTGTCTGTGCGGAGTCTGCACGTTCTCCCAGTGTCTGCGTGGGTTTCGTATGGGAGCTCCGGTTTACTCCCACAGTCAAGAGAAGTGCTGGTTAGGTGATTGGCATTGCTAAATTGCCTAAAGTGTCAAAATAAAAAGGTTAGGTGGGGTTACTGGGTTGCGGGGATAGATTGGAGGTGTCGGCTTAAGTAGGGTGCTCTTTAGAAGGGTCGGTGCAGACCTAATGGGCTGAATGGCCTCCTGCTGCACTGTAGATTCTATGATTCACTGCTCTGGCTGCTGCTGCTGCATTTATTCCCCTGATAGCCACCCCCCACCAAAAAAAAAGTATCCAACAAGTATACTTGTTCGAGAGGGAGGCTGTCACAGGGGATTCTTGCATTGACTGCCTGCCCCTTCTAGCGGTCACCCATCTATCTACCTGCACCTTGGGTGTAACCACGTCTCTAAAACCCCTAGCTATGACACTTTCTGTCACCTGCATGCTCCTAAGTGCATCCAATTGCTGCTGCAACCGATCCATGCAGTCTGTGAAGAGCTGCAATTGGGTGCACTTCTTGAAGATGCAGTGTCCAGATTGCTGGAAGCTTCACGGACCTCCCACATCTCACATGTGAAGCATTTTACCCCTCTAACTGCCATTTCTAGAACTAATTAATAAATTCATTAAAAAAGAAATACTTATTAAATTAAAATAAGTTACAGTCAACAATATGCTTCTTAGCACTAGATTTCTACTATAAATGTAAAATGCTCAATGCAATAATCCCCTGCCTCTGGTTTAGATACTCCTCAATTTATGATTCGGTTTTTCAGTTTTTGTCAGTTACCCACCTGGAACTCCGCCCTCTGACTCTGCTCCCAGTCAGCTGTGCTCTTTGTAAACCCGCGGCTCCCCTCACGCTCTTTTACAAAATGCAAAGAGCACCTCGCTCCCTCCTCACCGAACTCCCTCAGTCACCAAACTCCCATTTTATCACTCTAATGCAGCCCAAAGTCAGCACTCCAGTGTAGGAACAAACTCAAATGCGTCGAGTGACCTTTCTCATCTGCGCTCATTTCCTCAGGTAAAAGCAACGGACCAGCTAATATGCCAGCCGAGGAGAGATCTGTGGATTTATTTAAGTGGAATTTTTCAGTTAGATGATTATTCCTACAGGCCTCATTGCACATGGAGACTGCACATCTAATACGGGTGAGCAAAGTGAACTCGGGAGAATAATATTCTTCGAAATGGAACGCTATCTGATCAAGATTATACATGTTGGTCACCTTCATCTCAAAGCGTAATTAGGCTATTTATATTGAAGAAAGAATGACAAAAACACCTGTAGAATACCAATTATCGCATCGAGCAATATTAACCAAAGCTTTTTTTTACACTGGCTGTTTCTCTCTCTGGGATAGAACCAGCTCCGTGTAGTTTTGACTTTCTGGCTTTGCTCCACTGTCCCAGTGTGGCTCACTGGCCGGAAACAATGCAGCTTTCGCATATAAACTGGCCCAACCAGCTTTTACCCTCCACTTCAGCAAAGGTGCCTAATCATATTAGGCTGGCGCCGGCGGTGTGTTTGCACCCCCTGCTGGCGGGAGGAGGCGAATGGCTCATTTGAACCCATTTGCATTCTATTAATGGGCTGGACAACGGATTCTCCGCACCTCCGTGACGCTCCGCCCCCCTCGTCCGGGATTCACGCCGGTATGGGGTTGGTGCAACTATTTGCCAATGTGGCCCTGACGGGTGGAGCTTGCGGTGGGCTAAAGGGGGGTAGGTATTTAACGTAGGTGACCCCAAAGTCCATCGGAGGACCCCCCCTCCCCCCACAACACAAATCCTGCTCAGCCCCCGCCCATCAGTCCCGCTCTCATCGGAGACCCCCCCCCCCCCCATCAGAGACTGGTCTCTGGCATTGGGTGGCTCGATATGAGGGGTTGGTGGGGAGGGGTGTGGTTGGGTCACCCTCATGCATGCTTGCTGTGGATGGGGTGACCCAGCAATTCCTGTGGTGGGGGGAGGATGCCTCTACTTCATAGCGGGGTGGGGGGGGGGAGGGGGAGTGGCGCATCTCGGTATTGCAGGATTCGGAACAGAATCCCTCGAGCTCCCCGCCATGCATAAATTAGCCTGACCAGGGAGAGGGAATCGCTCCTGGTGCCAGCGCAAACCAGGAGTGATTCACTTCTGGCGGGAGAACATAGTTCGGGATTTTCCCATTGCGTTGTGCCTGCCGCCGGTTCAGTTACATCAGGTGAATAGCGGGAGAAGCCAAAAACGGGATTCGCACAGAGCACCAAACAGTTTGCCATTCTCCCGCTCACTCCTGATGACATGATCAGGATCTTGCCCAGGATGGTCGAGAACATGATTAATTGAATTCATTGAAATCTCATTCGAGGGATTAAAGTCGAATGCAGCGGCCTCCCGGGGGTGGGGTGGTTTGCGTATGTGAGGCATTCACGGCATCTTTAAATATTGTGGAGACCCATAACAGGGCCAACCACAGCTGCAGCCTGTCTGTTCTATCAAACTATCACAGGACAGAGCCCTGCTGTGGCATATCTCATAAAAGTCCATTTCACCCCACTTTGAGGTGCCAATAGGCTCTGTGGTTTCAATGTTGCAGTCTGCCTTCTTTTCTACCTTTTGTACTTAGGTGTTCACATTCCATTTCACACTCCATTGACTATGTCCAGCCTCTCGCTTGACAGCTGAAGGCTACCTCAAAGGAGGGGTTAGCCTTGTTCTTTGTGATAGCATTCACAGACCTCAACTGTCAAGTGCCTCCTTGAAAGCACAGGTGGCCTGTCCGAGAGGATGATTTGTGGACAGGATGTCCTGCAACTTTTGATGCTTGAACGCCGTGCCTGAACTCCAGCTGCCAACATTCAAAACACTATAAAGAGCAGGGCTTCAGCAGCGAGGACACTCTCGTGGCCAAATGGTAACTATCTGGATGAGCGGAGGGGCTCTGAGCACGGCCCCGCTAATGTTGCTGGCTGATTCTGGGGTCTAGGGCTTCCTGACCTCACCAGGGGTGAGTGTGCAGAGCAAGCTTGCCAGCACAACTGGCTCACAGTACAGTATCCTAAGAAAAGGCCCGACAGTCATGGTCAGGCCCGAGGAGGCTTGGGGGATTTGAGGGTCCCAGGATGGAAGACCTGACTGATTGTCAGTCTCTCTCCATCTCAAAATCCTTCCAGATACAAAGATGAATGTTGGAGTTGATCCCGCGGAGGTTGCCGTTGTTCTGATTGTCACAGCCGAGATGGGCAGCTATTGCTGAAGGTATCAGTGCCAACACAGGCTGGAGCCTGCATCACATGTGCAGGGGGCTGCCGCAAACCCTCAAGACCCGGCTGCCCATCACGCTGAGAATGGGGGCGAGAAGGGGAGGCCAGCGACGAGCAAGGGCGTACAGGAGTCGATGGTCCTACAATGAGATGAAGTACACCATGTGCTGCAGAAAACTGCATCTCAACAGGAAGACAGTGCGGCACCTGTGCTACATCCTTGTGGACATGCCTCAGATCCAAGGGGCCATTGATGGCACGCATGTCGCCCTGCAGGCACTGTGGCATCAAGGAGTGCCCTATATCAACAGGAAGGACTTCCACTCCCTGAATGTACAGATTGTGTACAACCACCCGCTCAGGATCATGCTCTCTGTGGCCCACTACCCTGAGAGCGTGCATGACCACGATACCCTGGGGAACTCTGAGATCCCTGGCGTCTTTGAGGTCCACCCCAGGATGACAGGTTGGCTCGTGGAGAATGAGGGATACCTGCTGAGGTAATGGCTGATGCCGCCAGTGCGGAGGCCTGAGACCGAGGTGGAGGCCCGATACAATGAGGCCCAGGCTGCCACCCGTTCTATCATTGAGCGATGCATCAGGCTGCTAAAACTGTGATTCCGATGCCTGGACCGCTCTGGTGGTGCACAGCCCCCAGAAGGCCTCCCGCTTTGTGGTGGTCTGCTGTGCACTCAACAACCTGACACAACTGCAGGGCGACATGCTGGAGAGGAGGCCTCGTCTTGTTGCTAACTTTTGGTTGGTTCAATTGGCTCTGTTTTATAACCTTTGCTCTAGAGTCGCCAGGTATCCTTTCTTTAGGAGGTGTGAGAGGGGTGGTGCCTTGCTGGCGAAACCGTCAAGGTGGTTTCGGCAGCAGCCAACTAGTCCTAACAACGACCGGAGGGCTGAAACGTTTTGGGGAAGGGGCAATTTGGCAATCGAGTCAATCCTTTTATGCTCGATCTCGCATTTACCGTGCGTGATAATTGTACCCAAATATACCACCTTGTTTTCCAAAATCTGGGCCTTTTTGGGGTTAACTTTACATCCAATTTTCTGTAGGAGTTCCAGGAGTTCGGACAGAAGCTCGATGTGCTCTTCCTTGGTGTCTGTCTGCAGTAGTAGGTCGTCTACATACTGGACCAGACATTCAGGAGGGGGAGTTGTGGAATCCTTGTGGAAGGCATGTCCATGTGTACTGCTGATTTTTAAAGGTGAAGACAAATTTGTTTTGGCACACTTTTGCCAATGGAATGGACCAGAATCCATTACTGACGTCCAAAAACGTAAAGAATTGTGAGTTGAGTCCCTGTTTGAGCATGGTCTCGGGACTTGTGACTACGCTGGGGGCTGCTGCGGGGGTGATTTTGTTGAGTTCCCGGTAATCAATGGTCAGTCGCCATGATCCATCGGGCTTTCTCACTGGTCAAATCGGGGCATTATTAGTGGAGGCTACTGATCTGAGTACGCCCTGCTCTAATAAGCTGTCGATAACTTTTGCGATTTCTCCCTCTGCCTCTTGGGGAAATCCGTATTGCTTTTGGGGTCTAGGGTCAGGTACTGTTATTTGTACTGAACCAATCATCCGGCCACAGTCATGTTTGTGGGTCGCGAATGCTGTCCTGTTCTCTTGTAAAACTGCCCGAACCTGCTTGTCCGTGCTAATCGTAGTCGGGTCAAACCAAATTTTGCCTACTGCGCTAATCTTGTTTGCATATTCTCCTATGGTGAGCGTTGCGGGGGCTCTTGCGGATTTTGCCATTCTCCAGACACATTGATTGACTGGATCAAAGGATAGGTTGTGGGAATTCATAAAATCTATGCCCAAAATGTGTTCTGCTGTGTGGGGTAGATCGACTAAAACTATGGGGTGCTTGGTGGTGATGTTGCCGATTTGAATGGGTACAGGGGCGGTGATGTGTCCCTGCTGTGAGTGGCCTGTAAAGCCGCTAAGGGTGATGGTGGCTGTAGTGGGCCACGAGTCCTTTTGGAACATGGTGGAGGAATTTATTGTGGTGCGGGACCCTCCTGTGTCCCAGAGAAACTCGATGGGCTGTCCCCGTATTTTTGCTGCAACTACCGGTCGGCCAGACCTATCCCAAAGGGTGTCGCAGAACAAACTGGGGGAGCCTGAACACCGTCAGTCCGTTCCGGTCAGGTCCGTCTGATCTGAACGGGTGCTCACGCTATGTATTGGCTGTGTCCTGTTCTTATTTAGAGTGCCCGTCTGCTGGGCTCCCTGTTGCTTTTGTGGGGCATTGCATTCTCTTGCAAAGTGTCCCATCTGTCCACAGTTGTAACACTCCTGTGACTTTTGTGGGGGGCTGTTCTTGGCTTCATTTACCCATGCTTGGATGGGGTTCTGGTGTGCCTTAACTGCGTGTATGTCTGCTTCTGCCTGCTGTTCTTCGGGATTTTTATTCGTGTGTTTGTTTTGAACAGATTGCTCCCAGGTGCGGGACAATCTTTTTACAACCCATCTCTCATTGTGAGCCTCCTCTGAGGAATCATAATTGGCATAAGCTTTATTTCCTGTTTCTGTGGCATGGGAGATAAGGGTGCAGGTCCATTTGGCCATGTTGTCTGGGGACAAATGGGCGCGGTCTAAGCTCCGAAAACTGCTGCGAAATGGATCCACAGGCGTCCAGCAAACGCTGTGGGGTGCTCGGTTTTCTTTTGTCTTCATTTATTGAGGCCATCTACGGGGTCACCCCTGTTATACCCGATCGCGTCTAGGATCGCGGTATACATTTCTGCAAGGGTGCCTCCTCCTACATTCTGTGGGTCGGGAAGGGCTGCTACGACCGAAGGGTCTACACTCAAAACTGTGAGCTTTATGTGCTCACGCTCGTCCAGGCCGTACATGGTAGCCTGCTATTTTACTCTGGCAAAGAAGTGGTGGGGGTCTGAGGTGGGGAGGAACGGTTTGATTTTATCGCATGCGTCCCGTAATTGGGTCACTGTTAAGGGGGTGGTGTACAGAAATTCCGTGTCGTCCGATGTGGCTGTGCGGTGAGTGGTGACTGGGTTCATTGGAGCCTGAACTGTCTGTTCTGTGGGGGGTTGGGGCGCTTTTCTCTTCTGGGGCTTTCCCTGCGCACACGTTCCCTGAACATATCTCTGCGCTGTCTCACTCAGTTCTTCCCAATCAGGGCCGTCTTCCTCATCCAGCTGTGATCCAAAGGTTTCCTGGAATCCTTTTTGGACTGAAAGCAGTGATTGCAGCGATTGCAGTTCTGCAATCTGCTTCCGGCACTTTGCGTGGTCTAATGAGCTTTGTCTTTGCTCCGTGGTGGCAGCATGGAGTGCTCTTAACGCTGCCTTCATGTCACTACACTGTCTCTGCAATGCTTCTACCTGCTTCTAGGTTTCTTCTCGTACCAGGACTGCACGTTGCGTGTCCGGATAGGCCTTTTCGTACTGGGATTGGAAGCTGCTTAGGTGCACCATACAAGACTGGTGTGCCCACTTGGCATCATCCACCTCTCCGTCTTTTGCTGCCAACTTCCTCCTTAACTCTATGTTCTCTTTCTCTACCTCGCTGACATCGACCTTGCTCATTCGATGTATGCCTTCTGTCTCTTTTCGGAGCGTCCTAACGACCTCCTCTGTGCCTCGCAATTGTGCCAAACAGGACACGATTGCCATCGGCTTGCGAGCTTTTCCTAAGCTCTTCTTGTGGATCTCGCTCAGGTTCTCCCACCAAGTATGTCTTATACTCTCGGGTCCTGTTTCCTCATTGTTACAGAATTCACTCCAAAGGGGCCATCCTTTCCCTTTGAGGTACTTTCTGATTTCCTCTTCCCAAACGGGACACTGTCCTACTCTACCGCTGGTCGCTGCGACCACAAATTCTTCGGGGTTCATGAGGCGTTGTATTGCCTGCATTGCCATCTTTCCTATCCGAATGCTTCTTTTAAAATTTGGAACAAGGGGTATTAAGGCGGTGCTGTAATTACGGGTACGGCTTTCGCTATTTTCCAGAATACAAACTCCCGACAGTTTTGTCGCAACAAAAAAATCAATCAGTTTACCTTATCGCCCTGTTAGTTAGGCATGCATTTACACACCTCCGAATTATGAGGATTGATCAGAACTGCTTGAACACTTGTGGTTTTTCTGTTCCCAATTGGATTTCTAATTCAAATTTTGGGTTCTCCCGGAGTGGTTAAGCCACTTCTAGATCGGGTCCCGTCAGGATGTCGTCAGTCATATGTTGCTAACTTTTGGTTGGTTCAATTGGCTCTGTTTTATAACCTTTGCTCTAGAGTCGCTAGGTATCTTTATGATACCGCTACGAGGTTCAAGTTCAAGTAATGATCAATAACTCAATACACCAATTAGTAAGATTCAAATCCAAGCACATTTATTAAACACAGTAAATCGCTACTCATGCATAAACTCTACTTTCTAAGCTATTTTTATCACTAACAGGCCTATACTTGGCTTCAGACTGGCCCACCGGGTCAGGGGAACAAAAGGCCTTTCGTTCGGGTTCTGAGTCTGCGGGATTCAAAGCTGGTATGGACTGGTAGCTAGGAGCGCCTATCTCGTAGCGAGCGTTGACTTGAGACTTGCGTTCTTTGGAGGCAGCTGGACAGGTCAATGTCAAGGGTTGGTTCACGTTGCTGAGTGACCCTGTCAAGAAGGACGATTTGAACTTGGGGGCTTTACTTTATAGTCCCCAGGGGCCTCCCGCCCTTCGGGGCGGACCCCGTACCTGGTTTCAAGTGATTGGACTTCGTTCCAATCGCTTGGTTCGATTTCTCCAATGCTGGAGCAGTTCCCTGATCGTTGGGCGGTCTTTAAGTGTCCATTAACCTCTTGTGTTGGCTCCTGCTGGCGCCGAGGAGTCTGGCTCAGCCTTGTTTACCTTAAATATTTCGATTGTTCCTGGGGATCGCTCATTACTATGTAGATGGCTGCTACATTACTATGCAAATGGCTGCTTGTATCGATACTGTCTGGGTTTTTGCAGAGTCTAATACACAGTAAACTTACACCTGCTAGTTTCTGCCTATGTTGGCTGAATTTCCCTTCAGCCTTTGCTGTTCTCCATTTTACGTCGGGAATTGGCCAACCTAGGTGGCTACAGCCTGAGGATGAGGAACATGCAGCCTCATCTGAGGAGGAGATAGATCAGGAGGGGCTGGAGGACGAGCCCAAGGAGGAGCCAGAGGATGGAGGACAGGCTGCGGCGTGGTCCCCACATGCCACAGGACCAGGGAGGCCCTGAGCGTCTCTAGCTTCACATGAGAAAAAGCTGTGTGCGCGTCAGGTCATCATCCCTCCCCCTGTTTCCCTTTCCCACCCACCCCCCATCTCCAAGGATCCATGTTAACTCACACCAGGGTGATGGGCCTGCGTTAGCACTGTCAGCGGATCACTATTCAAGGATGGAAGGTGATGGCCACTCTGTGAGGAAAGCTCTGGTGCTCCTCAGGAGCTGATCCGACTCATTTCTGCTGACAGCGCACTAACACCCATCCTCATGACGGAGTCTGCATCAGGGGCTATTTATTTTGGACCACTCTGGGGGTGTGGAGGGAGAAGGTCTATGTCCAGTGAGTGATGGGGTTGCAGTCCAGGATGGCTGTCACTGCGGCTTTCCTTTGCGCTCACCAGTGTGTTTCTTTTGTGACAATTATCTATTCCCCGTAGCTACTGACCTCATCAGTGCACACTCGGTGCTCCTAAAACTGATTGATCCCCTGTGGTCTAGTGCGAGGTGTGTCCTCAGATGCACATCAGGGGTGGAGGCAGCCTTTGATACCCTTGGTGGTCGTCCTCTGGAGGGTCTGGTGCCGGAAGGCTCGACATCAGACTGGGTGTCAGCTGGGTCCTGGGATCCAGCAGACCTCCAACTGCTGTCTCCCTTGGATGTTCCTGCCCCCACCTGATGTGCATCAGCATCTGTGTGATGCTCACCAGATTGTGCCCCAGAAGCCTGTCCATTAATGTTAGCCACGCTGGTGGAAAGTGCGGGTGATAGTTGTGATACCTCGATGGTGGTCTCAGCTGAGCTCTCCTCCAAGCTGGTCCCTTGGCAACATAGAACATAGAACAGGCCCTTCGGCCCTCGATGTTGTGCGAGCATTGTCCAAAATCAAGATCACGCGGGGGAGGCAGCGACTCTGGATCTGCCAGTCTCATCAGATGGCGATCCTGCGAGACAATGGACGTGTGGTCAGCGAAAGGGAAGGATAATTGTCTGAGATATCAACAACTCCCTTGAGACATCTGGATGAAGGGGCAGTGGCTCCTCCCTTCTCTGGCGCAGACGCTCTCTCCTCCAGCAACCGCACGGTTTTCAGGGTCCTTTCCTCATTGGGGTGAGCACTCGGGTCTCTGGTATGCCCACCTCCCCCTTCCCACACCCCCCGTCTGCTCTCTTATTATGGGCTATCTTCTCCTGTGGGGGCAAAGAGAGGACATTGTGAGCCTCACACTTGATGGCTCAGGGGGTATATTGGTGGCATGTGTGGGCACTGCGTCTAGAGAGTGAGGGGTTGTACTGCTGGGTGCCGGGAGTTCTGCGGAAGATGTTTGGAGGCCGGATGTCAGGAGGATGTGAGGTGTCAGCCGGTGGATTGGGAGGAGGGGGAGTGGAGGGGTTTGGGAATTGAAGGGGCTGGCGGGACCAGATTTGAAGGGTTGAGGCGGGACAGATGCCAGCAGGAGAGAGGTGGTAACTTACCTTTGCAGCTTGCAGGATGTCGTTCATCTTCTTCCTACATTGGAAGGCAGTCCTCCTGGTCATGTTGACTGCACTCTGCTGATGCCACTGCCTCTCGGGTGGTGCGGCCACCTCGGGAGTCTCCGCCACGGCGTCCAGAAGCCTGGTCAGGTTGGCATCTCCAAATGGAGGAGCAGGCCTCTGCGCTGCCATCTTCCTGGCTTACCTGGGAGTGAGGGCTGAGGGACCATTTAAGCGATGTGGCCCCTTTGTTAGCTGCGAGCAGCTGACCCGCGAGTTGGGCGAATCAGAAGCGCGGGGACGCCGGCATGGTGAGTTTCACGTGGGGACTTGGCGAATGCCGATCTCGATCGCGCCATTACAGTCGACGAAAGTCGCCCATCGAAGCCCGCCCAAAACGATATTCAGCCATCTTCCGGGTAAATCGTGCCCATAGACTCGCAAACGGGGAATTCTTCCCAAGGTTTCACAGGGATGCTCAGGCTGGTTTCACTCAGAGTTACATTAGAAACCTAAAATGGGAGCTGAGGGTGTGAATCTCCTGGGGTTTCTTGAGGTGTGTCTCCCTGGATTGTGACATGAGCAAATTTGTCTTTGTGTACGAACATACAAATTAGTAGCAGAAGTCGACCATTCGGCCCCTGGGGCCTGCTCCATCATTCCATGAGATCATGGTTGATCTGTTTGTGTTTTGAGTTCCACATTCCCATCTCCCCACTGCTAACCTTTGATTCTCCAGCCCAACAATCAATCTACCTCTACCTTAAAAATATTCAGTGACCCTCTCCTCCACCGGCTTCTGAGACGGAGAGTTCCAAAGCCACACAACTCTCCGAGAGAAAAAAGGTTCTCCTTATCCCTGTCCGAATAGGGTGACCCCCAAATTTTAAAACCATGCCCCCTGGTTCTGGACTCGCCCACAAGAGGAAACATCCTCTCCACATCCTCCTTGACAAGACCATTCAGGATCTTCCCGACCTTCTCTTTCTCCAAGCTGGGAATGAGGAAACCTGTGTTCATGCCGTCTAGAAGCCAGCTTTCACATTTTATAAATTATTTTACTGCAGGTGGGCCATGCTGGGAATGAGGGAACCTGTGTTCATGCCGTCTAGAAGCCAGCTTTCACATTTTATAAATTATTTTACTGCAGGTGGGCCATGCTGGCAAAGTTCGCATTTATCACCCGTCCCTAATTGCCTTTGAGAAGATGGTTTAGAATCACTGGAGCTGGTGCGATTATCATCATAGAATTTACAGTGCCGAAGGAGGCCATTCGGCCCATCGAGTCTGCACCGGCTCTTGGAAAGAGCACCCTACCCAAGGTCCACACCTCCACCCTATCCTCATAACCCAGTAACCCCACCCAACACTAAAGGCAATTTTGGACACTAAGGGCAATTTAGCATGGCCAATCCACCTAACCTGCACATGTTTGGACTGTGGGAGGAAACTGGAGCACCCGGAGGAAACCCACGCACACACGGGGAGGATGTGCAGACTCCGCACAGACAGTGACCCAAGCCGGGAATCGAACCTGGGACCCTGGAGCTGTGAAGCAATTGTGCTATCCACAATGCTACCGTGCTGCCCACGGTATATAAGTACCCTCACAGTGCCGCTTGACAGAGTGTTCCAAACTTTTGACGGTTGAGGGAACGGTGATATGGTTCCAAGTCAGGATGGTGTGTGACTTGGAAGGGAACTTGCAGGTGGTGCTGTCCTTGTTCTTCAAGGAGGGTCACACGTTTGGAAGGTGCTGTCAACTGGCAAGTTGCTGCTTTGCTGTCTGTAGATGGTACAGAGTGTGCGACAGGTGGTGTGAAGGTGTGAATGTTTAAGGTGATGGATGGGGTGCTGATCAAGCGGGCAGTTTGGTCGTGAATGGTTTCGAGCTTCTTGAGGGTTGTTGGAGCTGCACTCATCCAGGCAAGTGGGAGAGTATTCCAGCACACTCCTGACTTGTGTCTTATAGACGCTGGATACAACTTGGGGAGTATTCACTGCGTTTCACATCTGGTTCATTCTACTCAAAGCACTTTTCCATGTTTGAGCGAAGCAACGCGATCATGTACGACAGCGAGGGAATGGGGATAATTGAGAAACTCCTTCAGAGAGCAGACCCAATGGACCAAATCGCTGCCTCTTGTGCTGTGACCTTAAAATGGTTGCCTGCAGAAGAAGAAACGAGACATTTTCAACACCGCTGGTTGTTTATGAGTTTGAATGGACTGCCTGAATGGAAGCGAAAGCAGATTAAATAACTTTCAAAAAGGAATTGGGTACTTAAAAGAAAAATGTTCAGAGCGATAATGAAGCAACAGGGGAGTTGGACTAATTGGAAAGATCTTCCGAACTGGCACAGACATGGTGGGAGCCACCTCCTGTGCTGTATGATTCTGTTTTTTCAAAAAAATCTTTCAAGTCCTTCCTGAGTCTTCTATTGCAAAGAGTCGCTGAATAGAGTCACTGATGGGTTTAAAAACACTCTCATAGCAAACGGCACTGCCTTTAACCACTTTTCTCAGGTAAATGATTCACAGTGCTAGAACATTCCGGAAAGGGAATGAACATCTATCCAGTTGGGCCTGCCAAGCAGATGATTAAATTACAGGAAAGCCCCCTAATTTGTTTTTATTTGAATTTTCACCATGGCCTGTTTCCGGACTGGAGCCTCATATATTTTTGTTTTTTCTCCTTCAGGATTGTCAGAGTAAGGGAGACCCGTGTCTCAGCACTTGTGGCGCACATATTGGTGGGGATTTCGCTTCTCATGTTACCCATACCCCTACAGTGGATTCCCAAGCCGGTCCTGTATGGACTGTTCCTCTACGTGTCTGTGACCTCCATCGACGGGTGTCAGTTCTTTGAGAGGTTGGCTCTCCTATTCAAAGAGCAGGTAAACATGGAAAAGCCTCTGCACAACAACACACTTGGCACTTAAACTGGAAGGGGCTTTCTCTGACCTGTTCAACTTTTACCATTTGATATCTGCAACAATGTCGGCATGTTTTGTTCCAAGTTGAAGGTGCTAAGCTAATTGCTAGTTTTAGTTTAAGTGATAGCTTTGAAAATTGGGGGACGTGGTGGGGGGAGTGGTATTGCAGCCATGGCATCCTGCATTCTTGACGATGCACAGACATTTGAAAGCAGACATTGAGTTAGATGGAGGAAGCGGAGGGGAATTGGATATCAGTTAGTTGCGCTTTCTAAACACTGCCAATAATCCCAGCTAAGAAACAGCAAAGGGCAGCAAATATTGGTAGGATTTGTTTATAAGCCACCAAACAGCAGTGGTACTGTGGGGCACGCTATTAATCAGAACGTTAGAGAAACATGTAACATGGGTAATACAGTAATCATGGGTGACTTCAATCTGCAACACTGGGTAAATCTAATGAGCATTAATGCTGTGGAGGATGGGTTTGTGGAGTGTGTTTGGCATGGTTTTCTAGAGCAGGATGGAGAGGAACCGATTACAGAACAGGCTATTTTCGCTCTTTTAATGTAATGCTAAAGGGATAATTAACCATGGTTGTAAAAGAACTTTTGGGGATGAGTGAGCATATGATAGAATTTTACACCGGGTGAGATTCTCCCCCAAAATGACGAAGTGTCCACTTTGGCTGGAAGTGTGGTACAATTTCCGTCAGGTGGGTGGATGCAATCCCGATCACAATCCACCCACTCTTACCAGTTTTGCAGCAGCTCAGAGGGACGGGGCACCGGCTCAGAGAGGGGCGGGCCCTAAACACACTGGCAGGACTGGTTCTTTAGAGATTGGTGTGCCCTGATTTCAGAGTAAGGTGACAGGGACCCCACCCTCCACCCCTCCTCCCCAAGGATATTGTGACCCCTCCACAGAGCCAAGGGGGCACATCCAATCCTTCGCAAAGGGGCAAACTCTTTCCCCCCCACCCCCGGCAACCACTAAATAATGGGGACACCCTCCACCACACCACACAAGCATGAGGGTGGTATGACCCCCCACCCAAATCAGAAGCACCATTGCAACCCCCCTCCCCGTATCCCCTCTAGTCTGAGGCATAATTCCACTCCACACGAGAGAGACATTCTGCTATGGGAGTCACCAATGACCCTGCCCTCTTCAGGCCACCCTTCCGGCCCTGCCCCTTGTCAGTGCCAACTTAGCACTGATAGTTGCAACCTGGCAGTGCCAGGGCATCAAGTGGAACTGTCATGGCACTGTCCATCCATGCCTCTGACCACCCGGGGGACTCCACAGGCCTCTGACCCTCCCTGAGAAGGTCATAACATCTGCCCTGAAAATTAAATGGAGGCTGCGCAAAGGTATTCATTGAGGAACTCTTTGACTTTAATTTATTATTATGCCTGCTTCGTCAATGGCTGAAAACAACCTTCAAGATAATGGACCGTGAAGAGCTGTAAAACAAATAAAGCTAACCCCTATTTGAAATAGACTGGACCCGTCAATCAAGAGGCTTGCAATAGGTTATACTGTGGAATTGAATGTAAACAATGCAGTTCAAAGCTTATAGGCTTCCCAGAAAGCCCAGACGCTTGAACAAGTTAAAGGGGAATAAAATTTGATAAGGAAAAAGCACTTCAAAGATTTTTAACAATATCCTTGGGGTGGAGGGCGGGGTCCCTGTCATCTTACTCTGAAATCAGGGCACCCCAATCTCTAAAGAACCAGTCCTGCCAGTGTGTTTAGGACCTGCCCCTCTCTGAGCCGGTGCCCCGTCCCTCTGAGGGAAGACTTTTACCTTCACTTGACAGATCTTTGAAATTGACATAGGGATTCTATTCTATGATCCTATGATTTTTAAACAAATTTTCAAAACCAATCCTTCTCTTTCCCCCCTCCCCCAGCCTCCGCTCATCCAATTCTCAGTGGAAACTGCTGGCGTGGTAATCATTGTCTTTCTTTTTTGATCTGGTGTAGACGTCCTACCCCCCTACTCATTATATCAGGAGAGTCCCACAGAGGAAGATCCATTACTTCACTGGTCTCCAGGTCATTGAGATCGCCATACTCTGCGGATTTGGAATGGCCCCAATGCCATACTTGAAGATGGTCTTTCCTCCCATCATGCTCGCCATGGTCCCAATCAGGTTGGTCAATATCTCCATTGGTCCTTCTAGAATTTATTTCATATCTGGAACTTTGGGCAATTTGCAATGTGCATGTTTGAAAGAGTTTTGAGATAAATGAACGTCCGTGAGTGTGAAGCAGGCTTCAGTCGAATGAAGGGGTTTGGATGGTTTGAATGTAGGATCGTGGATGTTTGGGAGTAAGATATGAGCTGTGGTCTAATTGAGGGGTTCCGGTGGTTTATATATAATAGACAATGACTTCCTTTATACACTGTTTTTAATGTAACAATACATTCCAAGACGCTTCACAGGAGTGTCATCAAACAACATTTGACAGGCAAGGAGATATAAAATCAGATGACCAAATATTTGCCAAAGAGGTAGGTTTTAAGGGGAGGGGGAAAATAGGATTTGGGGATTTAGAAAAGGAATTCCCAAGTGTAGGGCAGAGGCGTGGTGGAGTGATAAAAGTCTGGGATGCTCAAGAGGCCAGAATTGGAGGAGCGCCATGATCCTGGAAGCTGAAAGAGATTCGAATTGAGGAGAAGGCAAAGTTGAGGAGGTGGGATTTGAAAACCAGGATGAGAATTTCAAAATGCACGCCTGGTGTAACCGGGACCCATTGTTGGTGTCAGCAAGTACATGGGGCTATGGGTGATCAGAACCTGGTATGTAATTGTGTGATTCAGATGGTTTATTTGTGGAAACATGGATACCCATAAGACCATAAGACACAGGAGCAGAATTAGGCCACTCGGCCCATCGAGTCCGCTCCGCCATTCAATCATGACTGATATGTTTCTCATCCCCAATCTCCTGCCTTCTCCCCATAACCCCTAATCCCCTTATTAATCAAGAACCTATCTATCTCTGTCTTAAAGACACTCAGAGATTTGTCCTCCACAGCCTTCTGCGGCAAAGAGTTCCACAGCTTCACCACCCTCTGGCTGAAGAAATTCCTCCTCATCTCTGTTTTAAAGATCACAGTCTGATGCTGTGACCTCTGGTTCTAGTATCTTCTACCAGGCCTCTCTGTGTTCTGTAAGTTTAATGAGATAATAATCTTTATTGTCACAAGTAGGCTTACATTAACACTGCAATGAAGTTACTGTGAAAAGCCCCTAGTCGCCCACACTCCGGCGCCTGTTTGGGTACACAGAGGGAGAATTCAGAATGTCCAATTCACCTAACAGCACGTCTTTCTGGACTTGTGGGAAGAAACCGGAGCACCCAGAGGAAACCCACGCAGACCTTTGATGGGGAAAGGCTTCTGATTTACGAAGCCTTCCCCCATTTAGAAAATAGTCTATGCCTCTATTCTTCCTACCAATGTGCATAACCTCACACTTTTACACATTGTATCCTATTTGTCACTTCTTTGCCCACTCTTCTCGCCTGCCCAGGTCCTTCTGCAGCCTCCCTGCTTCCTCAATACTACCGGTCCATAAGACAGAGGAACAAAATTAGGCCATTCGACCCATCTAGTCTGCTCTGCCGTTCAGTCATGGGTGATATATTTCTTATCCCCATTCTCCTGCCTTCTCCACGTAACCCCTCTACATATCTTTGTGTCACCTGCAAACTTAGCAACAGTGCCCCAGTTCCTTCTTCCAGATCATTAATCCATATTGTGAATATTTGTGGTCCCAACACTGACCCCTGCGGAACACCACTAGTCACCGGCTGCCATCCTGAAAAGAGTAATTGCAGGTCGCGAGCTGGGGATCTAGATACCTTTTGAAGAGTGTTCAACTACATTGTTGTAGCGTGCAGTACTTTATAACTTAGAATGGTGGTACAGCTTTCAGTGATGATATGGAACAAAACATTTATTTTTATTATACACTGAAGACCACTGAATACACTTACCGTCTACCATGGTAAATGACATGGTCCATTGAACACACACTGCTGAACTTCCAGTCTCTGATACAGTGTTGCCTGATTGGTGTGTGATAGCTGACATGAATGGCTTGTCTCATCCTTCCAGGAATAGTTTGTGCAATTTTTGGAATGCAGAAGGAGCCATTCAGGCCATTCTGCTTGTGTCTGCTCGCAAAGAAAATGTCCCCACTAGATCCCACCCAAGGTGCTCCATAGGAAGGGTTATTAGGGGTTTTCCGGCCCTGCTTGCTGCCAGGATCTTCAGGTCCCACTGAGGATCAATGGACCTTCCAGCCCAAGCCACATTAAAAAACATTAGGACAGGTGACCCAGAGGTCTGGTTTTCTTAATTCCAGAGCTTTGGAGCCTTGGCAACTGGGGACACAGCCAAGGGCTGGAGGAAACCCAGAATGGCCAAGAGGCTGGGATTGGAGCAGCACAGACCTCTGGGATGGAGGAGGGAAGAGACGGGGAGTTTCTGCTGCACCTTCAATTCTTCAGTGGCTCTCAGCAGCATTACTCTTCTGCTGGCCACTGGAGGGCGTCCTAGTTAGCAGCGGGACATTGGCAAAGGTGAGATGTCATTTTAAAATATTTTCAACAGGTGGCGAGGGTTATTCTGGCTTCCATTAAGCAAAAGGTCCCAGCTGCAATTGGGTTGAGAGTGTTCCTTTCTCCTCTCGTCTTGGAGATGCTTCTGGCCTCCAATTGGCGAGTGTTCAAAGTAATAGGGTAGTGAAGAATTGGAAGGCAACACTTGAGTCTCTTTGATTTCTGGAGCAGAATCGTTGCAAGTGCAGATTGATGCAGGACACTTGGGGGACATTGATGAAAGGTTATGTGAATGATGCTACGTTTTGTGCTCTTCTGGCCTTCATTCTTGTCCACTTGCCTTGTTGACAGATACCACATCATTCCGAGGATAATTGAAGCCAAGTATTTGGATGCGATGGATGCGGAACACTAAAAGACACCTAGGTCAGGGCGGGTGTACCTCATGTGTTCTGGATCATGGGGTGTGTCCGGAAAAGGGTTTTCGTGCATCGCTACTTAAGAACCAACAGAAGCAGCTGTCACTGGATGAAAACCGAGCTCCAGGAAGTGCAATCTTATCAATTTACTACAAGCAAAGGAACAATGCCTGGTCTTCCTTTCGAATTTTATTTGCACCAAACTTAAAATGTCTCTTTGGAAAAGGTTGTACAATGGAGAATGTGTATGTGGTAGGGGGGAGACAAATCCTAAAAATATGTTGTCCTTTGGTTCGTGTTCCTGCAGCCCACCCAGCCAACCCAATCCCTTCCTTATAAAAACTGCCCCAGATCTTGTCCATTCCAGGAATGGCGGAGACAATGGCCAGAATTCTCAGATCGTTGCAATTCACTTTTTCCGCCGGCTGCGCACCCCTGCCAGTGGGGTTCCCGGTGGGGTGGGGTGGCTGCAATGGGAAATCCCATTGACAAGCAGCGGGAGTATAGAATCCCTCCACTAGCGAACAGCGCGCTGCTAAGAAACACGCGGCCGGCGGACTGGAGAATCACGCCTAAGTAAGGTTTTGTAACCTTAGGACAACTGGATGGGGTAGTTTTCTGAAACAAAGTATACAATATGTAGACCCCCCCACATTAATGGAATTGAGGATTATTGCTATGCACATTATGATAGTGTATCTCCACCCAGTTCCCTATCATATATAATCTGATACAAAAGATTTAAAGGGATATTTATATATATATATATATATATATAAATATAATATGTATGTATATATTATATGTGTCTGTATATGTATTCCATCTTGATAATCATTTTAATATTTTCAGTACTGTGAGTCTGGTCAGGGAATGACTTTTATTTAAATTGCAGGACAGTCATAAATTGAGGCCTTGTATGTTTTGCTGAAAGTTGGCCATGAACTGATGACTCAGCTGGTTGTAGTGGAATGGGGGGTGGGGTGGGGTGGGTCGAGCTAGAATTTTGCTTTCACCTTACAGTCCGACTAGGATCAACCCTTCCTCCTCTTGAATTTCCCCACCCGTCCCCTTCAATGCCCTTCGGCCCCCATCCTCCTCCTGATGGAGCACGCCGAACTAGGCGATGTCAACGGTTCTCCCGTCACAACCTCCATTCATACCGTCTGCTTGTAAGTTTAATGGTGCACCCTCTATTTGGATAGAGTTGTAATATAAATGGATTGTAAAGTAAATGGTTTGCTTCTCTATCAATATTAGGATTCAAAGCCTGTCTGTGATACTGCAATGTATAATAATGGTATTGGTCACTTGTTTCAGATGTTACATCTCTGACTTGTATTTCACATCTGATACTTGAGTGAATATTGCTGTCAGTGGATCAGAAAAACTAAAATTCCAGAGCTATTTTCCAAAGTGCTCCTATCGTCTGTCTTTCTTTTCAATTTGGCGGGAACGGGTTTGACATTCCGCTAATTTAGCAAGGTGTGATGGGACACGGAGAACCTCTCCATCTTCGGCATCTGCATCAAAAATGCTTGGATCAGCTCCAGCTTGAGTTAGCTGTAGAATAACCCCCAGTTCAGCTGCAACATGATCCCCCTTTCATCATCACTCAGCCCCTAGTCGCCACATTCCGGAGCCTGTTCGGGTACACAGAGGGAGAATTCGGAATGTCCAAATGACCTAACAGCACGTCTTTCGGGACTTGTGGGAGGAAGCTGGAGCACCCGGAGGAAACCCACGTAGACACGGGGAGAACGTGCAGACTCCACACAGACAGTGACCCAAGCGGGAATCGAACCTGGGACCGTGGAGCTGTGAAGCAACAGTGCTAACCACTGTGCTTCTATGCCGCATGTGGTCGTATGTCAGACTAAACATTCGTGGAGGCTTGGCAATACAATAGCCATTTTTATATTGGAACTTTCTACTTATTCTGGAACTTTCTACTTGAAGATACAATGGGGGTGATTTTTAGCTCACGCTCGCTGTCAAAATGGCGACACAGGTGGAAAATGTGGATGTCATGGTATGTAGCCATGCAGCTAATGATATACAGACAGGCAGCTAATGAACACAGAGAACAGTTCATGACCAATGAGCAGGCAGGACACTCAGAGGTGGTATCTCACTAGAAAAGGCACGAGGCACTCACACTCCGCCTCTTTCCACTGATGAACATCTACAGAGTGAGTCAGGGTGTATGTACAGTATCACATCTCCAGCATGTGGCTAAGAGCTAGTCTGGTTCAGTCAGACAGAATAACCACACTTGGGTTAGCAGAGAGTCGAACTCATAGAGAACTGTGCTAACTGTGCTACTGGTTCAATAAATCAGATTGAACTAACTTCAAAGCCTGGGGTATCTTTTGGTTTAAGCTGCATCCAGTTGCAGCCTGTGTTATCCCAGAGTACATAACACATCAGTGGAGAGAATCATGAAACGGGACCCTCTCTGGGGAGATCGTGCTTTTTGATTTTCCACTCCCCGCGCCGGTGATGAGATGAGTCTCACGCCACAGAGGATGAGAACCTTATTTTAATAGTTTGAATTAATTTTAATATCATTACCTGTCCCGCCCCCTGCCATTGAGTGTTTTTAAGACAGCAATTGATAGGTTCCTGATTAATATGGGGATCAGGGGTTATGGGGAGAAGGCAGGAGAATGGGAATGAGAAACATATCAGCCATGATTGAATGGCGGAGCAGCCTCGATGGGCCGAGTGGCCTAATTCTGCTCCTATGTCTTATGATCACTCCCACTGAATATTCAAACTTCGCTGATGTGACATCGCGTTGGCAAGGTTTACAAAAGATTTTGAAAGGCGGGATTCAGTCGATGGGATCCTCCGGGACCTCAAAGGTAAGTATAGCTTCTGGGGGGAGAGGGGCATGAACAGGCACTGCTCCTGGCACTGGTTAGCATTGTCAGGTTGGCACGGTGCTAACCTAACAGTGCCAACCTCTGCCAAATAGCGGACACTTGCGGGAGCCCAATTAGAAGGGGGGGGGGGAAGTTCCTGTTATGTGTGGTGAGGGGGTAGTGAGGGGGGAACTTGCAGGTATAGGGGGAATGGGAAGTGAATGGGGGGGGGGGGGGTACATTGGTGATACATTCGCGGAGTTTTGGGGAGGGGGGGCAAAGATGATTGTCTGGGGGTGGGGGAGTTCCACTTCGGTGCTGTTCGGGGCACCCTTTAAAGATGGTGCCCCTATGTCTGTGGGGCTGGCCTTGCCCTGCCAGAGTGACAGTGGAACCCCCCCGACCCACTTTAATTTTACACAGAGGCTCAAGATATGGCGTGAAAACTAGTCGGCACGGTGGCACAGTGGCTAGCACTGATGTCTCACAGTGCCAGGGACCTGGGTTCAATCTCAGCCTTGGGCCGAGTTATCCCTGTCCAGTTCTCCCACAGTTCAAAGATGTGCAGGCTTGGTCGACATGATAAATTGCCTCTTTAGTGTCCAAAGATATGCAGGTTAAGTGGGGTTATGGGGATAGGGTGGGGGGAGTGGGTCGAGGTAAGTGTTCTTTCAGAAGGTTGGTGCAGACCTGGGCTGAATGGCCTCCTTCTGCACTGTCGGGATTCTATGGTCTGTATAACTGGAGAGCTGCATCCCGGTTTTCAGTCTGAGACTGACACTTTGAAAAGTATGGTAATGTCCCACCCATCATGAGGCGATCCTGGAGTATAATTGCTACAGAATATTTTCCTCAACAGAGAACTAATCCCTGGTGTTTATCTAACAGTTGTTTGACTATGTGAGGAGGGGTGAAATGAATTCCCTATTCTCGCTCTTCAGGTTTGATTGTAATAGGATTTTATTTTTGTGACTTCAGTGAGGGCGTGCTTTGCCAATACTGCAGGAGTCCCACTATGTATGCTTTCAGTTGTAAAGAATTAGGCAGGTTTTCTCAGATTAAACAAAGAACAAGATAAGCACATTGAAACTATATCCTGAAGTAAAAGAAAACCATGTAAATTGCAACCACCGTTCATACATCTCACACACCTGGGTCCACACTAGTTTGCACACATACAGATGGCAGACTGAGGATTATTTTACAGTTTGTGAAGAAGTTTGGAATTCAGCAACGAAGGACTAAGGAAATGATTCGAAAATCGAAACTAGAGCACGAGAGTAAGCTTGCAGGGAACATAAAAGCTGACTGTAAAAGTTCCTATGGGTACATGTACGTGAAGAGAAAAAGATTGGTGAAGACAAATGTAGGTCCCTTAAAGTCAGAAACAGAGGAATTTATAATGGGGCACAAAGAAATGGATACATATTTGGTTCTGTCTTCACAAATGAGAACACAAATCAGATACCAGAAGTGTTGGAGAACACAGGGTTTAGTGTGGAGGAGGAACTGAAGGAGATCAATATTAGTAGAGAAATGGTGTTGGGGAAATTAATGAGATTGAAGGCTGATAGATTTCCAGGGCCTGGTAATCTACATCCCAGAGTACTTGAGGTGGCTCTCGAAATGCTGGATGCAGTGCTGGTCATCTTAAAAGATTCTATAGACACTGGAACTGTTCCTATTGATTGGAGGGTAACTAGGTAGAAAGAAAAGAGGGAATTATAGACTAGTAAGCCGAACGTTAGTAATGGGGCGAAACCGGAGGAAACCCACGCAGACACAGGGAGAATGTGCAGACTCCGAACAGACGGTGACCCAAGCCGGGAATCGAACCCGGATCCCAGCCATTGTGAAGCAACGCTGCTAACCACTGTGCTATCATGCAGCTCCCCAGGGGGTTCAAGCTTCCCAGGGGGGCTTCAGTGTCTCTTCCATCCTCCTTGGTGGAATGCAAGCGGTATGCTGTAACTGTACGGTGGTCTCCATTGAAAGATGAAAGATGAAAATCGCTTATTGTCACAAGTTGGCTTCAAATGAAGTTACTGTGAAAAGCCCCTAGTCACCACATTCCGACGCCTGTTGGGGGAGGCCGGTATGGGAATTGAATGGTGCTGCTGGCCTGCCTGGGTCTGCTTTCAAAGCCAGCGATTTAGCCCTGTGCTAAACCAGCCCCAAAAGCCCATTGCTTTTGGAGGATTTCAGTTTTTATTTCACCCAGAAAAAAAAAAGATACTGCACCTTTTTAAAAAAAAAAAGAAAGCACATCCTTGTAGCACAATATATAAACTACAAAAATATTGCAAAGTGATTACAATAATAATTGAATATCAGTCAAGGTTAAAAATAGATAGTGGGCTGGATTCTCCGCTGTCGGGATTCTCCGTCGCGCTGGCAGTGCACCCACACCTGGGGATTTCCCGACGGAGTGGGCCTGCCCACAATGGGAAATCACATTGGCGGGCTGGTGGGACGGAGAATCCCGCCCATTTGGGTTTCAAGAAAGGAATGGGGCTGGATTCTCCCAAAATGCGACTATGTCCCCACGCCGGCGTAAAAACGCTGGAGTTTTACTCCGGAGGTTCCTGCAAAAAAGTACAGCTAATTCAATGCCCTGCAGGGGGCTAGCAGGGATCCAGAGTAAATCTTGAATCTTTAGCTGCAGATACGGGCCTCCGCACTTCCGGTTTGGAGTCCATGCATGCGAGCCGCCATGCCGAGCTCCATCGAGGACTCTGACCTCGGAGCCAGATGCAAAAATTATACCCTCCCGATCGGCTGTGCGCCCGAGCATCTAACTGCGCACAAACACTCCCCGGCCACCTATAAGTCTTTCCCCCCCCCCCCCCCCCCTCCCCCGCCCGATGTCCGATGCCCCCCGCCGCCCACTCAGTCTGCAGCCGCCACACCAACATCCCAACCGGCAATAGGTGGTTAGTTCCACGCTGTCGGGAGCTCGGCCGGTCGGGAGCAGAGGATCGCTGGGTGGGTTTCTGTCAATTGGCCCTGAGCCGCGCGGCGTACTCCACGATCATGCCGATTCTCGGGACCGGGAGAATTGCCGGACCGGCACCGCGATTTTGACGTGAAAGATGATTCTCCGCCCCCGCGCCGAACGCGATTTCGGCGCGGGGCTGCGGAGAATCGAGCCCCTAGTGTTAAGCTCATGCATAGCACCTCCACCCTGTGAGCTCTGTCATTGAGAAGGACAATGCAGCAATTCTATACCCTTAAAGGTTATGCACCATCTTGACAAGACTGAGGCTCTTATATCATCTACAGCTCATTCCCAGCACTTCCCCATCGGAGTCGGATAGTTGTGGGTTCAAGTCCCATGATTGAGGTTTGAGTACCTCCTCTGGGTTGGATGCCGGGTGCAGCACTGTTGGAGGTGCTGGGCAGCATTCTCTGTTGGCCGACGCCGAAATCGGGAAACGTGATTGGGTGGAGAATTGGTTCCGATGCCGAAATCGTGGACTGGATTCTCCGATTTTGAGGCTATGTCCCCATGCCGGGGTGGAACGGTGGCGTTGTACGACAGAGAAAATGGTGCAATGCCGGCAGTGTAGAGCAGCAGCCTCCAGCTGCTGACACGGTGCGGAGAATTGACGGGCCCGTGGCCGTACATGCGCAAGGCAGTGGCCTGCGAAATAGTGCCCCCCCCTTTGGCCGGCTCGCGTGCCCCGGACCACCCCCCAACAGTGCCCCCAGCCCTTGACAAAGTCCCCCCTGCCCATGGATCGGCCCTCCCACGACTGTGGCGGCGCTGGACTGCGTCCGCAGCCGCCACGCCGAGGTCCCGACGGATGAGTCCACACATGACCGACACAGTCGGGAACTCGGGCGTTCGGGGGCAGAGCATCAGGGGGTGGGCCTGAGGCAATGCCCTGAGGCAGTCGATACGGCGCGTGGCATACTTGCTTCGGAGGGGGAGGACCATCGCAAAAGCGGCGCCGCCCCCGATTCGGTCATGAACGGGGATTCTCCAGCCGATCGGCAAACTCGATTTTGGCGTCAGTGGCGAGAGAATCCTGCCCCATGGCGGGCGCCAAATTACAATTCTCCATCACCTCGACAGGGGCGTCAATGCCGTCCGGAACACATGTACAGTAAACACCATTTGCATGTCATTAGCGGGCCCAGCCCAGTATTCTCCGGGGCCTCTGCAATTCTCCGCCTCCGATGAGTCAAGTTCCCTACAGGGCGGTTCACTTGTGCTTCTAAAAATTGTGAAACCGGCGTTGTGGCGAGAGAGAAGAGGGAGGACACAGAGGGGCGCGACTGTGGGTGCAAGGCCGGGCACTGGCTGGGCTGTCTGGAGTGGGGTGTGGACCCTGCTGGGGGGGGTGGGGGGGGATGTGCAGTGATGGGGGAACAAGCTGAGTGGCTGGTGCGACCACCCACTGGACTGGGCAGTGCCCAGATTCGGACCACCATTGCCTCAGGCTGCAAGGCAGCCATCTTGCTGCGCACACCACTGGCCACCCACCTTGGCCCCTGGTTCTGCAGAGTGACACTGGCTTTATGGGTGCCAAGGAATCGCTGCATGAGGTCTCGTGTGTGTACCGGCACCGCCTGCCATTCGAGGAGCTGCCAGACTGGGCATGCCGTTGAAGACTCAGGTTGAGCAGATAATGGCACACCTGGCACCGTGGGGGTATGGGGGAGGACACCCACTGCTGGTGACTGTCAAGGTGATGGTCGCCCTGAGCCTTTATGGCACGGGGTCCTTCCGGACGCCAAGTGGGGACCTGTCCGGGATCTCTCAGACCTTGGCGCACAGATGCAGCCGCGCCACCACAGAGGCCCTGTACGCCCAGGCGGCTCAATACATCCACTTCAACGTGGACCAGGATGCCCGGGCAGCTGGGTTTGCCGCCAGCAACGGGATGCCCCTGTCCAGGCGGTGATGCGACATGATGCTGGTGGTGGGGACGGCCGTGGGGGTCTACAGGGGGCGGGGGGGGGCGGGAACAATGGTGAGCCCAAGCCACCTACAACATCCGCCCATTCCCCCCACCACCAACGCCTGCAAATTCCCCCGCCCCTCTGTGGCCAGCCCAGAGCAGCCCACCCCTCACACCCATCTGACTGAGCACCGGGGCAGGTTGTAACAGTGTGAACAGGTGTTTAATGTGACAATGTCTATACATACTTGTGCCCTCATCTCTATAACTAAACTGTGCTCTGCACCCATGCCAACTGAACTAGTATCTAACTTTCTGGCCTTACGGGCCCGCAAGCTACATCTCGGTGGATCCCCAAACAGTACAGCAGGAGTGGAGTTGGCTTGCTGTGATTTCCGCCCTGCGATTTCCACCCTGCGACCTGGATCCCTGTTGGCGGCTGTCTACTGGGGTGACCAGGCCTCGGTGGGCCCAGTTGCTGCTCGGGCATCCCAGGTGGCGTGGTGCCGGCCTGTTCTGCCCGTTACTGGTGGGGGGGGGGGTAGCGTTACCGGTGGGGGGGGGGGGAAAGGATAGCATTACCGGTGGGGGGAATGGGGGGGGGGGGGGGAGTGTAGGGTTACCGGTGGGTGGGGTGGGGGGGGAGGATAGCGTTACCGGTAGGGGTGGGGGGGGAGGCTAGCGTTACCGGTGGGGGGGGGAAGGATAGCGTTACTGGTGGGGGAATGGGGGGGGGGGGGGGGGGAGGATAGGGTTACCGGTGGGGGGGGGGGGGGGGGGGGAAGGATAGCGTTACCTGTGGGGTGGGGGGGGAGGATAGCATTACCGGTGGGGGGGGGGGGGGGATAGCGTTACCGGTTGGGGGGGGGATAGCATTACCGGTTGGGGGGGGGGGGGATAGCGTTACCAGTGGGTGGTGGGGGGAGGATAGCGTTACCGGTGGGGGGTGGTGGGGGGGGGGGGGGGGAGGATAGCATTACTGGTGGGGAGGGGGAGGATAGCGTTACTGGTTGGGGGGGGGGGGCGGGGGAGGATAGCCTTACCGGGTGGGGGGGGTGAGGATAGCGTTACCGGATGTGGGGGGGGCGGGCGGGGGAGGATAGCATTACCGGATTGGGAGGGGGGGCGGGGAGGATAGAGTTATCGGTGGGTGGGGGGGGGATATCATTACCGGTGGGGGGAGGGGGGAGGATAGTGTTACCGGTGGAGGGGGGTGGGGGGGGGGAGAGGATACCGTTAGCGTTACTGGTAGGAGGGGGGAGGATAGCGTTACCGGTTGGGGGGGGGAGGAAAGCGTTACCGGTCGGGGGTGGGGGGGGGGGGGGGTGGGGGGGGGGGTCTATAGCGTTACCGGTGGGTGGTGTCATGATATTCAGGTAAACATCATAGCACATACATACATACATACTGATGGACAGATCAACGGACCAATCAACACACACAACACAACAGCCAATCACAGGCAAGAGCATACACAGTACAAAACAGGGAACACAACACTTCCTGGGCACTCGAGCAGGAGACGGCTCAGGCCACAGAGCTCATTACAAGCCACTCAGACATCCACCATATGCTGAGTGCCACTCCAAGATAGAATTAGGAATAGGTCCACAGAATCAAGGGTCATGATCGAACCTCAGTAACCAGTTTACCAGTGTAAATAGATGTTTGAAATAAAACTACGTTGTACCATTCGCAACCGTGTTGGTTCGTCTGTGTAGCAGAGCACCCAACACTTCAGGTGGGACGGTGACAGGTGCCTACTCACCCTGGCTGCATAAATCCTGACCCGGGATCAACACTCAGGAAGTGTTGCAACAAACTAACATGGAAAGGAGCTTTGCTGCGTACAGATTGGCTGCTGCATTTCCTACATTAAATACTTCATTGTAGCAGCTCTTTGCCTTCTAAACCAAACTGAATAGAAGTTGTCTTCATGCAACCTGTCCTCAATTTAAACCTTGGTATATTTGGATAAATTTGGACTGCATCGATTCCAAGACCACGACATCCTTCTTGAGATACAGTGCCTGGAATGAAGCGTAGTCCTCCAGATGGAGCCAAGTTCATAGAGACTGCCACAGACACTTGTGTGGGTGGAATTTTACAACAATTGAACAGGAAAGCTGGATTAGGTGAGAAAAGCAGACGTCACCCATGCAGTAGAGCATTTCACAGTCAGCAGGAGGGGGGTGGGCACGGCCCAAATCCGCCAGCAAAGCAGGGATTTAGAGATCGGGGCACCTTTTTGAAAGGACGCCTCACTCTCAAAGTGAAGTTAAAGCCCCCTCCCCCCACCCCATCCCAGAACTCGGGACCGCCGGCAGACAAGGGGAACACCCCCTACCCTCCAACCAGAGGGCCAACCCCCTCCCTCAGCACTTCAGATCACCCCATCCCCGCTTCAGGGTGATCTGACTCCACCCACCCACCCATCCTCACTGGCATTGGGGCACTCCCCCCCCCCCCCCCCGGCCCTGGTGGGGTCCCCTAGAGGCAGTGCCAAGTGGCTGTCCTAGGGCACTGACTGGCCATGTCCCTCACCACCCTGTGGTCATTACGACCGGTTTCTGTTTTCGGGAGCCAGCAGTGATTCCACCTCAAGCCGAGGTGGGGGTGGGGGAATCAACAGCGTAAAGCCGTTTTGGAACATTAAAATCCACGCAAACGCATGGTAATCAGGCTCATGCCCTCGCTGGGTTTAAACCTGATTAAGGTGCTGGCGGAGGGGGCAAGAAGACATCAAAGTGAGATCTCCCCGATGCAACTGCCATTATGATTCTCTTGCGAGAGGTAGCAAGGATTCCTGCCTGCGGGGAACAATGCTGAAAAACCGCCCCCTGTAACTCCCCGTCTGCCGACTTTCTCGATATCAGTGTTTGTCAAACCTTTTTTCAGTGGACCCATTTTTACCAGCCAACCTTCACGATCCACGCCGGCCGACGTTCAGGACCCACGCCGGCCGACGTTCAGGACCCACGCCGGCCGACGTTCGGGACCCACGTCGGCCGACCTTCAGGACCCACGCCGGCCGACCTTCGGGACCCACGCCGGCCGACATTCGGGACCCACGCCGGCCGACATTCGGGACCCACGCCGGCCGACATTCGGGACCCACGCCGTCCGACATTCGGGACCCACGCCGGCCGACATTCGGGACCCACGCCGGCCGACATTCGCGACCCACGCCGGCCGACATTCGTGATCCACGCCGGCCGACATTCGGGATCCACGCCGGCCGACCTTCGGGACCCACGCCGGCCGACATTCGGGATCCACGCCGGCCGACATTCGGGACCCACGCCGGCCGATATTCGGGACCCACGCCGGCCGATATTCGGGACCCACGCCGGCCGACATTCGGGACCCACGCCGGCCGACCTTCAGGACCCACGCCGGCCGACATTCGCGACCCACGACGGCAAACGTTTGGGACCCTCGCCGGCCGACATTCGGGACCCACGCCTGCCGACATTCGGGACCCACGCCGGCCGACCTTCAGGACCCACGCCGGCCGACATTCGCGACCCACGACGGCAAACGTTTGGGACCCTCGCCGGCCGACATTCGGGACCCACGCCTGCCGACATTCGGGACCCACGCCGGCCGACCTTCAGGACCCACGCCGGCCGACATTCGCGACCCACGACGGCAAACATTCGGGACCCACGCCGGCCGACACTCGGGACCCACGCCGGCCGACATTCGGGACCCACGCCAGCCGACATTCGGGACCCACGCCGGCCGACATTCGGGACCCACGCAGGCCGACCTTCAGGACCCACGCCTGCCGACATTCAGGACCCACGACGGCAAACGTTTGGGACCCTCGCCGGCCGACATTCGGGACCCACGCCTGCCGACATTCAGGACCCACGACGGCAAACGTTCGGGACCCACGCCGGCCGACATTCGGGACCCACGCCGGACGACATTCGGGACCCACGCCGGCCGACATTCGGGACCCACGCCGGCCGACATTCAGGACTCACGACGGTAAACGTTTGGGACCCACGCCGGCCGACATTCGCGATCCACGCCGGCCGACCTTCTGGACCCACGCCGGCCGACGTTCGGGACCCACGCCAGCCGACATTCGGGAACCACGCCGGCCGACATTCGCGATCCACGCCGACCGACATTCGGGACCCACGCCGGCCGACGTTCGGGACCCACGCCGGCCGACGTTCGGGACCCACGCCGGCCGACATTCGGGACCCACGCCTGCCGACATTCGGGACCCACGCCGGACGACCTTCAGGACCCACGCCGGCCGACATTCGCGACCCACGACGGCAAACGTTCGGGACCCACGCCGGCCGACATTCGGGACCCACGCCGGCCGACATTCGGGACCCACGCCAGCCGACATTCGGGACCCACGCCGGCCGACATTCGGGACCCACGCCGGCCGACATTCGGGACCCACGCCGGCCGACCTTCAGGACCCACGCCTGCCGACATTCAGGACCCACGACGGCAAACGTTTGGGACCCTCGCCGGCCGACATTCGGGACCCACGCCTGCCGACATTCAGGACCCACGACGGCAAACGTTCGGGACCCACGCCGGCCGACATTCGGGACCCACGCCGGACGACATTCGGGACCCACGCCGGCCGACATTCGGGACCCACGCCGGCCGACATTCAGGACTCACGACGGTAAACGTTTGGGACCCACGCCGGCCGACATTCTCGATCCACGCCGGCCGACCTTCTGGACCCCCGCCGGCCGACGTTCGGGACCCACGCCAGCCGACATTCGGGAACCACGCCGGCCGACATTCGCGATCCACGCCGACCGACATTCGGGACCCACGCCGGCCGACGTTCGGGACCCACGCCGGCCGACATTCGGGACCCACGCCGGCCGACATTCGGGACCCACGCCGGCCGACATTCGGGACCCACGCCGGCCGACATTCGGTACCCACGCCGGCCGACATTCGGGACCCACGCCGGCCGACGTTCGGGACCCACGCCGGCCGACATTCGGGACCCACGCCGGCCGACATTCGGGACCCACGCCGGCCGACCTTCGCGATCCACGCTGGCCGACATTCGGGACCCACGCCGGCCGACCTTCAGGACCCACGCCGGCCGACCTTCGCGACGCGATCCACGCCGGCCGACGTTCGGGACCCACGCCGGCCGACATTCGGGATCCACGCCGGCCGACATTCGGGACCCACGCCGGCCGACATTCGGGATCCACGCCGGCCGACATTCGGGACCCACGCCGGCCGACATTCGGGACCCACGCCGGCCGACATTCGGGACTCACGCCGGCCGACCTTCGGGACCCACGCCGGCCGACATTCGGGACCCACGCCGGCCGACATTCGCGACCCACGCCGGCCGACATTCGGGACTCACGCCGGCCGACCTTCGGGACTCACGCCGGCCGACCTTCGGGACCCACGCCGGCCGACATTCGAGACCCACGCCGGCCGACATTCGGGATCCACGCCGGCCGACATTCGGGACCCACGCCGGCCGACATTCGGGACCCACGCCGGCCGACATTCGGGACCCACGCCGGCCGACATTCGGGACTCACGCCGGCCGACCTTCAGGACCCACGCCGGCCGACATTCGGGACCCACGCCGGCCGACATTCGCGACCCACGACGGCCGACATTCGGGACTCACGCCGGCCGACCTTCGGGACTCACGCCGGCCGACCTTCGGGACCCACGCCGGCCGACATTCGGGACCCACGCCGGCCGACGTTCGGGACCCACGCCGGCCGACGTTCGGGACCCACGCCGGCCGACGTTCGGGATCCACGCCGGCCGACGTTCGGGACCCACGCCGACCGACGTTCGAGACCCACGCCGGCCGACGTTCGGGACCCACGCCGGCCGACATTCGGGATCCACGCCGGCCGACATTCGGGACCCACGCCGGCCGACATTCGGGATCCACGCCGGCCGACATTCGGGACCCACGCCGGCCGACATTCGGGACCCACGCCGGCCGACATTCGGGACCCACGCCGGCCGACCTTCGGGACCCACGCCGGCCGACATTCGGGACTCACGCCGGCCGACCTTCGGGACTCACGCCGGCCGACCTTCGGGACCCACGCCGGCCGACATTCGAGACCCACGCCGGCCGACATTCGGGATCCACGCCGGCCGACATTCGGGACCCACGCCGGCCGACATTCGGGACCCACGCCGGCCGACATTCGGGACCCACGCCGGCCGACATTCGGGACTCACGCCGGCCGACCTTCAGGACCCACGCCGGCCGACATTCGGGACCCACGCCGGCCGACATTCGTGATCCACGCCGGCCGACATTCGGGATCCACGCCGGCCGACCTTCGGGACCCACGCCGGCCGACATTCGGGATCCACGCCGGCCGACATTCGGGACCCACGCCGGCCGATATTCGGGACCCACGCCGGCCGATATTCGGGACCCACGCCGGCCGACATTCGGGACCCACGCCGGCCGACCTTCAGGATCCACGCCGGCCGACATTCGCGACCCACGACGGCAAACGTTCGGGACCCTCGCCGGCCGACATTCGGGACCCACGCCTGCCGACATTCGGGACCCACGCCGGCCGACCTTCAGGACCCACGCCGGCCGACATTCGCGACCCACGACGGCAAACATTCGGGACCCACGCCGGCCGACACTCGGGACCCACGCCGGCCGACATTCGGGACCCACGCCAGCCGACATTCGGGACCCACGCCGGCCGACATTCGGGACCCACGCAGGCCGACCTTCAGGACCCACGCCTGCCGACATTCAGGACCCACGACGGCAAACGTTTGGGACCCTCGCCGGCCGACATTCGGGACCCACGCCTGCCGACATTCAGGACCCACGACGGCAAACGTTCGGGACCCACGCCGGCCGACATTCGGGACCCACGCCGGACGACATTCGGGACCCACGCCGGCCGACATTCGGGACCCACGCCGGCCGACATTCAGGACTCACGACGGTAAACGTTTGGGACCCACGCCGGCCGACATTCGCGATCCACGCCGGCCGACCTTCTGGACCCACGCCGGCCGACGTTCGGGACCCACGCCAGCCGACATTCGGGAACCACGCCGGCCGACATTCGCGATCCACGCCGACCGACATTCGGGACCCACGCCGGCCGACGTTCGGGACCCACGCCGGCCGACGTTCGGGACCCACGCCGGCCGACATTCGGGACCCACGCCTGCCGACATTCGGGACCCACGCCGGACGACCTTCAGGACCCACGCCGGCCGACATTCGCGACCCACGACGGCAAACGTTCGGGACCCACGCCGGCCGACATTCGGGACCCACGCCGGCCGACATTCGGGACCCACGCCAGCCGACATTCGGGACCCACGCCGGCCGACATTCGGGACCCACGCCGGCCGACATTCGGGACCCACGCCGGCCGACCTTCAGGACCCACGCCTGCCGACATTCAGGACCCACGACGGCAAACGTTTGGGACCCTCGCCGGCCGACATTCGGGACCCACGCCTGCCGACATTCAGGACCCACGACGGCAAACGTTCGGGACCCACGCCGGCCGACATTCGGGACCCACGCCGGACGACATTCGGGACCCACGCCGGCCGACATTCGGGACCCACGCCGGCCGACATTCAGGACTCACGACGGTAAACGTTTGGGACCCACGCCGGCCGACATTCGGGACCCACGCCGGCCGACATTCGTGATCCACGCCGGCCGACATTCGGGATCCACGCCGGCCGACCTTCGGGACCCACGCCGGCCGACATTCGGGATCCACGCCGGCCGACATTCGGGACCCACGCCGGCCGATATTCGGGACCCACGCCGGCCGATATTCGGGACCCACGCCGGCCGACATTCGGGACCCACGCCGGCCGACCTTCAGGACCCACGCCGGCCGACATTCGCGACCCACGACGGCAAACGTTTGGGACCCTCGCCGGCCGACATTCGGGACCCACGCCTGCCGACATTCGGGACCCACGCCGGCCGACCTTCAGGACCCACGCCGGCCGACATTCGCGACCCACGACGGCAAACGTTTGGGACCCTCGCCGGCCGACATTCGGGACCCACGCCTGCCGACATTCGGGACCCACGCCGGCCGACCTTCAGGACCCACGCCGGCCGACATTCGCGACCCACGACGGCAAACATTCGGGACCCACGCCGGCCGACACTCGGGACCCACGCCGGCCGACATTCGGGACCCACGCCAGCCGACATTCGGGACCCACGCCGGCCGACATTCGGGACCCACGCAGGCCGACCTTCAGGACCCACGCCTGCCGACATTCAGGACCCACGACGGCAAACGTTTGGGACCCTCGCCGGCCGACATTCGGGACCCACGCCTGCCGACATTCAGGACCCACGACGGCAAACGTTCGGGACCCACGCCGGCCGACATTCGGGACCCACGCCGGACGACATTCGGGACCCACGCCGGCCGACATTCGGGACCCACGCCGGCCGACATTCAGGACTCACGACGGTAAACGTTTGGGACCCACGCCGGCCGACATTCGCGATCCACGCCGGCCGACCTTCTGGACCCACGCCGGCCGACGTTCGGGACCCACGCCAGCCGACATTCGGGAACCACGCCGGCCGACATTCGCGATCCACGCCGACCGACATTCGGGACCCACGCCGGCCGACGTTCGGGACCCACGCCGGCCGACGTTCGGGACCCACGCCGGCCGACATTCGGGACCCACGCCTGCCGACATTCGGGACCCACGCCGGACGACCTTCAGGACCCACGCCGGCCGACATTCGCGACCCACGACGGCAAACGTTCGGGACCCACGCCGGCCGACATTCGGGACCCACGCCGGCCGACATTCGGGACCCACGCCAGCCGACATTCGGGACCCACGCCGGCCGACATTCGGGACCCACGCCGGCCGACATTCGGGACCCACGCCGGCCGACCTTCAGGACCCACGCCTGCCGACATTCAGGACCCACGACGGCAAACGTTTGGGACCCTCGCCGGCCGACATTCGGGACCCACGCCTGCCGACATTCAGGACCCACGACGGCAAACGTTCGGGACCCACGCCGGCCGACATTCGGGACCCACGCCGGACGACATTCGGGACCCACGCCGGCCGACATTCGGGACCCACGCCGGCCGACATTCAGGACTCACGACGGTAAACGTTTGGGACCCACGCCGGCCGACATTCTCGATCCACGCCGGCCGACCTTCTGGGCCCCCGCCGGCCGACGTTCGGGACCCACGCCAGCCGACATTCGGGAACCACGCCGGCCGACATTCGCGATCCACGCCGACCGACATTCGGGACCCACGCCGGCCGACGTTCGGGACCCACGCCGGCCGACATTCGGGACCCACGCCGGCCGACATTCGGGACCCACGCCGGCCGACATTCGGGACCCACGCCGGCCGACATTCGGTACCCACGCCGGCCGACATTCGGGACCCACGCCGGCCGACGTTCGGGACCCACGCCGGCCGACATTCGGGACCCACGCCGGCCGACATTCGGGACCCACGCCGGCCGACCTTCGCGATCCACGCTGGCCGACATTCGGGACCCACGCCGGCCGACCTTCAGGACCCACGCCGGCCGACCTTCGCGACGCGATCCACGCCGGCCGACGTTCGGGACCCACGCCGGCCGACATTCGGGATCCACGCCGGCCGACATTCGGGACCCACGCCGGCCGACATTCGGGATCCACGCCGGCCGACATTCGGGACCCACGCCGGCCGACATTCGGGACCCACGCCGGCCGACATTCGGGACTCACGCCGGCCGACCTTCGGGACCCACGCCGGCCGACATTCGGGACCCACGCCGGCCGACATTCGCGACCCACGCCGGCCGACATTCGGGACTCACGCCGGCCGACCTTCGGGACTCACGCCGGCCGACCTTCAGGACCCACGCCGGCCGACATTCGGGACCCACGCCGGCCGACATTCGCGACCCACGACGGCCGACATTCGGGACTCACGCCGGCCGACCTTCGGGACTCACGCCGGCCGACCTTCGGGACCCACGCCGGCCGACATTCGGGACCCACGCCGGCCGACATTCGGGACCCACGCCGGCCGACATTCGAGACCCACGCCGGCCGACATTCGGGATCCACGCCGGCCGACATTCGGGACCCACGCCGGCCGACGTTCGGGACCCACGCCGGCCGACGTTCGGGACCCACGCCGGCCGACGTTCGGGACCCACGCCGGCCGACGTTCGGGATCCACGCCGGCCGACATTCGGGACCCACGCCGACCGACATTCGGGACCCACGCCGGCCGACATTCGGGATCCACGCCGGCCGACATTCGGGACCCACGCCGGCCGACATTCGGGACCCACGCCGGCCGACGTTCGGGATCCACGCCGGCCGACGTTCGGGACCCACGCCGGCCGACATTCGGGACCCACGCCGGCCGACATTCGGGACCCACACCGGCCGACCTTCGGGACCCACGCCGGCCGACATTCGGGACCCTCGCCGGCCGACATTCGGGACCCTCGCCGGCCGACATTCGGGACTCTCGCCGGCCGATCTTCGGGACCCACGCCGGCCGACATTCGAGACCCACACTGGCCGTCCATCGCGTTTTAATCAGGGCATTGAGTTTGTCTTCGGTGACAGTGACCTCATCGTCGTGCAGGACGAGCGCGCTGTAGATACAGGCGAGTTCCGAGGTGGAGGCCATGGCGCTGGATCTCTGCGGGTGGGTCCGATGGTGCTAGTTGCCGGGGGGAAACTCGGCCTTAGCTTTGTTCAGAAGAACCGGGCAGAGCGAGCTGCAGTCGGCTGTTAACTATGCCGGCTGCAAGCGGCCTTTTTAACCATATGTTTAAAATGCGGCCGCACTGCGCATGCATGCCCGATCATCGGCACGTGCGCATACTTTTGCGCATGGCACCGGTGATCGGGCACGCATGCGCAGTGCGGCCGCATTTTAAAAATATGTTCGTGGCCATTTAGAAGGCCGCTCGCAGCCGGCATAGTTAAAAGCCGGCTCCTGTGGCTGTTGCGCTCGGATTTGCGTGATCGGGAGCATCGCGACGGACGGTTCCGCGACCCTCCCGACACCCGCCCGCGACCCACGCCCCTGACTTTGACAATGCCTGCTTTATCCCACCTCACCCTGGTGTGTGAGGTGCTATATACTTAATCTCCTGTTCGTGGTGCCACTGAGCTTGTATCCACTGCTGTTCTCAACAGCACTGCTAGCAGGTAGTCACCGGTAGTGCAGCTATTGCTTTAAATTCGGGGTTTGAGTTCATGTGGCTCTTTCAGCCATCCTTGATTTATAAGCACTTTATGAGCTTATTTTAGCCAAGAATGCGGCTCTAGTATCTGGCTTATCGGCCACATAAGGGCCCACAGAACCCATGACCAGATCTCCTTGGGTGAACAATCATACTCATTAGCGAGTGATCACTGAGGAAGAAGGCTTGCTGCACATGTGTGCTGACCTTTAGCGATTCATGTCTGAGGAAACCCAAATGCCTCTGTACCGCAGCACTCTGCAATGTCTCTATTTGTATAATATTCCGCTTTTCTATTCTTCCCACCAATGTGGACAACCTCACATTTTCCCACATTATACTCCATCTGCCAAATTTTCACCCGCTCATTTAGCTTATCTATCTCTACATCGACTGTTTGTCTTCGTCTACCCTGTTAGTTAAACTCTCAGAGAATTAGAAAAATAAATTTGTCACACAAGATTTTTCTTTCGTAAAACTGTTGAATCTGCCCGATCCACATTGCAATTTTCCAAATGCCTTATTACTACCTGCTTAAAAAGGGATTCGGGCCCCTTCTACTAACGACCCGCCCTTCCCTGTTTTCGCTCTCACTCCTATCCGGGGTTAAATATTCTGCCTTTCACTCCAAAGGAACTGTTCTAGAATCTGCGGCATTCAGGACAATCAAAACCAATGCATCCTCTCTCTCCCTGCAACCACGACTTAAAAAAAATGCAAGTCGTCATCCAGGAGTTTGTCAGCTTTTAGCCCCATTAATTTTTCCAGTCCTGTTTCTTTACTGACATTAATTACTTCAAGCTCCTCACTCTCATTTGACCCTTGCTTCTCTACAATTTCACATCTATCTTTTGTGTGCTCTATTGTCAAGTAAGGCGAAAAAATGTGTAACATCCCTGCCAGATCCTTATTCCCCATTACAATTTATCCTCTCTTTGCCTTGAAGAGATTGCTAATCTCGTTCATTTTTACATGCTGACCGCTACTCGTTTTGGCAACATTTTAAGCTTGGTGGCATGATGGTCTGAAGATCTGTATCCAAGGTCTTGATCAGTCTGTTAAGTTGGCGGATGTGTTCCTTGGTCGGATCTGCGGGTAACTGTCTGTAGTGTTCTTAGTTTTTCAGTTGTCGGTATACTTCTTTGCAGTAGTCCGTTCTGTTCAGTACGACAGTGGCCCCTCCTTTGTCTGCTGGTTTGATGACGATGCTGCGGTTGGTCTTGAGAGCGCGGATGGCATTGCGTTGTGCTTGGGTGACGCTCGGGGCTGTCTTGTGAGTGCGACTGATGAATCTGGCATTGACGCGACTCCTGACGGCTTGAGCATACATGTCGAGTCTAAGGCAGCGGCCTTCCGGAGGGGTCCAATTCGACTCTTTCCTCTTCGGTTGCCGCACCGCAGATCTCTCGGTCTGCTGTTCCGGTTCATTGGTAGTCTCCTTGGGTTCGCTGTCGGCCTCTTGGTGTCTGTGGAAGAATTCCCGGAGCCTCATTCGCCTGATGAATTCCTCCGTGTCTGCCGCGAGACTGATGGGGTCCATTTTGGTGGTGGTGCAGAAATTGAGCCCTCTGCTGAGGACTGGTTGAAGGGTGCAGTCTGACAAGTTGACAATAGATTTCCCTGTATTGTTTTCTACTGTGGTACCGGGGGTGGCTTGGTTGCTGCCGGTGGTGATGCCAAGTTTCTCAAGCTTTCTGTTCTTGGTATGCATATAGGTGTCATAGTATTGTTGTCTCATCTGTTTGGCGGTGTTCCGCAGCTGGTCTGCTGCATCCTGAGCGCAAGTTGAGAATATGGCCTCTATCTTGGTTTCCAGGTTGCGTCGTCTGCTGTAGAGCTGGCGTACGAGGTGGTTGAGGAGTGTGTGAGAGGTGCGACAGCAGAGTCTCTCGGCGTAGTCTGTGTTGTAGGTCGACTGGAGTGGGTTTGTGATCTGTAGCCCTTTCGGGATCTTGTCTGCTTTCCTGCATCTATGACCTAGCCAGTTCAGTATCGGTCTTGCTAGCTCGCATCTGATCCCGTGTGACTTCACCTTTTGTACCAATCTGCCATGAGAGACCTTGTCAAAGGCCTTACTGAAGTCCATATAGACAACATCCACTGCCCTACCTGCATCAGTGGAGCGTGCAGCAGCGGAGCATGCAGCAGCAGAGCGTGCAGCAGCGGAGCATGCAGCAGCAGAGCGTGCAGCAGCGGAGCATGCAGCAGCAGAGCGTGCAGCAGCAGAGCATGCAGCAGCGGAGCATGCAGCAGCAGAGCATGCAGCACTGGAACGTGCAGCAGCAGAGCGTGCAGCAGTGGAGCATGCAGCAGCGGAGCATGCAGCAGCAGAGCATGCAACAGCAGAGCATGCAGCAGCGGAGCGTGCAGCACTGGAACGTGCAGCATCAGAGCGTGCAGCAGCAGAGCATGCAGCAGCAGAGCATGCAGCAGCAGAGCATGCAGCAGCGGAGCATGCAGCAGCAGAGCATGCAGCACTGGAACATGCAGCAGCAGAGCGTGCAGCAGCCGAGCATGCAGCAGCGGAGCATGCAGCAGCAGAGCATGCAGCAGCAGAGCATGCAGCACTGGAACATGCAGCAGCAGAGCGTGCAGCAGCGGAGCATGCAGCAGCGGAGCGTGCAGCAGCAGAGCATGCAGCAGCAGAGCATGCAGCAGCGGAGCGTGCAGCACTGGAATGTGCAGCAGCGGAGTGTGCAGCAGCGGAGCGTGCTGCAGTGGAGTGTGCAGCAGCAGAGCATGCAGCAGCAGTGCGTGTAGCACCGGAGCGTGCAGCAGCGGAGCATGCAGCAGCGGAGCATGCAGCACTGGAACGTGCAGCAGCAGAGCGTGTAACACCGGAGCATGCAGCAGCAGAGCATGCAGCAGCGAAGCGTGCAGCACTGGAACATGCAGCAGCGGAGCGTGCAGCAGCGGAGCGTGCAGCACTGGAACCTGCAGCAGCAGAGCGTGCAGCAGCGGAGCATGCAGCAGTGGAGCGTGCAGCATCAGAGCATGCAGCAGCAGTGCGTGTAGCACCGGAGCGTGCAGCAGCAGAGCATGCAGCAGCGGAGCATGCAGCAGCAGAGCATGCAGCACTGGAACGTGCAGCAGCAGAGCGCGCAGCAGCGGAGCGTGCAGCAGCGGAGCGTGCAGCAGCAGAGCATGCAGCAGCGGAGCGTGCAGCAGCAGAGCATGCAGCAGCAGAGCATGCAGCAGCGGAGCATGCAGCAGTGGAGCGCGCAGCAGCAGAGCGTGCAGCAGCGGAGCGTGCAGCAGCAGAGCATGCAGCAGCAGGGCGTGCAGCACTGGAATGTACAGCAGCGGAGCGTGCAGCAGCAGAGCGTGCAGCAGTGGAGCGTGCAGTGGCAGAGCATGCAGCAGCAGTGCGTGTAGCACCGGAGCGTGCAGCAGCAGAGCATGCAGCAGCGGAGCATGCAGCACTGGAACGTGCAGCAGCAGTGCGTGTAGCACCGGAGCGTGCAGCAGCAGAGCATGCAGCAGCGGAGCATGCAGCACTGGAACGTGCAGCAGCAGAGCGTGCAGCAGCAGAGCATGCAGCAGCAGAGCATGCAGCAGCGGAGCGTGCAGCACTGGAACGTGCAGCAGCGGAGTGTGCAGCAGCAGAGCGTGCAGCAGCGGAGCGTGCAGCAGCAGAGCATGCAGCAGCAGGGCGTGCAGCACTGGAATGTGCAGCAGCGGAGCGTGCAGCAGCAGAGCGTGCAGCAGTGGAGCGTGCAGTGGCAGAGCATGCAGCAGCAGTGCGTGTAGCACCGGAGCGTGCAGCAGCAGAGCATGCAGCAGCGGAGCGTGCAGCACTGGAACGTGCAGCAGCGGAGCATGCAGCACTGGAACGTGCAGCAGCAGAGCGTGCAGCAGCAGAGCGTGTAGCACCGGAGCATGCAGCAGCAGAGCATGCAGCAGCGGAGCGTGCAGCACTGGAACCTGCAGCAGCGGAGCATGCAGCAGTGGAGCGTGCAGCAGAAGAGCATGCAGCAGCAGTGCGTGTAGCACCGGAGCGTGCAGCACTGGAACGTGCAGCAGCGGAGTGTGCAGCAGCAGAGCGTGCAGCAGTGGAGCGTGCAGCAGAAGAGCATGCAGCAGCAGTGCGTGTAGCACCGGAGCGTGCAGCACTGGAACGTGCAGCAGTGGAGCGTGCAGCAGAAGAGCATGCAGCAGCAGAGCATGCAGCAGCGGAGCGTGCAGCACTGGAACCTGCAGCAGCGGAGCGTGCAGCAGCGGAGCGTGCAGCAGTGGAGCATGCAGCAGCAGAGCATGCAGCAGCAGTGCGTGTAGCACCGGAGCATGCAGCAGCAGAGCATGCAGCAGCGGAGCGTGCAGCACCGGGGCATGCAGCAGCGGAGCGTGCAGCAGCAGAGCGTGCAGCACTGGAACCTGCAGCAGCGGAGCGTGCAGCAGTGGAGCGTGCAGCAGCAGAGCGTGCAGCACCGGGGCATGCAGCAGCAGAGCATGCAGCAGCGGAGCGTGCAGCACTGGAACCTGCAGCAGCGGAGCGTGCAGCAGTGGAGCGTGCAGCAGAAGAGCATGCAGCAGCAGTGCGTGTAGCACCGGAGCGTGCAGCAGCAGAGCATGCAGCAGCGGAGCATGCAGCACTGGAACGTGCAGCAGCAGAGCGTGCAGCAGCGGAACTTGCAGCACTGGAACGTGCAGCAGCGGAGCGTGCAGCAGTGGAGCATGCAGCAGCAGAGCATGCAGCAGCAGTGCGTGTAGCACCGGAGCATGCAGCAGCAGAGCATGCAGCAGCGAAGCGTGCAGCACTGGAACGTGCAGCAGCGGAGCGTGCAGCAGCAGAGCGTGCAGCACCGGGGCATGCAGCAGTGGAACAGGAGGCAGCTGCTCAGGTTGGAAAACCAGCCGTACAACAGGCCAAGGAAGAGGAGGTGCAAAGGAGGAGCCGCATGATGCCTCCTGTGTACTGGCAGTGGCTGTCATTCAAGGACCTGCCGGAATGGACCTGCCAGACAGGGCATGCCGTCGAAGACTCCGGCTGAACAGGGAGAAAGTGCGACATATCGGCCAGATCACAGTGCACCTGGCACCATGGGGGTATGGGGAGGACACCTTCTCCCGTTGACCGTCAATGTGCCGGCGCCCTGAACCTTTAGGACATGGGCTCCTTCCAGTTGCCGAGTGGGGACCTTTCTGTGATCTCACAGAGCTCGGTGCACAGGTGCATCCGCACCGTCACAGAGGCCCTATATGCCCAGGCGGCTCAATACATCCATTTCAATGTAGACCGAGCCCACCAGGATGCCCAGGGTTTTGCCGCCATTGCCGACATGACCCGGGTCCTGGGGGTGGTTAAAGGGATGCATGCCACCCTACAAGCACCTGCAGATGACAGGCCGCTCTCCACAAAGTGAAAGGGGTTCCACTCGATGAAGTTGCAGCTGATATGTGACCATCAGCTGCGCATCTTGCACATCTGTGCCCAAGACCAGGGCCTTCATCCTGGCACACTCGACGATTCCTAACCTCTTCAAGACACCCCCTTGGCGGGATTTGGTTCCTGGGCGACAGGGGTTATCTGCTGCGGCCGGGCTGATGACACTTATCCGGAGGCCCCAAACTGACACGGAGACAACGATAGCCATGCAGCGACCGGGAGAGTGATCGAGCGGTGCCCCGGACTCCTCAAGATGCAGTTCAGGTGCCTGGACCACTCTGGAGGGGCCCTCCAGTAAAAAGCTGAGAGGGTTGCCCGCATTGTGGCTGCCTGCTGTATCCTCCATAACATCCCACAGCAGAGGGACGATGTGCTGCAGGAGGGGAAGGATCAACGGCAGGCCTCCTCCGATGAGGAGGATGCGGGGGAGGGCGAAGATGGGCAGGACTTGGGGCCCAGGCAGGCACGAGAAGTCACACGACGTGCGCGGCAGGGTCAATGCGCATGGGACACTTTGATCGCCTCCAGGTTCACCGACTGGGAGGGTGGACTGGCCCGGGCAAGCATACCGCACCCCACCCCATGCCAGCCCACCCCTCACACCCATCTTTCAGAACACCGAGGCAGTTGTAACAGTGTGAACACTGTTTAATGTGTCAATAAGCAATTTTCATTTCATTTCATTTCATATATGTGCCCTAGTCCCTATCATTATACTGTGCCCTGCACCCATGCCAACTTAACTGGTGTCTAATTTTTTGGCCTTATGGGCTATGTCTAGGTGGATCCCCAGATGGTACATCATGAGTGGATGCGGCCTGCTGTGATTCCTGCCCTGCCTCCTGGGTCCCCATTGGTGGTGCCACCTTGTTCTGCCCGCTGCCCACCAGTTGCACCAGGGACAGGTGGGGCAGGGGAGTGTGAGTTGCTGCGGTGTACCGGCACCTCCCCTGCGGGAGTCATCGGCACGGGCCCCATCACCTCCTCCTCTCTCTGGGTGCCCGATGGCCCCAGGCTACTCCATGTGACAGGGTGCAAGCGGAGCCTGGCGCTGCCAGTCCTGGAGGCACGCTCTCACCTCAACCAGGGTCTGCATGCTCATGGACATGGAGCCAGGGAGTGGACCGTTTCAGTCTGGGACTGCGCCACATCACACTGCTGTTGTGCCACCAACTTCTGGGTCTGTGCCACATCAGCCGATGACTGCGCCATCTGCCTCTGGGACTGGGCCACCTCCCTCTGCATCTGTGCCACATCAGCCTGTGCCTGGGCAATGCGGCTCATGTTCTCAGCCATGGCCCGCTGTGACTGGGCCACGCACAGAGCACCGCTGCAATGTCCAGGTGGCTCTGGCATGTGACTGCCTGTGACAGGCCTTGGACATGCTGATCCGTAGCCAAAAACCTTGTACCAAGCCACTACTGAGGACGCCACATGTGTGGTGTTGGCCTGGGTGACATGCTTGATCAGCACCACCTCCTGCTCCTGCACAAGGCTGGACTCTTCCAACTGCACCTGCAGGTGAGGGTAGGGGTCAGGGGGATGTTGTCACACGTGTCACGGGGAGCTGAAAATAAGTGGGGTGTCACTTCCTCGCCCGCGGCTGATCTCCACCCTGGCGACTTCCCTTCTGCCAGGATGAGGGGCCGCAGGTCCCACGATCCCACTCCGCTTTTCTCTCATTCCCGGGGGTTATGGGCGCCATTCTCAGGGGTGTGGGGGTAGAAACAGAAAACAACAGTGTGAGACAGTCCAAGCATGCCACAGAGGGGGTGGAAAGCTGATGGCCGCAGTGGCCAGGGCACCCGGTCATGGCGGGCGGTATGGGTGCTGGCATGTGCAGGAGGGGGGTTCGGCCATTCTCCTGGTGGGGGAGGGGGGGGAGGGTTACGGGTGTTGGAGGGGTTGGTTGATGCCAGGGGCACAGTGCTACCTACTCACCCTGGCCGCCCTGAGGAGGTCGCCCAGTGTTTTCCTGCACTGCAGACCGGCCTGGACGTATTTACTGGTGGCACTGACGGCCTCTGCCACCTGCGTCCAGGCAAACGGCGGCGGTTGGCAGCTTCCATCCCGCGCCGGGGTACAGGGTCACCTGCCTCTCCTCCACGGCGCCCAGGAGGGTCTCCAGCTCGGCAGTCATGAAATGAAGAGTCGTACATCTTGTTCGCTGGGGCGGTGTGTGTGGGGAGTGTTTTAGGCTACTGCCCCTCCCAACCTGTCCTGTCCCTGGTGCATCTGGTTGGCACCACGCCACCCAGGACACCCGAGCAGTGGCCGGGCCCATCCAGGCTGGATTGCCCCAGGAGATGCGCGCCAACGGGGACCCTTGTCGCAGGGCAGGAGTCACAGCAGGCCACCTCAACTCCTGCTGTGCCATCTGGGGAACCACCTAGGCATAGTGTTATGGCCCGTAAGGCCAGATAGTTAGACACCAGTTAGGTTGGCACGGATGCAGGGCACGGTTGAGTTATGGAGCTAGGGCACAGACTGTGTATATATTCCCGCACATTAAACACCTGTTAACACCGCTAAAACCTGCCTCAGTGCCCTGGCTGATGGGTGTGGGGGTGGGCTGGTCCGGGCGACTTCGGAAGCTATTCTGCAGCCAATTGCGTTTCACGATTTCGGTGCCGCCAATCGGAGAATCCAGCCCTGAGTGTCAGGAATGGAGAATCCGGCCGCTGATATTGTTCGAAGAGTAGGGAGTTCTCCCAAGGTTCAGCCAACATTCCTCCATCAAGCATCGTATTGAAGAAGTCAGATGAGTATTGCTGAAAAAGGCATTTCATCAAAGCTTTCTATCTTGCATTCATCTAGGACAATCGCTGGACAGCCAATCCCAGGGGCAACAACACCTTAATACTCTAAAGAGAGAAATCATCTTGTCATTGTTCTCTTTGCCTTTTTGTGGAGTGACATTGGCACCAAAATGAGTTGCTGCATTTACTTAGGAACCATATTGCAACCATAGCATAAGATGCGAAGAGTGTTTGAGATGTGTTAACGTGATGAATCGACTGTATTCACTCAGGCCCCGAATCATGAGGCAATTCACTCCCCCACCATCACACGGCACGCACTGCACTGCAGGAGAATCACCATGTGTGCACAACCCTTTGAGACTGTTCAAGGCGTTTGTGAGCCACATATATGGAAATAGAAATTACTATTTATGTATTGGAGTCGCACTGGGCAGTTCAGAGAATGCAACCCCTTCAGGTACTGATTACAACTGAAGTCAGTACGCAACAAATAATAATTAGCAGACCATCACTAAAATATTTATTATTTTCAAATAATTCACAGCTTTAAAAGCTGACATCCACTAATGTCAACACCAGCAGTTTGGTATTGCTGCTGACGTTATTCATCACTAAAATATTCCCCTTGGATCAGAACGTCAGGTCTTGACTTTCACCATCCCCTGCCCCACCCCCCATTCACCATCCCCTCCCCTCCCCCATTCACCATCCCCTCCCCTCCCCCATTCACCATCCCCTCCCCTCCCCCATTCACCATCCCCTCCCCCCATTCACCATCCCCTCCCCTCCCCATACACCATCCCCTCCCCCATCCCCATTCACCATCCCCTCCCCCTCCCCCATCCCCACCTCCAGTCACCACCCCCTCCTCCCATTCACCACCCCCACCCCCATTCACCATCCCCCCCATTCACCATCCCCTCCCCATTCACCATCCCCTCCCCCCCATTCACCATCCCCTTCCCCCATTCACCATCCCCTTCCCCCATTCAGCATCACCCCATTCACCATCCCCTCCCCCCCATTCACCATCGCCTCCCCTCCTCCCATTCACCATCCCCTCCCCATCCCCATTCACCATCCCCTCCCCCACCCCCATCCCCACCTCCAGTCACCACCCCCTCCTCCCATTCACCACCCCCACCCCCATTCACCATCCCCTCCCCATTCACCATCCCCTCCCCCCATTCACCATCCCCTTCCCCCATTCACCGTCCCCTTCCCCCATTCAGCATCACCCTATTCACCATCCCCTCCCCCCATTCACGATCCCCTCCCCTCCCCCATTCACCATCGCCTCCCCTCCCCCATTCACCATCCCCTCCCACCCCCCCATTCACCATCCCCTCCCCCATTCACCATCCCCTCCCACCCCCCCATTCACCATCCCCTCCCACCCCCCCCATTCACCATCCCCTCCCCCATTCACCATCCCCTCCCACCCCCCCCATTCACCATCCCCTCCCACCCCCCCCATTCACCATTCCCTCCCCCATTCACCATCCCCTCCCACCCCCTACTCACCATTCCCTCCCACCCCCCTACTCACCATCCCCTCCCCCCCATTCACCATCCCCTCCCCCATTCACCATCCCCTCCCACCCCCCCATTCACCATCCCCTCCCACCCCCCCCATTCACCATCCCCACCCCCATTCACCATCCCCTTCCCCCATTCACCATCCCCCCCATTCACCATCCCCTCCCCCCCATTCACCATCCCCTCCCCCATTCATCATCCCCTTCCCCCATTCAGCATCCCCCCCATTCACCATCCCCTCCCCCCATTCACCATCCCCTCCCCTCCTCTCTTTCACCATCCACTCCCACCCCCCATTCACCATCCCCTCCCCCATTCACCATCCCCTCCCACCCCCCTACTCATCATTCCCTCCTGCCCCCCTACTCACCATCCCCTCCCCCCCACTCACCATCCCCTCCCCCCATTCCCCATCCCCTCCCACCCCTCATTCACCATCCTCTCCCCCATTCACCAGCCCTCCACCACCCCCATTCATCACACCCTCCCCCATTCACCACCCTCTCCCCCATTCACCATCCCCTCCCATGAGTCACCATCGCATCTCCTCCCCCCGCTCACCATCTCTGCCTACCCCTCCCATTCACCATCCCTTCCCCCCATTCACCATTCCCTCCCCTCCCACCATTCACCATCTCCTCCCATTCACCATCCCCTCCCCCCCATTCGCCAGGCCCTCCCCTCCCACCATCCCCTCCCACAGACCCCCATTCACCATCCCCTCCCATTCACCATCCCCACCCACCCCCCAGTCACCATCCTCTCCCCCATTCACCATTCCGTCCCCTCTCCCCATTCACCATCCCCATCCCCTCCCCCACCCCCATTCACCATCCCCTCCCACCCACCCCAATTCACCATCCCCTCCCCCCATTCACCATCCCCTCCCACCATTCACCATCCCCTCCCCCCCATTCACCATCCCCTTCCCCATTCACCATCCCCTCCCCCACCCCCATTCACCATCTCCTCCCCCATTCACCATCCCCGCCCCCCCATTCACTATCCCCTCCCATCCCCCCATTCACCATCCCCTCCCCCCCATTCACCATCCCTCCCCCATTCACCATCCCCTCCCCCATTCACCATCCCCGCCCCCCATTCACTGTCCCCTCCCATCCCCCCATTCACCACCCCCTCCCCCCCATTCACCATCCCTCCCCCATTCACCATCCCCTCCCACCCCCCCCATTCACCATCCCCTCCCCTACCTCCATTCACCATCCCCTCCCCCACCTCCATTCACCATCCCCTCCCCCCCCCCATTCACCATCCCCTCCCCCACCTCCATTCACCAACCCCTCCCACCCCCCATTCACCATCCCTTGCCCCCATTCTCCATCCCGCCCCCACCCCCCATTCGCCATCCCCCATTCACATCCACCACATCCAGGCCCATAGCCTTAATGTTATGGCGTGGCCAGTACTCATCCAGGTAATTTTTAAAGGACGTGAGGCATCCCGCGTCTCCCATCCTCCCAGTCAGTGTATTCCAAACCATCACCACTCCCTGGGTAGAAAGGTTTTACCTCAAATCCCCACTAAACCTCCCACCCCTCACTTTGAACTTGTGTCCCCTCGTAACTGACTCTTCAACAAACGGAATAGCTGCCCCCTATCCGCCCTGCCCATGTCCCTCAATCTTGTACACCTCAATCAGGTCACTCCTCAGTCTTCTCTGCACCCCCTCCAGTGCAATCACATCCTTTCTACAATGTGACAACCAGAACTGCACCCAGTACTCCAGCTGTGGCCTCACCAATGTTCTATACAACTCCAACATGATCTCCCTGCTTTTGTAATCTGTGCCTTGATTGATCAAAGCGAGTGTCCCATGTTCCTTGTTCACCACCGTATTAACCTGCCCTTCAGAGATCTATGGACAAACACGGCATGGTCCCTTTGTTCTTCGGAACTAACCAGTGTCAAACCTTTCATAGTATACTTTCTCGTCAAATTACTCCTTCCAAAGTGTAGCACCTCACACTTTTCAGAGTTAAATTCCATCTGCCACTTACCCGCCCATTTGACCATCCGTCTATATCTTCCTGTAACCCAAGGTTAACCTCACTGTTAACCAGCCAGCCAAACTTTGTGTAATCCACAAACTTACTGATCCTACCCCCCATATAGTCATCTATGTCATTTATAAAATGACAAACACCAGCACCGATCTCTGTGGTACACCACTGGTCACTGGCTTCTAGACACTAAAGCAGCCGTCTGTCATCACCTCCGTCTCCTACCGCTAAGCCACTAATGAATCCACCTTATTAAATTACCCTTTATCCCAAGTGCATTTGCTTTCTGAATACGTCTCCCATGTGGGACCTTGTCAAATACTTTGCTGAAATCCATGTAAACTACATCAACTGCACTACCCTCATCTATACACTTGGTTACACACTCAGAAAATTGAATCAAATTTGTTAGGCATGACCTCCCTCTGACAAAGCCATGCTGACTATCCCTGATCAAACCTAGCCTCTCCAAATGGAGATAGATTCTCTCCTTCAGAATGTTGTCCGGTAGTTTCCCTACCACTGACATGAGACTCACTGGCCTGTTGTTCCCTGGCTTGTCTCTACAACCTTTCTTAAATAGTACTACCACATTAGCTGTTCTCCAGTCCTCTGGCATCTCCCCTGTGGCTAGAGAGGAATTAAAAATTTGGGTCAGAGTCCTGGTAATCTCCTCCCTCGCCTCCCACAGCATCCTGAGCCACAATTAACATAGAACATACAGTGCAGAAGGAGGCCATTCGGCCCTTCGAGTCTGCACCGACCCACTTAAGCCCTCACTTCCACCCTATCCCCGTAATCGAATAACCCCTCCTCACCTTTTGGACAGTAAGGGTAATTTACCATGGCCAATCCACCTAACCTGCACGTCTTTGGACTGTGGGAGGAAAACCGGAGCACCCGGAGGAAACCCACGCAGACACGGGGAGAACGTGCAGACTCCGCACAGACAGTGACCCAGCGGGGAATCGAACCTGGGACCCTGGAGCTGTGAAGCAACATTGGTAGTCACTTGTGCTACCGTGCTGCCCCAATTCATCCAGACCTAGAGATTTGTCCACTTTTAAGCCCCCAATACCTTGTCACTCCCTATGACAATTTGCTCAAGAACCTCACAGTCTCTCTCCCCGAGTTCTCCCTGTCTCCTCATTCTCTTGGGTGAAGACAGATGTGAAATATTTATTCAACAGTGTACCAGTGTCCTCTTGCTCCACTCACAGATTTCCCCTTTAGCCCTTAATGGACCCTCCCCTTTCCCTGCTTCTCCTCTTCCCATGATATACTTATAGAATATCCTGGGATTTTCCATGCTTTTACAGCCAGAGATTTCTCATATCCTCTCTTTGCTCTCCTAATTGATATCTTAAGCTCCATCCTCCACTTTCCGTACGACACTAATGCCTCTGTAGACTGTACCCCTTATACTTGTTAAAAGCCTCTCTTTTCTTTGTATCCTGAATGTCTATGGTTCTCTGGGTTTGTTACACCTTTAGGAGGTCTCTGTGGGGGTTGCAGTGGCGGTGGTGATTGGCGGGGGGGGGGGGAATCTAGTAGGGGAGGGGTGGGTAGGTCATGCATTGCAGGGGGGTGGGCGGAGGATGGCCCTCAGATGGACTTTGGGGACAACCCCATTCAAGGGTTGCCCCCTTAGCCCGCTGCAAGGTCCACCACATGTTGTTTGGTGAGACCTGTTGTAAATCCTGCCCACGTGATTCCCAGTCCAGAGGCCCGAAGAATAAGATGCTGATCCACGAAGCATTAGCATCCTCCCGCTGGCGCACAGTTGCGAACCCTGATGCCACTGCTGGCGGGGGTCGGCGGGCAGCACGAAACTCGATTTCGGCCGGTCGTCCAATTCTCTTCCCAATTGCGATTCATGATCCCGGCGCCGAGGGAGGGAGAATTTAGCCCAATGTTTCAGGCCGACCGGTCCAAGTTGTGGTGAATGGTCACCAGCCTGAACTCTGTTCTTTTCTCTGCAGATGCTGCCAGGCTTACCGATTACTTACAGCGTTTTCTGTTCCTCCCACTCAACTTCACCCACTACTAGTTTCTCAAAAACCCTTCCTTTTTAAATTGCAGTGTAGCACGGCAACGTGATCATGACTAGATCATTTATTGCTTGTGACCTTGGTTGTGTAACCAGGAAATTGTGTCATGAGATCTTTTCCACCCACGTGAGAAGTAGGTGGGGCCTCGGCTTATCATTTTATGGTTAATGACGAGGACCTTCAACTTGTTAAAGGGGCCAAGGGCTCAGGAGAGGTTAGTAAAGTTTCCAGAACAGAGAGTATAGAAGGTGGCAGGTATTCAACTTTAGGCAGAGCAAAAAAGGGGACAAATATGAGAGGGGAGGTGATCAAGGGAGGACTGAGGGTGTTGTACCTAAATGCGCGCAGAATACGGAACAAGGTGGGCTTGTTGCACACACTGAAATTGGCCGGTACAATGTTGAGGGCATCACAGAGAGGTGGCTGCAAGGGGATTAGGGCTAGGATCTAAATATCCAAGGGTATGTGTCCTATTTAAAGGACAGGCAGATGGGCAAAGGGGCGTGGTTGCATTGTTAGTGAGGAATTCAATTAAATTGATAGTAAGGAGCGATATAGGCGCAGAAGGCATAGAATCTCTGTGAGATATCGCAAAGGAAAAAAGACCTTGATGGGAGTAGTGTACAGGCCCCCCAGCAGTAGTCAGGATGTGGGGCAGAAATTAAATCAGGAGATAGAGAAGGTATATAAGAAAGGCAATATTACAATAATCATTGGCTCTTCAATATGCAGCTCGACTGGGAAAATCAGGTTCATAGCGGATCCCAAGAAAAGGAATTTCTGGAATGTCTACGAGATTGTTTTCTGGAGCAGCTTGTCTACTAGGGAACAAACAATTCTGGATTTGGTGATGTGTAATGAGGCAGACTTGATTAGGCGATCTTAAGGTGAAGGAACCCTTATGGAGCAGTGACCACAATATGATAGAATTTGCCCTGCAGTTTGAGAGGGAGAAGCTGGAGTCAGATATAACGGTATTACAATTAAATAAGGGTAACTACAACGACATGAGGAAGGAGCTGGCCAGAGTTGATTGGAAAAGGAGACTAGCTGGGAAGACAGTGGAACAGCAATGGCAGGAGTTTTGGGGGTTATTCGGGAGGCAAGACAGAAATTCATCCCAAGGAGGAGGAAACATGCTAAGGGGAGGACAAGGCATCCATGGCTGATGAGGGAAGTCAAGGAGAGCATAAAAGCAAAATAAAAAGCATACACGGTGGTAAGGATTAGTGGGAAGCCAGAGGATTGGGACTCCTTTAAAAGCGAGCAGAGAACAACTAAAAAATCAATAACGGGGTGGGTGGGCGGGAGAAGATGAAATATGCGTGTAAGATATATAGTAATATCAAAGAAAATAGGAAGAGTTTTTTCAATATATAAAAGGTAAGAGAGAGGAAAAATAGACAGTGGACACTGGAAAATGCGGCTGGAAAAGTAGTAATAGGAAATAAAGAAATGGCAGAGAATTACTTTGCATCAGTCTTCACGGTGGAAGACAGCAGTGGGGTGCCAGAGCTCCAGGAGAATCAGGGGGCAGAGGTGAGTGTAGTGGCCATTACTAAGGAGAAGGTTCTGGGGAAACTGAAAGGTATGAAGGTGGATAAATGATCCAGACTGGATGGACTACACCCCAGCGTTCTAAAGGAGATAACTGAGGAGATTGTGGAGGCATTGGTGATGATCTTTCAGGAATCACTAGAGGCGGGGAGGGTCCCAGAGGATTGGAAAATTTCTAATGATTAAGAAGGGAGGGAGGCGGAAGACAGGAAATTATAGGCCACCTAGCCCGACCTCGATCACTGGTAATGTTTACAATCCATTATTAAAGATGAGATTGCGGAATACTTGGAAGTGCATGATCAAATAGGACTGAATCAGCACGGCTTTGTCAAGGGGAGGTCATGCCTGACAAATCTGTTAGAGTTCTTTGAGGAGGTAACAACATAGAACATTACAGCGCAGGACAGGTCTTCGTCCCTCGATGTTGTGCCGACCTGTGAAACCACTCTAAAGCCCATCTACACTATTCCCTTATCGTCCATATGTCTATCCAATGACCATTTGAATGCCCTTAGAGTTGGCGAGTCCACTAGTGTTGCAGGCAGGGCATTCCACGCCCTTACTACTCTCTGAATAAAGAACCTACCTCTGACATCTGTCCTATATCTATCTCCCCTCAATTTAAAGCTATGTCCCCTCGTGCTAGACATCACCATCTGAGGAAAAAGGCTCTCACTGTCCACCCTATCCAATCCTCTGATCATCTTGTATGCCTCAATTAAGTCACCTCTTAACCTTCTTCTCTCTAACGAAAACAGCCTCAAGTCCCTCAGCCTTTCCTCATAAGATCTTCCCTCCATAGCAGGCAACATTCTGGCAAATCTCATCTACACCCTTTCCAATGCTTCCATCCTTCCTATAATGCGGCGACCAGAATTGCATGCAACACTCCAAATGCGGCCGCACCAGAGTTTTGTACAGCTGCAACATGACCTCATGGCTCCAAAACTCAATCCCTCTACCAATAAAAGCTAACACACTGTACGCCTTCTTAATAACCGTCTCAACCTGGGTGGCAACTTTCAGGGATATATGTACATGGACACCGAGATCTCTCTGCTCATCCACACTGCCAAGAATCTTACCATTAGCCCAGTACTCTGTCTTCCTGTTATTCCTTCCAAAATGAATCACCTCACACTTTTCTGCATTAAATTCCATTTACCACATCTCAGCCCAGCGCTGCAGCTTATCTATGTCCCTCTGTAACTTGTAACATCCTTCTGCACTGTCCACAACTCCACCGACTTTAGTATCATCTGCAAATTTACTCACCCGTCCTTCTACGCCCTCCTCCAGGTCATTTATAAAAATGACAAACAGCAGTGGCCCCAAAACAGATCCTTGTGGTACACCACTAGTAACTGGACTCGAGTCTGAACATTTCCCATAAACCACCACCCTTTGTCTTCTTCCAGCTAGCCAATTTCTGATCCAAACTGCTAAATCACCCTGAATTCCATGCCTCCGTATTGTCAGCAGTAGCCTACCGTGGGGAACCTTATCAAATGCTTTACTGAAATCCATATACACCACATCAACTGCTTTACCCTCATCCACCTGTTTGGTCACCTTCTCAAAGAACTCAATAAGGTTTATGAGGCACGACCTACCCTTCACAAAACCATGTTGATTATCTCTAGTCAAATTATTCCTTTCCAGATGATTATACATCCTATCTCTTATAAACCTTTCCAAGGTTTTGCCCACAACAGAAGTAAAGCTCACTGGTCTATAGTTACCTGGGTTGTCTCTACTCCCCTTCTTGAACAAGGGGACAACATTTGCTATCCTCCAGTCTTCTGGCACTATTCCTTCAGACAAAGATGATTTAAAGATCAAAACCAAAGGCTCAGCAATCTCCTCCCTAGCTTCCCAGAGAATTGTAGGATAAATCCCATCCGGCCCAGGGGTCTGATCTATTTTCACACTTTCCAGAATTGCTAACACCTCCTCCTTATGAACCTCAAGCCCTTCTTGCCTTCCTATCTAACTTGTAACTCTCGAGCGCCCTAACTGAACCTTACACGTCTCATCTTTACATAAGCCTCCTTCTTCCTCTTGACAAGTGTTTTGACTGCTTTAGTAAACCACGGTTCCCTCACTCGACCACTTCCTCCCTGCCTGACAGGTACATACTTATCAAGGACACGCAGTAGCTGTTCCTTGAACAAGCTCCACATTTCTCTTGTGCCCATCCCCTGCAGTTTTCCTCTCCATCCGATGCATCCTAAGTCTTGCCTCATCGCATCATAATTGCCTTTCCCCCAGATATAACTCTTGCCCTGCGGTATATACCTATCCCTTTCCATCAGTAAAGTAAACGTAATCGAATTGTGGCCACTATCACCAAAGTGCTCACCTACCTCCAAATCTAACACCTGTCCTGGTTCATTACCCAGTACCAAATCCAATATGGCCTCGCCTCTCGTTGGCATATCTACATACTGTGTCAGGAAACCCTCCTGCACACATTGGACAAAAATGGACCCATCTAAAGTACTCGAACTATAGTGTTTCCAGTCAACATTTGGAAAGTTAAAATCCCCCATAACAACTACCCTGTTGCTTTCGCTCCTACCTCAGTAGACGAGTCCTCATCAAACGTCCTTTCTGCCACCGTAATACTGTCCTTGACTAACAATGCCACCCCTCACCCTCTTTTACCACCTTCCCTGAGCTTACTGAAATATCTAAACCCTGGCACCTGCAACAACCATTCCTGTCCCAGCTTTATCCATGTCTCCGAAATGGCCACAACATCGAAGTCCCAGGTACCAACCCATGCCGCAAGTTCACCCACCTTATTCCAGAAGCTCCTGGCATTGAAGAAGACACACTTTGAACCACCTTCCTGCCTGCCGGTACACTCCTGCAACTTTGAAACCTTACTCATGACCTCACTACTCTCCTGTATCTGGAGCTACAATTCAGGTTCCCAAGCCCCTGCTGAACTAGTTTAAACCCTCCCGAAGAGCATTAGCAAATTTCCCCCCCAGGACATTGGTACCCCTCTGGTCCAGGTGTAGACCATCCCGTTTGTAGAGGTCCCACCGACCCCAGAATGAGCCCCAATTACCCAGAAATCTGAAACTCTCCCTCCTGCACCATCCCTGTAGCCACATGTTCAACTCCTCTCTCTTCCTGTTCCACGTCTCGCTAGCACGTGGCACGGGTAACAACCCAGAGATAATAACTCTGTTTGTCCTAGATCTAAGTTTCCACCCTAGCTCCCCGAATTCCTGCCTTACATCCCTATCCCTACCTATGTCATTGGTACCTATGTGGACCACGACTTGGGGCTGCTCCCCCTCCTCCTTAAGGATCCCGAAAACACGATCCGAGACATCACGCACCCTGGCACCTGGGAGGCAACACACCAACCGCGAGTCTCTCTCGTTCCCACAGAATCTCCTATCTATCCCCCTAACTATGGAGTCTGCAATAACTAATGCTCTACTCCTCCCCCCCCTTCCCTTCTGAGCAACAGGGACAGACTCCTGTACCCCATGGCTTACCCCTGGTAAGCCCCCCCCCCAACAGTATCCAAAGCAGAATACTTGTTACTAAGGGGAATGACCACAGGGGATCCTTGTACTGACTGCTTCTTCCCAGCCCCTCTCACTGTCACCCACCTATCTTTATTCTTCGGAGTAATTAAATCCCTGAAGCTTCTATCTATGACCACCTCTACCTCCCGAATGATCCGAAGTTCATCCAGCTCCAGTTCCCTAACGCGGTTTCTGAGGAGCTGGATGCACTTCCCACAGATGAAATCAGCAGGGACACTGATGACGTCCCTCACCTCAAACATTCTGCAGGAGGAACATTGCACTATCTTCCCTGCCGTCCCCTCTAGATAAAAAAAGAAAAAGAAAGAAAGAGCTTACCTGTTATTCACTCCCCTGCTCAGCAAGCACTCACTCAGTAACCTCTGCGCCCCGCACGATAACACCTGAGGGAAAATAAAAGAAAAACTACTTACCAGTCACTAGGCAATCCCTTACCTGCAGGCTGTGACATCACGGTTCATCTTCTTTCTACTTCTACCTGCCCTGAGCCTTCCTCTTGATCTTTACAGCGGTTGATTCTTTTTTGGTTAGAGGAGGGGGCAGGGAGGGAAAAACTGAAGAAGTGTATCTGGTTTAAGTATCACTTGACAACAGCTCCTCCACAAACCACCTTCAAGTTAGGGTGACCACAACAGACGTATGCATATTTCCCCCACAACAGCCAATCAGCAGCTCCGCTCTACTGGCGTCTGCTGGATGCTTGTCTTCACTTGATCAGCTAAGGTCTCTTGCACAGGTACACCTTCAGGTTAGGGTGACCACAACGGACGTATGCAAATTTTCCCCACAACTGCCAATCAGCAGCTCCGCTCTACTGCCCTCTGCTGGATGCTTGTCTTCGCTTGAACAGTTAGGGTCTCTTGCACAGATACACCTTCAAGTTAGAGTGACCACAATGGACGTATGCAAAGTTCCCCCGCATCAGCCAATCAGCAGCTCGGCTCTACTGGCCTCTGCTGGATGCTTGTCTTCACTTGAACGGCTAGGGTCTTTTGCACAGAGACACCTTCAAGTTAAGGTGACCACAACGGAAGTATGCAAATTTCCCCCACAACAGCCAATCAGCAGCTCCACTCTACTGCCCTCTGCTGGATGCTTTTCTTCACTTGAACAGCTACGGTCTCTTGCACAGGTACACCCCTTCAAGTTAGGGTGACCAAAACGGATGTATGCAAATTACCCCCACAACAGCCAATTAACAGCTCTGCCCTACTGCTCTCTGCTGGATGCTTGTCTTCACTTGAGCAGCTAATGTCTCTTGCACAGGTACACCTTCAAGAGAGGCTGACCACTATGGATGAATGCAAATTTCCCCTGCAACAGCCAATCAGCAGCTCCCCTCTACTGCCATCTGCTGGATGCTTGTCTTCACTTGCACAGCTAGGGTCTCTGGCACAGGTACACCTTCAAGTTAGGGTGACAACAACAGATGTATGCAAATTTCCCCCACAACAGCCAATCAGCAGCTCCACTCTATTACCCTCTGCTGGATGCTTGCCTTCACTTGAACAGCTAGGATCTCTTGCACAGATACACTATCAAGTTAGGGTGACCACAATGGACGTATGCAAATTTCCCCCGCAACAGCCAATCAGCAACTCCACTCTACTGCCCTCTGCTGTATGTTTATCTTCACTTGAACAGTTAGGGTCTCTTGCACAGGTACACCTTCAAGTTAGGGTGACCACAATGGATGTATGCAAATTTCCCCCGCAACAGCCAATCAGCAGCTCCGCTCTACTGCCCTCTGCTGGATGAAAGATTCAAGGAAGTTAGACAAAGGAGAACCAGGGGACATGATCTATTTAGATGTCCAGAAGATCTTTGACAAGGTGCCACAGAGGAGACTGTTAAATAAGTTAAGAGCCCATCGTGTTAAGGGTAAGATCCTGCATGGATAGAGGATTGGCTGACTGGCGGAAGGCAGAGAGTCTTTTTCTGCAGAGAGTCTTAAAGGGGTCTTTTTCAGGATGATTAGTCGTGTGCCTCAGGGGTCTTTGTTGGGGCCACACCTTTTCACACTATACACTGATGACCTGGAAGAAGGAAGTGAGGGCACTGTTGCTAAGTTTGCAGATGATACAAATATATGCAGAGGGAAGGTAATATTAAGGAAGCAGGTGGACTGTAAAAGGACTTGGACAGGTTAGGAGAGTGGGCAAAGAAGTGGCAGATGGAATACAATGTTTTCTAAATATTTTCTATTTTCAGAAATCAGAGGCACAAAGGGACATAGGAGCCCTAATTCAAGGCTCTCTTAAGGTTAATGTGCAAGTTCAGTCGGCAGTTAGGAAGGCAACTGCAATGTTAGCATTCATGTTGAGAGGGCTACATAAGAACTAGGAGCAGGAGTAGGCCATCTGGCCCCTCGAGCCTGCTCCTCCATTCATCGAGATCATGGCTGATCTTTTGTGGACTCAGCTCCACTTTCCCGCCCGAACACTCTAACCCTTTATTCCTTTATTCTTCAAAAAACTATCTATCTTTTCCTTGAAAACATTGAATGAAGGAGCCTCAACTGCTTCACTGGACAGGGAATTCCATAGATTCCCAACCTTTTGGTGAAGAAGTCCCTCCTAAACTCAGTCCTAAATCTACTTCCCCTTATTTTGAGGCTATGCCCCCTAGTTCTGCTTTCATCCGCCAGTGGAAACAACCTGCCCGCATCTATCCTATCTATTCCCTTCATAATTTTCTATGTTTCTATAAGATCCCCCCGCATCCTTCTAAATTCAAACGAGTACAGTCCCAGTCTACTCAATCTCTCCTCATAATCCAACCCCTTCAGCTCTGGGATTAACCTAGTGAATCTCCTCTGCACACCCTCCAGCACCAGTACGTCCTTTCTCACGTAAGGAGACCAAAACTGAACACAATGCTCCAGGTGTGGTCTGATTAACTAACACCTTATACAGTTGCAGCCTAACCTCCCTAGTCTTAAACTCCATCCCAATGAAGGACAAAACTCCATTCGCCTTCTTAATCACCCATTGCACCTGAAAACCAACTTTTTGCGACTCATGCACTAGCACACCCAGGTCTCTCTGCACAGCAGCATGTTTTAATATTTTATCATTTAACTAATAATCCCTTTTGCTGTTATTCCTAGAAAAATGGATAACCTCACATTTGTCAACATTGTATTCCATATTCCAGACCCTCGCCCATTCACTCAAACTATCCAAATCCCTCTGCAGACTTTCAGTATCCTCTACACATTTTGCTTTACCACTCACCTTAGTGCCATCTGCAAACTTGGACACATTGCCCTTGGTCCCCAACTCCAAATCATCTGTGTAAATTGTGAACAATTGTGGACCCAACACTGATCCCTGACACCACTAGCTACTGATTGCCAGGCAGAGAAACATCCATTAATCCCCACTCTTTGCTTCCTATTAATTAACCAATCCTCTATCCATGCTACTACTGCATAAGATAATGATGCATGCCCTTAATGCCATGCATCTTTATCTTATGCAGCAACCTTTTGTGTGGCACCTTGTCAAAGGCTTTCTGGAAATCCAGATATACCACATCCATTGGCTCCCCGTTATCTACCGCACTGGTAATGTCCTCAAAAAATTCCACTAAATTAGTTAGGCACGACCTGCCCTTTATGAACCCATGCTGCGTCTGTCCAATGGGACAATTTCTATCCAGATGTCTTGCTATTTCTTCCTTGATGATCGATTCCAGCATCTTCCCTACTACCGAAGTTAAGCTCACTGGCCTATAATTACCCGTTTTCTGCCTTTTTTAAACAGTGGTGTTGATGCACGATCAATTGCACAAAGACTAAGGTTGGGTACAACTGTGGCTTTATTACGGTCAGATGCGTGGCCTCCTGCTGCAGCTGGCGAAATGGCAGGGCACTGGAGGTCATGCATGTTTATACAGTTCTCCGTGGGCGGAGCCAGCCGGCAGGAGCTACCGGCGAACCTGTAGTGCAGGTCCTACCTTACATCCCCTATTACAGTGGTTCACCACATTCACCCCCTGTTACAAATGAGTGAAACTATATGCAATTCGTGCAATTAAGTACAATGGGAGGGAAAGAAAAGTCCATGTTGACAGTCCGGAGTCGGTCAAAGGTTCAGCCGGTCCGGTGCTTTGGTGCTTCGTTGGGAGCGGCGTAATGGTGGTGGTCAAGTCGGTGCTGGCGGTGGTGGAGGTGGCACCGATGGCGGTGGTGGCGGTGCTGATGCTGGCCAGTCGTCGGGGAACTCCGGGAGCGTGCCAGAGTCCTCTTCGTCCTCTTGTGCGGAAAAGGGGAGGGGGGTGTGGTCTGGTGGGGTCAATATTGGCGGCGCGGTGGGAGGTGCATTGGTGGGGGGGGGGGGTGTTGGGGTGGAACCTGACGGTGCCAGGTCCCTGAGTGAGACAGTATCTTGGCGGCCGTCGGAGAACTCAACGTAGGCCTATTGAGGGTTGGCGTGGAGCAGGTGAATCCTGTCCACCAATGGGTCCGCCTTGTGGAGTCGGACATGCCTACGGAGAAGGACCGGTCCTGGATCAGCGAGCCAAGTCGGGAGCGACACCCCGGATGTGGACTTCCTGGGGAAGGTAAAAACACGTACATGGGGTGTGCTATTAGTGGCGGTGCACAATAGTGACCAGATGGAGTGCAGAGCGTCAGGGAGGACCTCCTGCCAGCGAGAGGCTGGGAGGTTCCCGGACAGTAGGACCAGCTGGACGGCCCTCCAAATCGTGCCATTCTCCCGTTCTATTTGCCCGTTTCCCCGGGGGTTGTAGCTCGTCGTTCTGCTGGAGGCTAAACCCCTGCTGAGCAGGAACTGACGCAGCTCATCGCTCATGAATGAGGATCCCCTGTCACTGTGGATGTAGGCGGGGAAACCGAACAGAGCGACGATGGTGCTGAAGGCCTTGATGACGGTGGCAGATGTCATATCGGGGCATGGGATGGCGAAGGGGAATCTGTACTCATCGACCGCACTGAGAATATACGTGTTACGGTCGGTGGAGGGGAGGGGCTCTTTGAAATCCACGCTGCGGCGTTCAAAGGGGTGGGATGCCATCACCAGGCGCGCATGGTCTGGCCGGTAGAAGTGCGGCTTGCACTCCGCACAGACCTGGCAGTCCCTGGTGACTGTCCTTACTTCCTCGACGGAGTGGGGCAGATTGCGAGCTTTGACCAGATGGTACAATCGAGTGACCCCCGGGTGACAAAGGCTGTCGTGTAGGGCCCGGAGTTGGTCCACTTGTGCACTGGCACATGTACCTCGGGAGAGGGCGTCTGGGGGCTCGTTGAGTTTACCGGGGCGATACAAAATCTCGTAATTATAGGTGGAGTGCTCGATCCTCCACCACAAGATCTTATCATTATTGATCTTGCCCCGCTGTGCGTTATTGAACATGAAGGCTACCGACCGTTGGTCCGTAAGGAGAGTGAATCTCTTACCGGCCAGGTAATGCCTCCAATGCCGCACAGCTTCAACGATAGCTTGGGCCTCCTTTTCGATGGATGAGTGTTGAATTTCAGAGGCATGAAGGGTGCGGGAAAAGAATGCCACGGGTCTGCCTGCCTGGTTTAGAGTGGTGGCAAGGGCGACGTCTGAAGCGTCGCTTTCTACTTGGAAAGACAGAGATTTGTCCACTGCGCGCATCCTGGCCTTGTTGATGTCTGCTCTGATGCGGGCAAAAGCGTGTTGTGCCTCGGCCGCGAGGGGGAATTGGGTGGACTGGATGAGTGGGCGGGCCTTGTCCGCATTGTTTGGGACCCACTGAGCGTAGTAGGAAAATAATCCCAGGCAGCGTTTGAGGGCCTTGGGGCAGTGAGGAAGGGGAAGTTCCATGAGGGGGTGCATGCGGTCGGGGTTGGGCCCGAGAAGTCTGTTTTGGAGTACATAGCCGAGAATGGCTCACCGGGTCGTGCTGAACACACACTTCTCTTTGTTATAGGTCAGGTTGAGAGGAGTGGTAGTGCAGAGGAATTTATCGAGGTTGGCATCGTGGTCCTGCTGGTCATGGCCGCAGATGGTGACATTATCTAAGCACGGAAAGGTGGCCCGCACACCGTACTGGATGACTATTCGGTCCATCTCTCTTTGGAAGACCAAGACCCCATTTGTGACACCGAAAGGGACGCTAAGGAAGTGGTAAAAGTGACCGTCCGCCTCGAAGGCCGTGTATGGCCGGTCCGACATCCGGATGGGGAGCTGGTGGCAGGCGGATTTCAGGTCAATTGTTGAGAAGACCCGGTACTGCGCAATCTGATTGACCATATCAGATATGCGTGGGAGGGGGTGCGCGTCAAGCTGCGTGTACCGATTGATGGTCTGGCTGTAGTCCACGACCATCCTGTGTTTCTTCCCAGTTTTAACCACTACCACTTGGGCTCTCCAGGGGCTGTTGTTGGCCTGGATAATACCCTCCTTAAGCAGCCGCTGGACTTCGGACCTGATGAAGGTCTTGTCCTGGGTGCAGTACCATCTGCTCCTGGTGGCAACGGGCTTGCAATCCGCAGTTAGATTGGTAAAAAGGGAGGGGGGATCGACCTTGAGGGTCGCGAGGCCGCAAACGGTAAGGGGGGGTGAGGGCCCGCCGAATTTGAGGGTGAGGCTCTGGAGGTTGCACTGGAAGTCCAGGCCCAACAGGAGTGCAGCGCAGAGATTAGGAAGGACATAGAGGCGGAAGTTACTAAATTCTACGCCCTGGATCGTGAGGGTGACTGTACAAAAGCCTCAGATCGGGACGGAGTGGGATCCGGAGGCAAGGGAGATTCTTTGATTGGCAGGGTGGACCGCGAGGGAGCAGCGCCTTACCGTATCTGGGTGAACGAAGCTTTTGGTGCTCCCGGAGTCCAGCAGGCACGAGGTCGCGTGGCCGTTGATTTTAACCGTCGTCGACGCAGTGGACGGGCGAGATTGGTCCAGTGTCATCGAAGCGAGCTGCGGGTAGCCATCGGATGCTTCAGGTGGCGAGCGTGTTCGCTTCCGATGTTGGGATGTCCAGAGACCCTGTGCGGGACAGGATGGCAGCGCCCATGGTGCGCACCTTGCGGGGTCGGGACAAGATGGCGGCGCAAATGGTGCGCACATTGCGGGGTCGGGACAAGGTGTCGGTACCCATGGGGCGCACGTGGCCGATGGGGGACGAGATGGCGGCGCCTATTGGTCGCACATGGATCCGGGAGGAGAAGATGGCGGCTCCCATTGTGCGTCTGATGTGGGGGAGGGGGTGATAGCGGGCACGATCGCAGCGACTGCGCGGGCCTGGCACACAGCCGCGAAGTGGCCCTTTTTACTGCAGGCTTTACAAACTGCAGTGCGGGCCGGGCAGTTTTGGCGGAGGTGCTTCTGCTGACCGCAGAAGTAGCAGCGGGGACCCCCGGGGTGCGTGGATTGGCGTGCGGCGCAGGCGTATTGGGAAGGCAGGGTCCCAGCTGAGGAGGTCATCGTTGGGGTCCAGGAGGGGTAGGAAGGATTAGATCTGTGGGAAGCGCGGCGGGAGAGGTACGATTGTACGTTACGGGATGCGACCGTCATGGAGAGCGCCAAGGTTTTCGTCTCCGCCAGTTCGAGCGTGGCCCCTTCCAGTAATAGTTCTCGGATGTTGTCCCACGCAATCCCCGTCACGAAGGCATCGCGCATGAGGAGATTCGCGTGTTCGGCGGCCGTAACGGCCTGACAGTCACAGTCCCGGACGAGTGGAATTAGGGCCCGCCAGAAGTCTTCGATGGACTCACCAGGCAGTTGTGAGAGGGTGGCGAGTACATGCCTGGCGAAGAGCGTGTTTGCCTTCTGTGCGTAGTGTTCCTTAAGGAGTTCCATTGCTTTTGTGTAATTCGTGGCCTCTTGGATCAACGGGAAGACGCTGGAGCTTCAGTCTGGAGTACAGGACGTTTATCTTCTGAGCCTCCATTGGCGTGGGGTCAGCAGCGTTGATGTAGGCCTCAAAACATGCTAGCCAGTGAGCAAAGTCTTTTCTGGCGTCGGGCGAGTGCGGATCCAGCTGCAGGCGATCGGGCTTAATTCGGATATCCATTCTGTGGAAAATCTGACTAATAAATTTGCGCAAAGACTAAAGTTGGGTACAACTGTGGGTTTATTACAGTCAGATGCGTGGCCTCCTGCTGCAGCTGGCTAAATGGCAGGGCACTGGAGGTCATGCATATTTATACAGTTCTCCGTGGGCGGAGCCAGCCGGCAGGAGCTACCGGCGAACCTGTAGTGCAGGTCCTACCTTACATCTCCTATTACAGTGGTTCACCACAGGTGTCACGTTTGCTCATTTCCAATCCGCTGGGACCACACCAGAGTCGAGTGAATTTTGGTAAATTATCACTAGTGTATTTGCAATTTCTCTCTTTTGGCGCTTTGAGATGCATTCCAACAGGGCCAAGAGACTGGTCTACCTTTAGCCCCATGAGCTTGCCCATCACTACTTCCTTAGTGATAACAATCATCTCAAGGCCCTCACCTGTCATAGCCTCATTTCCATCAGTCACTGGCATGTTATTTGTGTCTTCCACTGTGAAGACCGGCCCAAAAAACCTGTTCAGTTCCTCAGCCATTTCCTCATCTCCCATTATTAAATCTCCCTTCTCATCCTCTAAAGGACCAATATTTACCTTAGCCACTCTTTTTTGTTTTATATATTTGTAGAAACTTTACTATCTGTTTTTATATTCTGAGCAAGTTTACATTCATAATCTAGCTTACTCTTCTTTATAGCTTTTTTAGTAGCTTTCTGTTGCCCCATAAAGATTTCCCAGTCCTCTAGTCTCCCACTAATCTTTGCCAATCTGTATGCTTTGTCCTTCAATTTGATACTCTCCCTTATTTCCTTAGATATCCACGGTTGATTTTCCCTCTTTCTACCGTCCTTCCTTTTTATTGGTATAAACCTTTGCTGAGCACTGTGAAAAATCGCTTGGAAGTTCTCCACTGTTCCTCAACTATTTCAACATAAAGTCTTTGCTCCCAGTCTACCTTAGCTAGTTCTTCTCTCATCCCATTGTAATCTCCTTTGGTTAACCACAAAACACTAGTGTTTGATTTTACCTTCTCACCCTCCATCTGTGTTTTAAATTCCACCATATTGTGATTTCTCCTTCCGAGAGGATCCCGAACTATGAGATCATTAACCAATCCTTTCTCATTACACAGGACCAGATTTAGGATCGCTTCTTCCCTCGTAGGTTCCAGTACATAGTGTTCTAGGAAACTATCGCGGATACCTTCTATAAACTCCTCCTCAAGGCTGCCTTGACCGACCTGGTTAAACCAATCGACATGTAGATTAAAATCCCCCATGATAACTGCTGTACCATTTCTACATGCATCTGTTATTTCTTTGTTTATTGCCTGCCCCACCGTAATGTTACTATTTGGTGGCCCATAGACGATTCCTATCAGTGACTTTTTCGCTTTTACTATTCCTGATTTCCACCCAAATGGATTCAACCTTATCCTCCATAGCACGATGTCATCCCTCACTACTGCCCGGATGCCATCTGTAAATAATAGAGCTACACCACCTCCCTTACCATCCACTCTGTCCTTCCGAATAGTTTGATACCCTTGGATATTTAACTCCCAGTCGTGACCATCCTTTAACCACGTTTCAGTAATTGCCACTAAACCATAGTCATGTGGGTGGCACAGTAGCACAGTAGTTCGCACTGTGGCTTCACAGCTCCAGGGTCCCAGGTTTGATTCCCGGTTTGGGTCACTGTCTGTGCGGAGTCTGCACGTCCTCCCCGTGTCTGCGTGAGTTTCCTCGGGTGCTCCGGTTTCCTCCCACAGTCCAAAGACAGGTTAGGTGAATTGGCCATGATAAATTGCCCCTTAGTGTCCAGAAAGGTTGGGTGGGGTTACTGGGTTACGGGGATAGGGGAGAGGTGTGGCTTAGGTGGGGTGTTCTTTCCAAGGACCGGTGCAGACTTGATGGGCCAAATGGCCTCCTTCTGCACTGTAAATTCTATGATTCTATGATTCACGATGATTTGCGCCATCAACTCATTTACCTAATTCCAAATACTACGAGCATTCAGGTAAAGTACACTTATGTTGGCTTTTATACCTCCGTTTGGAATCTTAACACCTCAATCGGTAACCTAAGTTATTTTTCCTTTTAACTATTCTCCAAATTGTTCTTCTCATTGAATCCATATCTTCATTTAATAACCAGCTGCTTCGCTTTCCATTTATGTTTTTACTTCCCATTTTATTCCTTGTTTTATTACTTGGCCTATTCACTGAGGTCTCCTCAGTCACTGTACCCTGTACTGTGGGCCTTTTTGATTTTTGACTGTGCTTTCTCTGCCTTACACTTCCACCCTTCCTGCTTTTTGTTTCTGTCCCCGTTTTACTTCCCACCAACTTCCTGCATCGGTTCCCATCCCCTGCCACATTAGTTTAAACCCTCCCCAACAGCACTAGCAACCCCCCCCCCCCCCCCCACGACATTGGTTCCAGTCCTGCCCAGGTGCAGACCGCCTGGTTTGTACTGGTCCCAGTTCCCCCAGAACCGGTTCCAATGCCCCAGGAATTTGTATCCCTCCCTCTTACACCATCTCTCGAGCCACGCAGTCATCCTATCTATCCTGACATTCCTACTCTGACTAGCTCGTGGCACTGGCAGCAATCCTAAGATTACTACCTCAGGACTAGAATACAAGACCCCATTTGGAGTGTTGTGAGCAGTTTTGGGCCCCGTTTCTAAGGATGGATGTGCTGGCCTTGGAAAGGGTCAAGAGGAAGTTCACAGGAATGATCCCTGGAATGAGGAGCCTGTCATATGAGGAGCGATTGAGGACTCTGGGCCTGCACTCATTGGTGTTTGGAAGGATGAGGGGGAATCTTGTTGAAACTTACAGGATACTGAGAGGCCTGGATAGAGTGGACCTGGAGAGGATGTTTGCACTAGTAGGAAAAACTAGAACCAGGCCACAGCCTCAGACTGAAGGGATGATCCTTTAAAACAGATGAGGAGGAATTTCTTCAGCCAGAGGGTGGTGAATTTGTGGAATTCTCTGCCGCAGAAGGCTGTGGAGGTCAAATCACTCAGTGTCTTTATGACAGAGATAGGTTCTTGATTAATAAGGAGCATAGGGATGAGAATCACATCGGCCATGATTGCATGGCGGAACAGACCAGATGGGCCGAATGGCCTAATTCTGCTCCTATGTCTTGTGGTCTTATGGTCTTACCTGACAGTGACCACATCTCTGACAGTGTGCGACCCCCTCTGCATTGCACCTGGACAGTGTCAACCTGGATTCCACTTGTTCAGATCTTTGCAGTGAAACGTAAATACTAAAAGGGATTAACAAAGTCAATGTAAACCAAATGTTTCCTTTTGTAATGTAATCTAGAATGAGAGGTCACAGATTTGGATGTGAGGTGGTAAATTTAGAACTGAGATGAGGAGGAACTACTTCTCGCAGAGGGTGGTGAATTTGTGGCACTGGCTGTCCCCATAGTGCGGTGGAATCGGAGTCATTGAATAGTTTAAAGAAGAAGATAGATAGATTTCTGTTTTTAAAAAATGGGTTAAAGGGATATGGACAACAGATGGGGAGGCAGATTTGAGGCCAGGAGGAGATCAGCCATGATCTGATTGAATGGGGGAGCAGGCTCGAGGGGCTGGATAGCCCACTTCTGCTCCTAATTTCGATGTTCCTAAGGCTGATTGGTGCCCGTCAGGACAGCAGAGATTTGGATGAGCTGTGGTTTATGGAGGGGGCGGGGATAGCGGGAGGCTGGCTAGAGGAGCCATCAAACCAGCACTAGGTGCTTCTGAACCAAGTTTGAGTGATAACATGAGGTGCAATTACTATTGACAGGGAATGGTTGGTATTAAATGCCAATGCCGGCAGCTCCAATCACTGTCAGTCTATTTTTAAGCCCATTCGAGGAGAGATTTATGATTTATTTAATTGCTGCTGATGGGTGGTAATGATTATTATTCGAAGAGTGAACAGTGTGTAATGCAGCTTTCGCTATGATTGAGCTGGTTGCCAGCTGAAGGGGTTGTACTGTGTGCGTTAAAGATAATTGGAGTGAGGGCAGCACGGTGGCACAGTGGTTAGCATTGCAGCCTCACAGCGCCGAGGTCCCAGGTTCGATCCCGGCTCTGGGTCACTGTCCATGTGGAGTTTGCACGTTCTCCCCGTGTCTGCGTGGGTTTTGCCCCCACAACCCAAAGATGTGCAGGATAGATGGATTGGCCACACTAAATTGCCCCCTAATTGGAAAAAATAAATTGGGTACTCTAACATTTTTAAAAAAGTTAATTGGAGTGGTTGGTGAGATGGTGAACAGGAAGAGGCCCAGAAATGTAGCAAGGGTATTGCTGGGACTCTGCAAGGCCTGATTTTCATCTCTATTTTCAGTTTGGGATGAGCTAGTGGCTGGCCTAACTGCCCTGTACCCACCGATATGTTGTCCATCACAATAGGCTAGGGACAAGTGAATGCAGAGATGCCTCCCATGATATTCTTTTATAACAATGCGAATCATAGAATTTACAGTGCAGAAGGAGGCCATTCGACCATCGAGTCTACACCGGCCCTTGGAAAAAGCACCCTACCCAAGCCCATACCTCCACCCTATCCCTGTAACCCCGCAACCCAACCTAACCTTTGGACACTACGGGCAATTTAATGTGACCAATCCATCTCACCTGTGCATCTTTGGACTGTGGGAGGAAACCGGAGCACCCGGAGGAAACCCATGCAGTCACGGGAGACTCTGCACAGACAGTGACCCAAGCCGGGAATCGAACCCAGGTCCCTGCCGCTGGTCGAGCGCTAACCACTGTGCTACCGTGCCGTCCTGTGTCCTCTGCTGTGTGTGGAATCCCTTTGCAGTTTGCTCACTGACCTTGGGCTCCTGGTTCAGCAACAGGTCGGTGTTAAAGTTCTCAAGAGGAAATTTGAGAGATGGCATTGAAAATCACAAAGGGTTTTGACAGGGTAAATAAGGCAGAACTGTTTCCTGTAACAGAAGTGTTGGTGGCCAGACATAATTGGCACAATGGAGACCAGAGGCAATTAGACATTTCTATACACAAGCAGTTGACATGGCTCCTGATAACAAGAGGAAAGGACCCAATTTAACTCTTCTTTCAAATAGCGAGCACACACATGATTGACCCATCAGTCTTCTTCTGTCTTGGTTCCATGACTCATGCTTCACATTTGGCTCACTCTCCCATCTCCCACCTCGATTGGTGGTCATGCCATTTCCACCTTCGGAAGGCCAGATTGGACTTAGAGGGAGCACCGCATAGATTTGCTGGGATTGTACCTGGGACTCCAAGGGTGAAACTGTGAGAAAACATTGATCGAACTAGGGTTATATTCCATAGAATTTGAAAGGCTAAGGGGTGATTTCAAGATATTCAGGGGAACAGAGAGGGTAGATTGGAATAAACTAGTTCCACAAGTTTGGGAGTCAAGGACTTGGAGGCACAGTCTAAAAAAATCACAATCAGGCCTACCAGGAGTGATACAAGAAAATGCTTCTTTACATGAAGGGAAGTTTGGAACTCTTCTTAATTTTGAATGTGAAATTGATAGATTTTTGTTCACCAAAGATATTAAGGGATATGGGGCAAAGGTGGGTATATGGAGCTTGCTGAATGACAGAAAGTGCTTGAGGGGTTTTTGGTAGTCACCACTGATGTATTGTACTATATATATGGGTTTTACGGTAAGGCCCCTGTACTACAGGTACTGGGGTAGATCCCTGCCTGCTGGCTCCGCCCAGTAGGTGGAGGATAAATATGTGTGCTCTCCGCACAGCAGCCATTTCGTCAGTTGCTGTAGGAGGCCACACATCTGTGTAATAAAGCCTCGATTACATTCTACTCTCGTCTCGCCGTAATTGATAGTGCATCAGGGTTAAATAGCCATTTCCTGTATCCATGTTCCCAGATACCCAGCCCACCCAGTTCCCCATAACCATTCTGTTTTCTCATTTGCAAAATGCTTCATTCCGATTTCTTCTCGTGTGTCAACCAGATATATCAGATTTGTCGATAGACGTTTGCAAAAGAAATTATACCCATTTTGAAAACTTCAATAACAAATTCAATTTATTCTGTTACTGCTCTGCTCCTTCACACTGCCATTGTGCAGGGTAATGTAGCTGGCTCCATTTTCAGTTTAATTTCAAAGGAGCGCACAAATGTCATTCATCCATGGAGCGTTCCGTCCCTTGTGGCCACCTCAGTCCTGAGGATAACATCAGCTCACATTACCATTGCAGAACAGTTAATGTAGCAGAAGAGCTTTCTCTCAGCACATCTGATCTATCTGTGCGCAGTCGGATTGTTCGCCGATTATTGAAGGCAACTTTGAAAAAGAAGCCTGCACAAAAGGAAATCACTGCGGAGGCTGAAATGGAAACAGAAAACTCTGGAACCACTCAGCAGGTCAGCAACATCATGGCGAGTGAATTCAAATGAATGTTATACCAGGCTGGATGTTGCAAAAGTCGGAACAGCTTTTGTCCAGCCTGGAAAAGGCTGTGGGTGAGAGGAGGTTGGCAGAGAAAGGAAATGAAGGAGAAATCAGTGCCAAGGTGGAGGGAACAGGGCAGCACGGTAGCATAATGGTTAGCACTATGGCTTCACAGCGCCAGGGTCCCAGGTTCGATTCTCGGCTGGGTCACTGTCTGTGCAGAGGCTGCACGCTCTCCCTGTGTCTGCGTGAGTTTTCTCCGGGTGCTCCAGTTCCCTCCCACAAGTCCCAAAAGATGTGCTATTAGATTAATTTGGACATTCTGAATTCTCCCTCTGAGTACCAGAACTGGCGCGGGAATGTGGCGACTCGGAGCTTTTCACAGTAACTTAATTGCAATGTTAATGTAAGCCTACTTGTGACAATAAAAATTATTATTATGTTACCCCTTGAGTTGGAGATTCCCAATGAATGTATGGCCAGTGGGGTGATCCACACTAAATGATATATATCTCACCACATTCCCAAGCCATTCCCACTTTGCCAAATTCCCATGTTTTTCTTGCACTCTGCTAATGCGCTGTAGCCATTTACACTTCTTAAGGATTCAGTTTTTGTTTCTTTACTTTCAACACGGTGGGTTAAACAGCTGGCTTGTAATGCAGAACAAGGCCAGCAGCGCGGGTTCAATTCCCGTACCGGCCTCCCCGAACAGGCACCGGAATGTGGCGACTAGGGGCTTTTCACAGTAACTTCATTAAACTTGTGACAATCAGCGATTATTATTATTCATCTCCCATTCACTTCTCAGCAGGTCTGGCAGCATCTGTGGTGAGAAAAACGCAGTTAACCTTCCGAGTCCATGTGAACCTTCGACAGACATAACACTACTTACCTGCAGGGCAAGTAGGGTTGTGATAGTTGGGGATTTCAATTACCCTAAGGTAGACTGGGAAACAGGTAGAGTGTGGGGAATGGAAGGTGAGAAATTCCTACAGTGTGTGCAGGAGAACCTTCCGGAACAGTATACTTCCAGTCCTACCAGGGAGCAAGCTGTGCTGGAGCTGGTCCTAGGAAATGAGGCAGGGCAGGTGGAGAATGAAGAGTGGGGGAGCCTTTGGGAAGTAGCGATCATAATATAATATGATTCAATATTAAGTTGGAAAAGGATAAAAATCAGACACAGATTAAGATCCCAGACTGGAAAAGGGCAAATTTTAAAGGTCTAAAAGTTGAACTGGAGCAGATTGTTTGGAAACACATTTTGGTGGATAAAACGTACCAATGAGAAATAAATATGGGGTATCCAAAGCTCAAGTAGTCTGGATGACTAAGGATATTGATGATAAAATAAGGAAGGAAAAAGCATCATATGATACATGTTGGAATAATAATAGCAATAGGAATCAGGATGAGTATCTCAAACGCAGGAGAGAGGTTAAGGCTGGAATAAGGAAGGCTAGGAGGAAGCATGAGAAAAAGATTGCAAGCTGCGCTAAATCAAATAGCAAAATGTTCTTCAAGCATATTAATGGTAAAAGATTAGCGAAGGATAGAGTGGGGCCCATAAGGGACAAGCAGGGTAAACCGCTCACTAAAGCAGAGGGTATGTCAGAGTTACTGAATGAGTATTTTGCTTCTGTCTTTACGAAATTAGAAGATGGGGACAATGGTCCAGTTGAAAATATGGGTGTTGAGCAACTGAGCAGTATAGTGATAGATAAAGAAAAGGCTGGCAGCATTCCAGGTCGAGAAGTCGCCAGGCCCGGATGGGATGCATCCTAGGTTGCTGAGAGAGGTAAGGGAGCATATTGTGGAGCCATTGACAGAAATTCCCCAGACCTCTCTGAACACAGGATTAGTCCCAGGAGACGGGAGGATTGCAAATGTGACACAGTTGTTTAAGAAAGGGGCAAAGGACCCAGAAAATTACAGACCTGTCAGCTTGACATCAATAGTGAGAATACTGATGGAAGTCAAAATGCAGGATGAGATAAAAATACACTTAAGAGAAAAATAGGTTAATACTAGACAGCCAACACGGCTTTGTCAAGGACAAGTCATGTCTGCCAAATTTAATTACGTTCTTTACGAGTTGACACAGGCACAGGATGAGGGTAGTGCCGTGGATGTTGTACATTTGGACTTTCAGAAAGCATTTGATATAGTGCCACATGGAAGGTTGGTTGGCAAATTAAAAATGTTTGGGATTGATGGGTCCTTGGCAGCATGGATTAGAAGTTGGCTAAGCGATAGGAAATGGAGGGTAGGTACAGATGGGCATTTCTCAGACTGGAGATGAGTTGAAAGTGGTGTTCCCCAGGGTTCAGTGTTGGGACCCTTGCTTTTTATCATTTATATAGATGATTTAGAAGTGGGTATTGAGGGGAGATCTCTAAATTTGCAGATGATACTAAGCAAGGGAGAATAGTGAATTGCGAGGATGACGCTGAGCGACTTCAGAGGGACATTGACAAGTTGGCCAAATAGGCAGACACCTGGTTGATGAACGTCAATGCAGTGAACTGTGAGGTAATGCATTTTGGTAGAAGAAACATGGGGAGACAATATAGGCTCAATGGTACAACTTTGAGGGGAGCACAGGAGCAGAGGGACCTTGGGGTTCAAGTGCATAATTCTCTGAAGGTGGCCTGGAAAGCTGAAACAGTTGTTGAGAAGGCTTATAGCATTCTTCGATTTATAAATAGAGGCATAGAGTATAATAGCAAGAAAATGATGCTACACTTCTACAAATTATTGGTCAGACCACATTTGGAGTGTTGCGTTCAGTTCTGGGCACCTTACTTAAGGAAGGATGTTAAAGCCCTGGAGAGAGTGCAGAGGAGATTTACTAGAATGATACCAGTAACTTCATTGCAGTGTTAATGTAAGCCTACTTGTGACAATAATAAAGATTATTATTATTGGGGACATAGGGCTTGTTCTCCTTGGAGCAGAGAAGATTAAGAGGCGACCTTATTGATGTGTTCAAAATTCCGAACAGTTTTGACAGGGTAAAGAAGGATATTCTATTTCCACTAGTTGGTATGTCAGTGACTTGGGGGTCACAATTTCAAGATGGTCAGCAAGCGAGCTCGTAGTGAGATGAAGAGAAACCTCTTTACTCAGAGAGTTATTTGGGTTTGGAATGCGCTGCCTGGGAGAGTGGTGGAGGTGGATTCCATCGGAGGTTTCAAAAGAGAGCTGGATATATATTTGATACTGCTGAATTTAGAGGGCTACGGAGTAAGGGCTGGGGAATGGGACTAGCTAGGTTGCCCTTTTGGGAGCCGGTGCAGACATGATGGGCCGAATGGCCTCCTTCTGTGCTGTAAATAACAAACAAACAAACTAACAAACTAAAACAGAATTTTAGGTTCAAAATGTTAATTCTGTTTCGCTCTCCACAAACCTGCTGGGTTTTTCCAGCACTTCCTGTTTTTATGTCAGATTCCCGTTTTGCTTTAATTTATACACTTGACACTTCTGCTGTATAATAATTTCCACCCTCCGCTCTGACACAGAGCTCTCCAATTTGTCCTTCGCCTGACCTGCATTCCTCTGGCTCTACACTCACTTAAAAGCTGTTCATCGCTATCATCCTCCAGCTCTGACGGAAGGTCATGGGCCTGAAACATTAACTCAGTTTCTCTTGCCACAGATGCAGCCTGGCCTGCCGCAGGTTTCTGGATATTTGTTTTTATTTACTTTTGAACTTGATGATTGCTGACCTAAACTCCAGTTCCGGAGCATTCCCTGATTCCCAGTCTTGTTTCCAGCTTTTGAAAAACAAATCCTAAACATAAACAAATCATGCACCTTTTATAATTAATGTTCATTATTTATATCGTTGTTGCTTGATCAGATGCAGGTTACCCTCTTTGTATTCACTGTAACATTGTATTTGTTTAATGCCACTGGGAGAATGATAGTGAGGGATTACTATAATCTTTTTGTCATTTGTCATGGGATGTGGGCATCGCAGGTTAGGCCAGCATTTATTGGCCATCCCTAGTTGCCCTTGAAAAGGTGAAGGTGAGTTGCCTTCTTGGACTGCCGCAGGACTTGAGGTGTAGATCTACACACAATGATGTTAGGGAGAGAGTTCCAGGATTTTGCCCCAGCGACAGTGAAGGAACCGCGATATCTTTCCAAGTCAGGGTGGTGAGTGATTTGGAGGGGAACCTGTAGGTGGTGGGGTTCCCAAGTATCTGCTGCTCTTGTCCTTCTCGGTGTTAGAGTTCAGAGGTTTGGAAGGTGCTGTTAAAGGAGCCTTGGTGAGTTCCTGCTGTACATCTTGACAATGGTACACCACTGCCACACTGTCGGTAAAGAGAGTGAATGTTGAAGATGGTGGATGGGGTGCCGATCAAGCAGACTGCCTTGTCTTGGTGGCTATGATTGGTTTGTCCTGAAATAGTGCAATGGGTTTACAGTAGTTTGTTTGATGGTCTTATCCTTCCCCTCCCTTGGAGCACATTATTTATGGTAAACACCATGATTTGACTTCATAGAATTACATAGAATCCCACGGCAAAGAAATAGATCATTCGACCCAATGTGTCGATACCGGCATTTATGCTCCAGGTGAGCCTCCTTCGTTGAATTTTATCAACATCTCCTTCTATTCTTGTCTCCCCTGCATCCTTCTATCACTACCCCTTTGTGGTAGTATGCATTAGGGGTCATGTGGGACTGTGAAGCCGTGATGCCATTGGCTGACAGATCCCGGGTCCTGGTTGGCTGTTGATCTCTAGCTCCGCCCTGAAGGCGGAGTATAAGAACCAGGAGTTCTCCCCGCAGCTCCAGTCTGTTGCTGAACTGCGGGGAACAAGTCACGCTTAATAAAGCCTCATCGACTTCATCTCTATTCGTCTCTCGTAAGTCATTGTGCGCTACAATTTATTAAGCGTGCTTAAAGGACTATGGAGCTCAGGATCGCCCCGGAATGCCTGCGGATCAGCCCCCACGCAGTGAACTCAGCAGCAGTTTTTAAACACTGGCAGACTAGTTTTGAAGGCTACCTCCGAGCGGCCCCCGGCCGGATCACAGAAGACCAGAAACTGCAGGTCCTGCATTCGAGGGTAAGCCCGGAAATTTACCCTCTCATAGAAGACGCAGAGGATTTCCAGACGGCGTTCGCAGCACTAAAGAGCATCTACCTTCGCCCAGTGAACCAGGTCTACGCACGCTACCAACTCGCAACGAGACGGCAAAGTCCCGGAGAATCGCTAGACGAATTCTACGCCACGCTGCTAATTTTAGGACGGGCCTGCAGCTGCCCGCCGGTAAACACGGCTGAACACACGGACATGTTAATTCGCGAAGCGTTTGTGGCAGGTATGAACTCTCCCCAAATCCGCCAAAGACTGTTAGAAAAAGAGTCGCTAGGACTCTCAGAGGCACGGGCCCTTGCAGCCTCACTAGATGTGGCCGCGCGAAACGCCCGCGCGTACGGCCCCGACCGCGCGGCAGCCCCTTGGGCTCCGTGGACCGCCGTCGCGACAAACCCCCCCCCCCTCACAGGCTTGCGCGGTTCAGATGCCAGGTCATCCCGGGGGGGGCCCGCTGCTATTTCTGCGGCCAGGCGAAACACCCCCGGTAGCGCTGCCCGGCCCGCGCAGCGATTTGCAAGAGCTGCGGCAAAAAGGGCCATTTCGCGGCTGTGTGCCGGTCCCGGGGGTCGCCGCTGTCCCCGGAGAGGAAAGAGTCCAGCGCATCCCAAACGCTCCCCAACCCCCCCCCAGCACCCCATGTGCGACCCGCAGGCGCCGCCATTTTGGGTCCCGGCCACCACGAGGGGAGGATGGGCGCCGCCATCTTGTGACCCCCCAGCCATGTGCGATACATGGGGCGGCCATTTTGTCCACCCCAGCCGCCATCTTGGGACCCCCTAGCCATGTGCGATGCATGGGGGCGGCCATTTTGTCCACCCCCGCCGCCATCTTGGACGACAACAAAGGCCCCAGCATCGACGGCTCCACGGAGTTCAAAGAAGACGCTGAGACACTGCGACCACATCTGGCCTCGGTGACGCTGGACCAAGCACGGCCCCGGACGCTCCAGACGACGACAACAACGGTGCTGATCAACGGACACGAGACACCATGCCTGATCGACTCCGGGAGCTTCATCCACCCCGACACGGTAAGACGCTGTTTTTTGACCATCCGTCCCAGTACGCAAAAGATTTCCCTCGCTGCAGGATCCCACTCCGTACAGATCAAAGGGTTCTGCATAGTGACCCTAACGGTGCAAGGGAGGGAGTTTAAAAACTACAGGCTCTACGTCCTTCCCCAACTCTGTGCGCCCACATTACTGGGATTAGACTTCCAGTGCAACCCGCAGAGCCTAACATTCCAATTCGGCGGCCCAATACCCCCACTCACTATCTGCGGCCTCGCAACCCTCAAAGTTGAACCCCCATCCTTGTTTGCAAACCTCACCCCGGATTGCAAACCCGTCGCCACTAGGAGCAGACGGTACAGCGCCCAGGACCGGACATTTATTCGGTCCGAAGTCCAGCGGTTGCTGAAGGAAGGCATAATCCAGGCCAGCGATAGTCCCTGGAGAGCACAGGTGGTAGTAGTAAAGACAGGGGAGAAGCAAAGGATGGTCATAGACTATAGCCAGACCATCAACAGGTACACACAGCTAGATGCGTACCCTCTCCCCCGCATATCCGACATGGTCAATCGGATTGCCCAATATGAGGTCTTCTCCACCGTGGACCTCAAGTCCGCCTACCACCAGCTCCCCATCCGCCCAAGTGGGCACAAGTACACAGCCTTCGAGGCAGACGGGCGACTATACACTTCCTAAGGGTCCCATTTGGCGTCACAAACGGGGCCTCGGTCTTCCAACGGGAGATGGACCGAATGGTTGATCAACACGGGTTGCAGGCCACGTTCCCGTATCTCGACAACGTAACCATCTGCGGCCACGATCAGCAGGACCACGACGCCAACCTCCAAAAATTCCTCCAGACCGCTAAAGCCTTGAACCTCACATACAACGAGGACAAGTGCGTGTTTAGCACAAACCGGCTAGCCATCTTGGGATATGTAGTGCGCAATGGGGTAATAGGCCCCGACCCCGAACGCATGCGCCCCCTCATGGAATTTCCCCTCCCCCACTGCTCCAAAGCCCTGAAACGCTGCCTGGGGTTCTTTTCATATTACGCCCAGTGGGTCCCCCAGTACGCAGACAAGGCCCGCCCCCTAATACAGACCACTACCTTCCCCCTGTCGACAGAGGCTCGCCAGGCCTTCAGCCGCATCAAAGCGGATATCGCAAAGGCCACGATGCGCGCCATCGACGAGTCCCTCCCCTTCCAAGTCGAGAGCGACGCCTCCGACGTAGCTCTGGCGGCCACCCTTAACCAAGCGGGCAGACCCGTGGCCTTTTTCTCCCGAACCCTCCACGCCTCAGAAGTCCGCCACTCCTCAGTGGAAAAGGAAGCCCAAGCCATAGTGGAAGCTGTGCGACATTGGAGGCATTACCTGGCCGGCAGGAGATTCACTCTCCTCACTGACCAACGGTCGGTAGCTTTCATGTTCGATAATGCACAGCGGGGCAAAATTAAAAATGACAAGATCTTAAGGTGGAGGATCGAGCTCTCCACCTTCAACTACAAGATCTTGTACCGTCCCGGAAAGCTGAACGAGCCGTCCGATGCCCTATCCCGCGGCACATGTGCCAACGCACAAATAGACCGTCTCCAAACCCTCCACGAGGACCTCTGCCACCCGGGGGTCACTCGGTTCTACCATTTTATAAAGTCCCGCAACCTCCCCTACTCCGTGGAGGAGGTCCGTACAGTCACAGGAACTGCCACATCTGCGCAGAGTGCAAACCGCACTTTTTCAGGCCGGATAGAGCGCACCTGATCAAGGCTTCCCGTCCCTTTGAACGCCTCAGTCTGGATTTCAAAGGGCCCCTCCCCTCCACCGACCGCAACACATACTTCCTGAACGTGGTGGACGAGTACTCACGTTTCCCTTTCGCCATCCCCTGCCCCGACATGACAGCGGCCACAGTTATTAAAGCTCTTAGCACCATATTCACACTGTTCGGTTGCCCCGCATATATCCATAGCGACAGGGGGTCCTCCTTCATGAGTGACGAGCTGCGCCAGTTCCTGCTCAGCAAGGGTATAGCCTCGAGCAGGACGACCAGCTACAACCCCCGGGGGAACGGGCAAGTAGAGAGGGAGAACGGCACAGTCTGGAAGACCGTCCTACTGGCCCTACGGTCCAGGGATCACCCAGTTTCACGGTGGCAGGAGGTCCTCCCGGACGCTCTTCACTCCATCCGGTCGCTGCTGTGTACCACCACTAATCAAACGCCTCATGAGCGCCTCCTTGTCTGCCCCAGGAAGTCCTCCTCCGGAACGTCGCTGCCGACCTGGCTGGCGCCCCCAGGACCCATCTTGCTCTGGAAACATGTGCGGGCGCACAAGTCGGACCCGTTGGTCGAGAGGGTTCACCTCCTCCACGCGAACCCGCTGTACGCCTACGTGGCGTACCCCGACGGCCGACAGGACACGGTCTCCCTGCGAGACCTGGCGCCCGCCGGCAATACGCACACCCCCCCGACACCGGTCACCCCCTCCCTGCCACCGGCGCACCCCGCGACCGCCCCCTTCCCGGGAGGATCGGTCCTCCTCCCATGTCCAACCAGGAGTGAAGCAGAAGCAGACACCGTAAAGCTCCCGGAGACGACAACGCTGGAACAAGCACCTGCACCACCACCGGGGCTGAGGCGATCAACAAGGAAGACCAGACCGCCCGCTCGACTCGTGGCATCGGTGTAACACAAGAATGTTGTGGGACTATAACGAGAAGGTTCTGTTCCTCTTACGAATATTGTAAATAGTTCACAAACCCTGTACATAGCCCAGTGTAGGGCAAAGTGTAGGGCACTGTAATGATATGCAAAAAGTTTTTTCCTCCCTGGGCCAGCCTTGTAAACCCCTACCACCATGCGAAGCACCACCCCGCCGGGTTCATTTTTAACAAGGGGCGAATGTGGTAGTATGCATTAGGGGTCATGTGGGACTGTGAAGCCGTGGTGCCATTGGCTGACAGATCCCGGGTCCTGGTTGGCTGTTGATCTCTAGCTCCGCCCTGAAGGCAGAGTATAAGAACCAGGAGTTCTCCCCGCAGCTCCAGTCTGTTGCTGAACTGCGGGGAACAAGTCACGCTTAATAAAGCCTCATCGACTTCATCTCTATTCGTCTCTCGTAAGTCATTGTGCGCTACACCCTTAAATACAACTTTGCCCATTATCATAGATTATCATAGAATTTACAGTGCAGAAGGAGGCCATTCGGCCCGTCGAGTCTGCACCGGCTCTTGGAAAGAGCACCCTACCCAAGGGCAACACCTCCCCCCTATCCCCATAACCCAATAACCCCACCCAACACTAAGGGCAATTTTGGACACTAAGGGCAATTTATCATGGCCAATCCACCTAACCTGCACATCTTTGGACTGTGGGAGGAAACCGGAGCACCTGGAGGAAACCCACGCAGACATGAGAAGAACGTACAGACTCCGTACCGACAGTGACCCAAGCCGGAATCGAACGTGGGACCCTGGAGCAATTGTGCTATCCACAATGCTACCGTGCTGCCCTTCCTTATCTCCTCTACTCCCTGACCTTGCACCGAGCTTCAACAGAAATTTCAAGCATCCAGGATATCCTCCTGAAGCAGATCTTATGCACTATAAGTATGTAAATTGCACAGGTAATGTGGGAATTGCAATGATGTGAAAGGCTAAACATCAACTGTTTCACCTTCTACCATCAGGGTTAGCACATGCAACAATGACAAAGGAGTTATTGACTAACCAACGCCATCAATTAGTCGACAACAAATCTAGACACGAGGGGCTTAATTTTCTCCATTGCTCTTGATCCCGACTTGGCCTCAATTCCGGGTTGGGATCCCATAGAACATAGAACAGTACAGCACAGTACAGGTTGTGCCGACCATTTATCCTAATCTAATATCAGCCCCACCTACACCCCTTCAATTTACTGCTGTCCATCTGCCTGTCCAAGAGTCGCTTAAATGTCCCTAATGACTCCGACTCCACCTCCTCCGCTGGTAGTGCATTCCATGCAACCACCACTCTGTGTAAAGAACCGACCTCTGACATCTCCCCTATATCGTCCTCCAATCAATTAAAAATTATGTCCCTTCGTGACAGCCATTTCCACCCTGGGGAAAAGGCTCTGGCTATCATCTCTATCAATGCCTATCATCACTTTGTACACCTCTATCAAGTCACCTCTCTTCCTTCTTCGCTCCAGTGAGAAAAGCCGTAGCTCCCTCAATCTTTCTTCATAAGAGGTGCCCTCCAGTCAGGCTGCATCCTGGTAAATTTCCTCTCCAAAGCATCCACATCCTTCCTATAATGAGGCGACCAGAACTGGATGCAATATTCCAAATGTCGTCTAACTAGGGTTTTATAAAGCTGCAGCAAAATTGCCCTTGGTGTTGGGTAGGGTTACTGGGTTATGGGGATAGGGTGGAGGTGTTGACCTTGGGTGGGGTGCTCTTTCCAAGAGCTGGTGCAGACTCGATGGGTCGAATGGCCTCCTTCTGCACTGTAAATTCTATGATTCTATGAAAACCTCGCGGCTCTTAAACGTAATCCCCAAATAATGAAAGTCAACACACCATATGCCTTCTTAACAACTCTATCAACCTGGGTGGCAACTTTGAGGGGTCTATGTACATGGACCCCGAGATCCCTCTGTTCCTCCACACTTCCAAGAATTCTGCCTTTAACAGCATTCAAATTCGACCTTCCAAAATGAATCACTTCACATTTATCTAGGTTAAACTCCATCTGCCACTTCTCAGCCCAGCTCTGCATCCTGTCAATGTCCTTTTGGAACCTGCAACAGCCCTCAACACTATCTACAACTCCCCCAATCTCCGTGTCATTGGCAAACTTACTAACTTCCACTTCCTCATCCAAGTCATTTGTAAAAACCACAAAGAGCAGAGGTCCTAGAACGGATCCCTGCGGGACACCACTGGTCACCGACCTCCAGGCGGAATACTTTCCATCCACTATCATTCACTGTCTTCTTTCGGCCAGCCAATTCTGTATCCAGATAGCCAAATTTCTCTGTATCCCGTGCCCCCTAACTTTCTGAATGAGCCTACCATGGGGAACCTTATCAAATGCCCTCTGAAATCCATATACACCACATCCACTGCCCGACCTTCATCAATGTGTCTCGTCACATCCTCAGAGAATTCAATGAGGCTTGTGAGGCATGACCTGCCCCTCACAAAGCCAAATTGACTATTTTTAATCAAACTATGTTTTTCTAAATAATAATAAATCTTGGGCGGGGTTCTCCGCCCTGCCACTCCACACTTCTGCCGCATCCGGCCGGCAGGTTTCTCCGTTACGGCAGCCGCTCAATGGGGTTTCCCATGTGGGCCAGCCCCACGCCGCCGGGAAACCCTGGGCGCCGGCATAACGGAGAATCACGCCGGCGGAGAATCCCGCCCCCTATCTCTCAGAATCCTTTCCAATATTTTGCTCACCGCAGACATAACGCTGATGGGTCTGTAATTCCCAGGGATTTCCCTATTCCCTTTCTTGAACAGGGGAACAACATTCGCCTCCCTCCAATCATCTGATACTACTCCAGTGGAGAATGAGGACGCAAAGATCATCACAAACGGCGCAGCAATCGCTTCCCTCGCTTCCCGAAATAACCTTGGGTATATCCCATCAGGCCGAGGGGACTGATGCTTTTCAAAATTTCCAGCACATCCTCCTTCTTAATATCAACCTGTTCAGGTCTATTAACCTGGTTCACTCTGTTCATCATGAGCAACAAGGTCCCTCTCTCTAGTGAATACCGAAGCAAAATATTCATTTAGGGCCTCCCCCATTTCCTCACATCTGGGCACATGTTCCCTCCACTATCCCTGATCGGCCCTACTCTCACTCTGATCATCCTCTTATTTCTCACATAAGTGTAGAACGCTTTGGGTTTTTCTCTAATCCTTCCCGCTGAGAGTTTGGCTCAAGATAGAATCGGAGCTTGAGGGGAAATAGAATGTTAAATCAAGATAGAATAGAGCTTGATGGGAAATGGAATGTCAAAGCTTTGGTAAACTGGAATGTCAAAGCTTTGTAACTGTGTACGTGACTTTCGAGATGAATCGCTTCTGCTTTTGCACTAGACAGTCTGCAATAACAGGAAAACAGGACGCAGATGAGGGAATGGGTTCCTCATTCTAAAGATAATTATAACTTAGCCGAGAGCAACAGAATGTCGTAATTTGGGCCTCCTCTAAGGGGGCCGTCCTCAGAAAAGGAACAGTGTTATATATTGTATAGAAGCTACTGTCAAATGTACTGATTTTGGCTTGCTGCTGTGCTCCCCCGAAGTACAGTGGTGCAGCCCCGGCCGTGAATAAACGTACGTTGAAGTGACTTGGTGTTCGATTGATCATTTCATCCGGACTGACAATAGCAAATTCTCACCACCAGGGCTTTTTCATGCCCCCTTCTAGCTCTCCTAAGTCCATTTTGTGGTTCCTTCCTGGCTACCTTGTAACCCTCTAGAGCCGTGCCAGATCCTTGCTTCCTCAACCTTACAGCTTCTTTCTTCCTCTTGACTAGAAGCTCCACTTCTCTTGTCATCCAAGGTTCTTTCACCTTACCTTTCCTTCCCCATCTCAGTGGGACAAAACTATCCAGCACTCGCAGCAAGTGCTCCTTAAGCAATCCCCACATTACCGGAAGCGACCATGGCAGAATGAAAAATGCGGTATTTCCGGAGATGGCCAATTAGGAAGCTGGCCCCGGGGGCCGGAGACCAGAGCCGGGATTCTCCTTTCTGGGGACTTAGTCCCCACACCGGTGGGAGAAACGGCGCCAACCACTCCGGCGTCAACAGCTTCCGAAAGTGCAGATGCTCCGCACATTCGGGGGCTAGGTGGACGCTGGAGGGGTTGCCGCCGCTCCAACTGGTGCCGATGGGACTGTGCAAGATCGCGCATGCAGAAAATGGCCGGCGTGATCTCGCGCATGCGCGGAACCACTGCCGTGTTTTGGCGCCTGCGCGGGAGGTTCTCTTCTCCGCGCCGGCCATGGCGGAGCCCTACAAGGACCGGCGCGGAAGGAAGGAGTGCTCCCACGGCACAGGCCCGCCCGCAGATCGGTGGGCCCCGCTCGCGGGCCAGGCCACCGTGCCCCCACCCCCCTCCCCAGGTCGGATCCCCCCGTGCCCTCCCGGGGACCGCCCCAGCCGACATACCTGCCAGGTCCCGCCGTGTGAGACCATGCGTAAGCCACGCCGTCAGAACTGGCCTAAAACGGATGGCTGCTCGGCCTATCGGGGCCCGGAGAATTGCCGGGAGGGCCGCTGCCAATGGCCCCTGACTGGCGTGGCGTGAACCCCCCCCCCCCGCCCGAAAAACGGCGCCGGTGAATACGCAGCCGGCGTCAGGGTGGCGGGGTCGGATTCGCGCCACCCCCCAGGGATTCTCCGATCCAGCGGGGTGGTCGGAGAATCCCGCCTCAGATTTCAGCACAGTCCATGGATAGGACCGCCAGCATCCTTCGCAGTGTAGGCCTCCCGAGGGGTTCAGCAACAGGAGCGGCAGCAGAACAGAGGAGGCGCCTTCATTAGGAGGGCAGTGATTATTACCATTGCAGCAAGAGTTACATTGGCGGAGACATCTGTCTCCATGAGGTGGCTGCAATGGTATTGCCTTCTGCCAAGGGAGACTTGAACACGGCTGCAAAATGCTGGCAACTTCAGAAAACACCTCACATGGTTCGCAGCTCCGACCTCTCACTGTGAAGCTGCCTCTGCTCAGTATATGAGCTGCTGACACAGCCTGTGCGCTGTCAAAAACCATTTCACCTACTTCCACAATAGGAACTGACTGCCTTATTAAATGCCTTAATTGGCTACCTGCTGCTGCCGATGCTGCTGGGAGCCTGTCTCTGGGAAATGCACATGGAGACATGAACAGGTCGATTGTATTTTCTTTGCTGTCCAGTCACCCCCCCCATTAAACACCCACACCATCCAACTAGATTGTTGTTCCCCCACTTTAGGAAGAGCAGAACACCGGTGTTCTTAAAAGGAAGCACTGGAGTCAACAAAAAGATACATACCTTTTTTTATTCTGTTGTTTCTATGCAGTCAGATGAGTGATGCATTAATTTAATTTTGAGGGTGCTCTGAGGAATAATGGTGAGGCAGAACTTTCTGCTCTTCAAATAGCGCCATGGGACCTTTCACATGTACTTTCTGATCAAACGACAGCACATTCGACACTGCAGCATCCCCTCCAGCATTGCACTGGGATTGTCTGCCTATTGTCGTGTTGGGTGTCCTGATGCACAAATGAGCCAACACGGCTGTAGATGGTACAACTTGATTTTATTATGTTAACTAACAGATGCAACTAATTATAGACTTGGGTATGTTCGCTACCAGCTAACCTATGGACCCAGCCCTATCACTAATGTTGGTGAGGCACTCAGCACATGGTCTATGTCTGAGTGTCACGCTGCAAGCTCTGTGTCCCGAGCTGTCTCCGACCAGAATGAGCGGGAACTCTCGTGTTCCCCCTTTTATAGTGCGTGTGCTCTTACTAGTGATTGGCTGCGATGTTGTGTGTGTGCTGGTTGGTCCAAATGCCTGTCCATCAGTGTGTGTGTGTGATTGCACCATGATATGCTGATCTGGACATCATGACACCTATGTCATATGTTCGAGTCAACAAAGAACAAAGAACAAAGAAGTGTACAGCACAGGAACAGGCCCTTCGGCCCTCCAAGCCCGTGCCGACCATGCTGCCCGACTAAACTACAATCTTCTACACTTCCTGGGTCCGTATCCCTCTATTCCCATCCTATTCATGTATTTGTCAAGATGCCCCTTAAATGTCACTATCGTCCCTGCTTCCACCAGCCCCTCTGGCAGCGAGTTCCAGGTACCCACTACCCTCTGCGTAAAAGACTTGCCTCGTACATTTAATGTAAACCTTGCCCCTCTCACCTTAAACCTATGCCCCCTAGTAATTGACCCCTCTACCCTGGGGAAAAGCCTCTGACTATCCACTCTGTCTATGCCCCTCATAATTTTGTATACCTCTATCAGGTCTCCCCTCAACCTCCTTCGTTCCAGTGAGAACAAACCGAGTTTATTCAACCGCTCCTCATAGATAATGCCCTCCATACCAGGCAACATTCTGGTAAATCTCTTCTGCACCCTCTCTAAAGCCTCCACATCCTTCTGGTAGTGTGGCGACCAGAATTGAACACTATACTCCAAGTGTGGCCTAACTAAGGTTCTACACAGCTGCAACATGACTTGCCAATTCTTATACTCAATGCCCCGGCCAATGAAGGCAAGCATGCCGTATGCCTTCTTGACTACCTTCTCCACCTGTGTTGCCCCTTTCAATGACCTGTGGACCTGTACTCCTAGATCTCTTTGACTTTTAATACTCTTGAGGGTTCTACCATTCACTGTATATTCCCTACCTGCATTAGACCTTCCAAAATGCATTCCCTCACATTTGTCCGGATTAAACTCCATCTGCCATCTCTCCGCCAAAGTCGCCAAACAATCTAAATCCTGCTGTATCCTCTGACAGTCCTCATCGCTATCTGCAATTCCACCAACCTTTGTGTCGTCTGCAAACTTACTAATTAGACCAGTTACATTTTCCTCCAAATCATTTACATATACTACAAAGAGCAAAGGTCCCAGCACTGATCCCTGTGGAACACCACTGGTCACAGCCCTCCAATGAGAAAAGCATCCTTCCATTGCTACTCTCTGCCTTCTATGGCCTAGCCAGTTCTGTATCCACCTTGCCAGCTCACCCCTGATCCCGTGTGACTTCACCTTTTGTACCAGTCTACCATGAGGGACCTTGTCAAAGGCCTTACTGAAGTCCATACAGACAACATCCACTGCCCTACCTGCATCAATCATCTTAGTGACCTCCTCGAAAAACTCTATCAAGTTAGTGAGACACGACCTCCCCTTCACAAAACCGTGCTGCCTCTCACTAATACGTCCATTTGCTTCCAAATGGGAGTAGATCCTGTCTCGAAGAATTCTCTCCAGTAATTTCCCTACCACTGAAGTAAGGCTCACCGGCCTGTAGTTTCCGGGATTATCCTTGATACCCTTCTTAAACAAAGGAACAACATTGGCTATTCTCCAGTCCTCCGGGACATCCCCTGAAGACAGCGAGGATCCAGCGAGTCCTGGAGTGAAGCTTAACCCCACAACCAAGGGTGCTATGAACTGAGCAGAGAGCTGGCATTAAGATACATAGGTCACATTCTCTAGGTAAATCAAACATGGAAGAAATTTAAAAGCAAAAATACTGCGAATGCCTCAAAACCTGAAATAAACACAGAAAATGCTGGAAAAACTCAGCAGGTCTGGCAGCATCTGAGAACTGAGAGACCGAGTTAAAGTTACGAGTCCAAATGACTCTTCTAAGAAGCTCTTCTTCTGTCATTGAATGTCCATGAGTAACGTTTAGATTCTCTCTTGTCGGAGATGGCATTAGTGTGGCCATTTATTACTTGCCGTTTGTCAGCCTGAACCTTGATATTGTCCAGGTCTTGCTGCATTTGGACATGGACTGCTTCAGAGGAGTCGTGCTGAACATTGTGCAATTATCAGTGAACATCCCCACTTCTGCACTCATGATGGAAGGCAGATTATTGATGAGGCAGCTGAAGATGGTTGGGCCTAGGATACGACCCTGAGGAACTCCTGCAGTGATGTGCTGAAACTGAAATGATTAATCTCCATCTTCCTTTGTGCCGGGTGTGACTCCAACCAGCATAGGACATCCCCCTAATTCCCGTTGGCTTCAATTTTGCTAGGGCTCCTTGATGCCGCACTGGGACAAATGTTGCCTTGATGTCCAGAGCAATCACCCTCGCCTCACCTCTGGAGTTCAGCTCTTTTGTCCAGAATTGAAGCAAGAATAAGAAATAAGAAAGTGTTACTTCCTATAAGACAAATTAACCTACAATCCAGAAGTGGTGATGTAATCATTTGGCAATCACTACTCCAGATATATATTTTTTTTAATAAATATTTTATTGAAAATTTTTGGTCAACCAACACAGTACATTGTGCATCCTTTACACAATATTATAACAACACAAATAACAATGACCTATTTTATAAACAAAAAATGAATAAATAATAAATAACAAAAATGAAAACTAACCCTAATTGGCAACTGCCTTATCACAAGTAACACTCTCCAAAAATATAATTTAACAGTCCAATATATAATTATCTGTCGCAACGACCTATACATATTATACAGTATATATTAACAACCCTGAGAGTCCTTCTGGTTCCTCCTCCCCCCCCCCCCCCGATCCTGGGCTGCTGCTGCTGCCTTCTTTTTTCCATTCCATCTATCTTTCTGCGAGGTATTCGACGAACGGTTGCCACCGCCTGGTGAACCCTTGAGCCGACCCCCTTAGAATGAACTTAATCCGCTCTAGCTTTATAAACCCTGCCATGTCATTTATCCAGGTCTCCACCCCCGGGGGCTTGGCTTCTTTCCACATTAACAATATCCTGCGCCGGGCTACTAGGGACGCAAAGGCCAAAACATCGGCCTCTCTCGCCTCCTGCACTCCCGGCTCTTGTGCAACCCCAAATATAGCCAACCCCCAGCTTGGTTCGACCCGGACCCCCACTACTTTTGAAAGCACCTTTGTCACCCCCATCCAAAACCCCTGTAGTGCCGGGCATGACCAAAACATATGGGTATGATTCGCTGGGCTTCTCGAGCACCTCGCACACCTATCCTCCACCCCAAAAAATTTACTGAGCCGTGCTCCAGTCATATGCGCCCTGTGTAATACCCTAAACTGAATCAGGCTTAGCCTGGCACACGTGGACGACGAGTTTACCCTGCTTAGGGCATCTGCCCACAGCCCCTCCTCGATCTCCTCCCCCAGCTCTTCTTCCCATTTCCCTTTTAGTTCATCTACCATAGTCTCCCCTTTACTCCAGATATTTTTATCTTTCCGAGCATTCACGAGAATTATCATTTTTGACGCCTCCGGGAACCTTTGATGCAAATTTGGGTCGCTCAGTCTGCAAGTTCTACTTATTATCTTGCTGGGCTAATCATCTTTCCTTATCCATAATGACCGCTTCATCTCGTAAGTCATCCTCCTGGCATAAGAGAGCAATTCCAGATTCAGCAACTCTTATTAATCCAGCGCAGGCATCTTTTTGAACAGCACATCAAGAGAATGTGTGCAGTAAAGTGAGATAACTGGACTAGCAATTCAGAAGCCTAGATTTATTGTCTAGAAACCACAATTTCACAAGCCAACCATATTAGTTAAGAATTTGCGAAACTAAGATTGAAAAATCTGCATATAGAAATAAACTAGTTACAGTAAAACAAAAGTGACCACGAAGCTATTGGATTAAAAACCCACGTTTGTCCTTCAGGTACAGAAACCTTCGGTGCATTCCCGGTCCCACACCAATATGTTCGACTCTCGCTTGCCCTCTGAAGTTTCCAAACACGCTCAAAAACTAGGGATGTGGAATAAAGGCGACATCTGCGTTCTGAGACCAAATTTTGAAAATCTGCCTTGTTAATTTGCAAAGCCCTGTGCGGAAAGGGCTACGGAAGCAGATTCAGTGATCCGTTTCAAAAGTGAATTGGACAAATGCATTAAGAGGAAAAATTTGCAAAATAGTGGAGGGAGACTAATTGGACAGCTGTGTCAAAGAGCTGGCACTCACATGATGGGCTGAACGGCCTCCTCCAGTTTTGAATGGTTCTCTTAACCAATGAGGCGAAATATTCCTTTCCATATTTGGTCAAACATAAGACTTATTAATTTGCTACACATTATTCAATTCCAATATCATGTCCAGGAGAACAAGGGGATATAGGTTCAAAGGTAAAAGGTTGGATATTAGCACGGTAGCACAGTGGTTAGCACAGTTGCTTCACAGCTCCTGCGTCCCAGGTTCGATTCCCGGCTTGGGTCACTGTCTGTGCGGAATCTGCACATCCTCCCTGTGTGTGCGTGGGTTTCCTCCGGCTGCTCCGGTTTCCTCCCACAGTCCAAAGATGTGCTGGTTAAGTGGACTGGCCATGCTAAATTGCCCTTAGTGTCCACAAAAATGTTAAGTGGGGTTACTGAGTTACGGGAATAGGGTAGATATGTGGGCTTCAGTAGGGTGCTCTTTGTAAGGGCCGGTACAGACTCGATGGGCCGAATGGCCTCCTTCTGCACTGTAAATTCTATGACCAATAATAATAATCTTTATTGTCACAAGTAGGCTTACATTAACACTGCAATGAAGTTACTGTGAAAATCCCCTCGTCGCCACACTCCGGCACCTGTTTGGGTACACAGAGGGAGAATTCAGAATGTCCAAATTACCTAACAGCATGTCTTTTGGGACTTGTGGGAGGAAACCGGAGCGCCCGGAGGAAACCCACACAGACACTGGGAGAACGTGCAGACTCCACACAGACAGTGACCTAAGCCGGGAATTGAACCCGGGGCCCTGGAGCTATGAAGCAACTGTACTACCCACTGTGCTACGGTGCTTTAATGGGGAGGTACATTTCTTCCTCATAGAAGCAAAGAATTGTTACAGCACAGAAGGAGGACATTCGGCCTGTCGTGCCTGCTGACCCTCTGAATGGATAATTTACCTATTGCCACTCCCTCTACCTTCTACATGTAGCCCTGCAGTTTCTTCCACGTTAGAAAATGATCAAAATTCCATTTTGAAAGCCTCAATTGACCCCGCCTCCACCACACGCACAGGCAGTGCATTCTAACCACTTGCTGCGTACAAAGGTTTCCCCTCAAGTCGCCATTGCTTCTTTTAAGACTACCTTTGATCTGGCTCTCTGCTTCTCAATCCTTCCGCCATTTTCCGTATCTACTCTGCCCAGGCTCCTCATGATTTCGAAGACCTTGATCAAATCTCCTCTCGACCTTATCTATTCCCCAGAAAAGAGGCCCAACTTTTGTAATCTTTCGACGTAAGTGTAGTTCTCTTTCCTGGAACCATTCTTGTGAAACGTTTCTGCAATCTCCCTAACACGGGGCGAGCAACCTGCAGCCCGGGGGCCCACATGCGGCACATCTGGGTTCTGAGTGTGGCCCAGGAGACATTTTGTTGACCATTGCCCTCCCGCAGGGTGACTATGTTCCATTGACTTCCGTCCATGTAGTTGCTTCCTATCAGTATGTCTGAAGTGAGATGCACTTAAGAAGGGCAAGTGCAGTGAGCTGCTTGTTGATTGTTCACAACATTGACGGAGAGAGCCGTGCGCTCCCTCTGAGTCCAAAGTGTAAATATTTATTTTGTTTTTACCATTTGAACTTGATTAAAATTCTATTCATATATAAATGATTCAGTATTTTCTCTTAGTTATGAAATATTTAGCGCATATTAAATATAGGCCAGGATTCTCCATTCTCCGCCGCTGCACTAAGGAATCCCGATCGGATGGAGAATGGAGCAACGGCCCAAAAAACGGGATCGGCAGTGAGAGGCAGGCCTGTCACCAGTCTCCGCTCAGCATGCAATTAATAGGTTGAAAGCCCGATTGACAGCTCCTGGCCACTTCAAAACAGCACTTACTCTTTTATAACCATTGTTGAAGTGGTCAGGAGCTGTTAATCATAACAAGAGTATTTAGCAGTGGCAGAGGGGCACGTGAGCAAAATACTGACCTCCTTGGCCCCCTTTGGAGTCCATTGAGCAAGTCACTGGGTGTCACTGCCAGGGTGTCAGTGCTATGGTGTCAGGGGGAAGTGCACCACTGGCAAGGGGGTCTTGTGAGGGGGGGGGAATGGCTGAAAGGGGGCACTGATGGGGTTATGCCAAATCATGCATGTGTGGTGTGGGGGTGGGCGTTACCCATTATTCTCATGAGGTGGGGAAGGATGTCCTTCCCTTCTGGGAGGTTGGGGATACGCTTCTTGTCATTGGGGAGGTGGTCAACATTTGAATGGTGAGGGGAGGGTGGGGCTTTCTGCTGAGTGCTGGGATCGCTCAAAATGGTGCAACAAATTTGCATGGCAGAGGTGTTGGAATAGCACCTGGGCGATGTTCCTAGTCCCAAAGGAGGCCAGTGCTGTTTCTCTGCTGGCGGGAGCACTTTGACTGTGGAACGGAGAATCCTACCTTATTCATGGGGTGATGGTCAGTGAACAAGCCTGATTTCAATCTTGCGGCCCAATGAGATGAAGGTGGGCCACTCATGATGCCCCCTCACTAGCCTAGGTTGCCTGACCCTGCTCTAATGCCATCACTTCCTTCCTAAAGTGTGGTGTGCAGAACTGCACGCATTACTCCATTTGAGTCAGAGCTTGTGTTTAACTTCCTTACTTTTGCACTCAATGCAGGGTCAGGCAAAGAAATCATTGGCTCTGGTGCATTTCCTGTTTCTGTGCCCCTTATTCCACATCACTGCCCGCCTATACCCCAACACTCCTCCACTCGCCCTCCCCCCCCCACACCCGCCCTCAATCCATCCCCTCTATCACACAGGTTTTTTTTTTTCCCTTTTCAAGATTTATCAATCAATTCACCAATCAGAGAAAGATTCTTGAAAAATGACAACAAAATGTAAATGTCGCGACAGTTCAGAGGCTGCCATCCACTTTGAGAGTAGACTGGTGGTGATGTATCCTGAGGGTCACCACACCACATAGAACAGCACAGAACAGGCCCTTCGGCCCTCGATGTTGTGCCGAGCATTGTCCGAAACCAAGATCAAGCTATCCCACTCCCTGTCATTCTGGTGTGCTCCATGTGCCTATCCAATAACCGCTTGGAAGTTCCCGCACTGTTGACGTTGTTCCACATCACGAACCAGCCATCCAGCCACCTGAGCTAAACAGCCCCCTAAAATGATAATAAGGATCATAGGCAATGGAAAAGCCTCTTGAGAATCATGTGCAGTGCAAACCCGATTATTGATTCACTATGAGCCTAGTACACACTCCTGTCCTGGCAATTTCATCCCACAAAGCCCGCTCATAGTAAACTTCCATTGGCACCAAAATAAATAGAACTCCAGCTATGATTCCACCCTCTGTTCACAAGATAATAACAATAATCATCTTTATCAGTGTCACAAGTAGGCTTACATTAACACTGCAATGAAGTTACTGTGAAAATCCCCTGGTCGCCACGACCTGGTGACTATTCGGGTACACAGAGGGTCTATTCAGAATGTTCAATTCACCTAACAAGCACGTCTTTCGGGATTTATGGGAGGAAACCGGAACACTCGGAGGAAACCCACGCAGACACAGGGAGAACGTGCAGACTCCACACAGACAGTGACCCAAGCTGGGAATCGAACCCGAGCCCCTGGCTCTGTGAAGTAACAGTGCTAACCACTGTGCCACCGTGCCGCCCATACTGCATGTACTTAGATTATTGGATCATTTCACTTGACATCCAGTGCACAGGAGAGCAAATTAGATATTGTCCCACTGCAAGCTGTAGGGTACAGGCAAGTTTGAGAGCAACCTGCTTTGTGAGAAGCAGATCATACAAGATAGGAGTTTCTCAATGCAAAGGGGAGGGGAAATGAGGACTTCTGGCATTAAGCAACTTGTTCAGGAATAATCAGGAGCCACACATAGGAAAAGGATCATTCATGCCTACAAGTAACACACTACAATAAGTAGCTGCTCAAGTAGAGAGTGCTCAATGTGTGGAAAGACATTGGCATTTGTAGAAGCCAACTGTTTTCTAACATACCTAATGGTAAAAGATAACTAAATATTAAGCCCCTGTCTTACTAAATACCCATTTTAAATTCACTCATAACCTCAGGTCATCTCAAAACATACAGCCTACAAAACAGCATGACACAGCGCAAATTTTACAACATAAAAACACATAATTCAACAGAAACACAGAAGAACCTGATAGATTAAAACAAACACTTTGACAAGACAGTGTCCAAGGACAGGGCAGGCTCCATGGCAACAGCATAGCAACGACATGATAATATCAAGGCAGCATTGTTCTCAATGTTGATAACAGCTAAGTCAGCAAGAAGTCAGTTCAAGCCGGTCGCGATAACAGCATAGAATCACATTCCATAACACATACAAGAATTCATTTATGAAACATTTCAAGTTAATATTGCACATTAAAGACTGACAGTTAACCATCAAATCAAACTCATTTGATTTTAACCCAAACCAATTAGGATTACATAGGGGTGTAGATAGATGGCTAAAGACTGATATGATTTAGTATAACCGTGCTGGTCCTTACGGCTATCTTTAACCTGGATCATACTGTATTTTGATCTAAACTATTCTCTATCTCTATATTTTCACTTTTCCATTCTAACTCTTGAAGTAAATGCAAGCTGTTTGCCGTAAGCAAGAAAATCATTTCTGTATCATTTGAAAGTTAAATTGTGTACAAATTAAATTGCTTATTGTCACAAGTAGGCTTCAATGAAGTTACTGTGAAAAGCCCCTAGTCGCCACATTCCGGCACCTGTTCGGGGAGGCTGGTACGGGAATTGAACCATGCTGCTGGCCTGCCTTGGTCTGCTTTAATAGCCAGCGATTTAGCCCAGTGAGCTAAACCAGCCCCCGAGAAGCTTTTGCACCCGAGAAGTGTGAACTCAAATTTCTACTGACTTTTAGTGTTTGCAAGTGCCACTAGACCCGCATGGTCGATCTCTTTCAGCATGTTCAAATCAGTAGTGCAGGAACAAAGCGATCTCCCATCAGACAGGAAACATCAACTGTAGACATGAAACTTCACACGATAAAACAAAGTCCAGGATACACACCGTGGAACTGCCAATCAGCATCATACTGAAATGATCACAAGTTCCAGTTCCAGGTTCTCTCTGTAGGTATTACAAACAAATTCTTGGCTTGTGGGGGTCACTGGCAAGGCTAGCATTTATTGACTGTCTGTTTTTCAGTGAGAGTGGTTGAATTGCTGTAGCCCCTGTGGTAAATGAAATTAAAATTGCTTATTGTCACAAGTAGGCTTCAAATGAAGTTACTGTGAAAAGCCCCTAGTCGCCACATTCCGGCGCCTGTTCGGGTAGGCTGGTATGAGAATTGAACCCACGCTGCCTTGGTCTGCTTTACAAGCCAGCTATTTACAAGCTGTGCTAAACCAGACTCAAGGTGGCCCATGTTAGGTTGTGAGTGCCAGGGTTTTGATGCAGCGATGATGCATCTCCACATGGGCTATGTAGCATGTCAGAAATGTGAAAGTGGTCCTTTGTGTCCGTATTCCCCTCGATGATGCAGAGCAGGAGTTTGGAAACTGCTGCTCAGCATATCTCGATGAGTCTCTCCAATCCATGTCCACCCTCTGTCTACATCAGTGATGGGCAAACTAGGCTAGTGAGTGGACCTCCACCTCAGTGGTCTTATATTACTCTTTGGTAATGTATCGTTATACTTTGCTTTTATACCCAGAATGGTCTGATGTGTGATTATAAAGAAACCACTGATCTTTAACTTAAAGCAAAACAGATTTATTGAATAATAATTGATTAATATTGAGTTTGCACACCACAGAACTATAACTAGTATTCAAGTAATCTATATTAAAGTATTAACTAATTTAAACTACACGTGCTACCTATGCTGTGATCTATCTCTCTAACACTCTGCTGTCTAGTCAATCCTGGTTGGAAGAGACCCAAGATCCTTTGAGTTCTCATATATAAAGTGGGATCTAATGTTGCCCTCTAGTGGTTGTGTTACACTGAGATGTAATAATTAAAGCTTTGACAAAGAGTCACCGGACTCGAAACGTTGGCTCTTTTCTCTCCCTACAATTGCTGCCAGATTTGCTGAGATTTTCCAGCATTTTCTCTTTCATGTAATAATTAAACCTTTACATGTCTGTATATATACACATCATTACAAGTGGGCACAAGATTGAAATCGGGCTTGTTCACTGTGACCCTCCTGGCGCAGTTTCACTTCAGTCTGGTTTGCTATTTATTGAATCCGGATGGTTAATGGCAACCGGATAGTGGGCGAGGCTGATGGCAGCCATTTTGAGGCTCTGCTATTTGATAACAATGCCTATATTTTACCAGTGACCACAACTCAAAAATACTTAAATGGCTGTAAAGTGTTTTGGGACAAAGTGAAAGTTGCTGTAAAATTTAGGTTTTTGTCATTGTTTCATTACACCTGCGTGGAGTAGGCAGTGCGACTGTGACTACGATTAAATTGGAGATGCAATGCTAAGTCCTTAAGGATAATTAATCACACAGCAATCCACTGATGTTAGAAAAGGAACTCTTAAGAAATCATCACACTCACAAAAGAATTCAACTCTGTAGCTAATACACCCTTACCATTCTGACCTGTCTGGTGCCAACCCACAATATACCATGAATGGCACCTGCCACTTTTATGCTAAGGGCACTATCCCCAGGATTTGTTAATCAGGCAAATAATAGCAGCTCAGAAAAAAATCGTAGGGGCAAATCTTCCGGTGCCACCTGCCGCAGGAACCGTTGCGGGCGGGTCGGACAATTTCACCGACCGTTGAACCTGGGTGGGAATTTTTGGTTCCCGGACGGCTGCGACCAGAAAATCCCGCCCATGGATTGAATTGTTGATCTGAATATGATACGTGGTAAAAAAGTTTGGTATGACCTTAACTCAAGAACTGGATTGTTTCCCCTTCCCCGAAGAGGCTGTCGCACATATTGTGCTAAACGTACAGCCTAAACACAGGTACCATACGATGTTGCATTACATTTGCACTCCATAAACGTGCAAACTGTATTTTTAAAAATTCTGATTGTTGTTTGCGACGTGAGGGAAACAGGCAAGTTCAGTGAAAAAAAAATAATTAATGAATAAGAAACACTGTAAGATCTCAGGAGAAATCATTTCTCGAAGCACTTTAGTCATAGGATTAGATTTCTAGACAGACTCTTTATGGTAAAAGTCTGTTACCCCTCTCTGGAATTCCATAGGATTTTCTCTTGCCTAGGTTACAGTGGGTGATTGGAAATTCTCTCCCCACCCAGAGAAATGTTAGTCCCACAGTAGCATGGGCAGCACGGTAGCATGGTGGATAGCACAATTGCTTCACAGCTCCAGGGTCTCAGGTTCGATTCCCGGCTTGGGACACTGTCTGTGCGGAGTCTGCACATCCTCCCCGTGTGTGCGTGGGTTTCCTCCGGGTGCTCCGGTTTCCTCCCACAGTCCAAAGATGTGCAGGTTAGGTGGATTGGCCATGATAAATTGCCCTTAGTGTCCAAAATTGCCCTTAGTGTTGGGTGGGGTTACTGGGTTATGGGGATAGGGTGGAAGTGTTGACCTTGGGTAGGGTGCTCTTTCCAAGAGCCGGTGCAGACTCGATGGGCCGAATGGCCTCCTTCTGCACTGTAAATTCTATGCTATGACAGTGGACTCCCATCTTCCAGATTTTAAACAGGATGCTGCAGGGTGGGGTGAACCGAGGATGGAGTCGCGATTTGTGAAACATTTCTTGAAGAAACCTCTTTGTGACAATTAGGGATTTCATTCTCAGACTTTGCAAGGAAGATAAAATGGGTGATCAACACCCTGTTTCACATCAATCCTGGATTTAAACTTCATACATTGAGTTTGATGAGGCTCAATGTTCCAAGCCTGTGATACATCAGCACAACATGCCATCAGAAATGGCTACTTTAGCACATTCTCCTCGTGTCTGCGTTTGGGTCTCGCTCCCACTACCCAAAAGGATGTGCAGGGTAGGTGGATTGGCCACGCTAAATTGCCCCTGAATTGGAAAACAAAATGAATTGTTCCGCAGGGATCAGTACTGGGACCTTTTCTGTTGGTCGTATATATAAATGATTTGGAGGAAAATGTAACTGGTCTGATTAGTAAGTTTGCAGACGACACAAAGGTTGGTGGAATTGCGGATAGCGATGAGGACTGTCAGAGGATACAGCAGGATTTAGATTGTTTGGAGACTTGGGTGGAGAGATGGCAGATGGAGTTTAATCCAGACAAATGTGAGGTAATGCATTTTGGAAGGTCTAATGCTGGTAAGGAATATACAGTGAATGGTAGAACCCTTAAGAGTATTGACAGTCAGAGAGACCTAGGTGTATAGGTCCACAGGTCACTGAAAGCAGCAACACAGGTGGAGAAGGTAGTCAAGAAGGCATACGGCATGCTTGCATTCATTGGCCGGGGCATTGAGTTTAAGAATTGATGCAGCTGTATAGTACCTTAGTTAGGCCACACTTGGAGTATAGTGTTCAATTCTGGTCGCCACACTACCAGAAGGATGTGGAGGCTTTAGAGAGGGTGCAGAAGAGATTTACCAGAATGTTGCCTGGTATGGAGGGCATTAGCTATGAGGAGCAGTTGAATAAACTCGGATTGTTCTCACTGGAACGACAGAGGTTGAGGGGCGACCTGATAGAGGTCTACAAAATTATGAGGGGCATAGACAGAGTGGATAGTCAGAGGCTTTTCCCCAGGGTAGAGGGGTCAATTACTAGGGGGCATAGATTTAAGGTGCGAGGGGCAAGGTTTAAAGTAGATGTACGAGGCAAGTTTTTTACACAGAGGGTAGTGGGTGCCTGGAACTCACTGTCGGAGGAGGTGTTGGAAGCAGGGACGATAGTGACATTTAAGGGGCATCTTGACAAATACATGAATAGGATGGGAATAGAGGGATACGGGCCCAGGAAGTGTAGAAGATTTTAGTTTGGATGGGCAGCATGGTTGGCACGGGCTTGGAGGGCCGAAGGGCCTGTTCCTGTGCTGTACTTTTCTTTGTTCTTTGTTCTTAAAAAAAAAGAAATGACTATTTTTGGGCATGATGAAAATTGAGACTGCTCGTTAATTCAAAAAAGAATATTATAGAATAGAATAGAATCACTACAGTGCAGAAGGAGGCCATTCGGCCCATCGAGTCTGCACCGACCCTCTGAAAAGGCATCATACCTATCCCAGTAATCCCATTTGTCCATTTGAACACTTAGGGGCAATTTAGCATGGCCAATCCAACTAACTTGCACATCTTTAGACTGTGGGAGGAAACCGGAGCACCCGGAGGAAACCCACGCAGGCACGGGAAGAACGTGCAAACTTCACACGGACAGTGACCCGAGCCGGGATTGAACGCAGATCCCTGGAACCGTGAGACAGCAGTACTAACTACTGTGCCACCATGCTTTATTTTTAAAATAAATTTAGAGTACCCAATTATATTTTTCCAATTAAGGGGCAGTTTAGCATGGCCAATCCACCTAACCTGCACATCTTTGGGTTGTGGGGGTGAATCCCACGCAGACTCGGGGAGAATGTGCTGCCCCAGTATTTAATTGTATGGTATTAAACCTTGAAAGTGACCCCTTAAACCACTCCCCTCCACCCTAACCATGCCCACACCCCAACCCAACACCCAACAACCATTTAAAAAAAAACAGACTTTCAGGTCTGAAGCTTTGGTTGTTCAGTCTCGATGAGGAGAAGCTACATCCACAACACTGAGTCCAGGTCACCTTAAAGCCCCTGGGCCCCAATGTTTGGCACCTTGTGCACCTCCCTCTCCCAGGCCCTGACTCTATGCTGCTATTTATAAAGCCCAAGATGTTGTATCCCATATTAACTATTCTGTCCAGCTGTCCTGCCACCTTCAATAATTTAGTAATATATTCACGCAGGTCCCGCTTTTTAAAAAATGTATTCATTGATGGGATGTGGGCGTTGCTGGTTAGGGCAGCACTTATTACCCATCCCTAATTGTCACTGAGAAGGTGGTGGTGAGCTGCCTTCGTGAACGACTGCAGTCCATGTGGTGTAGGTACACCCACAGTGCTGATAGGAAGGGACCTCCAGGATTTTGACCCAATGATAGTGAAGGAACGACGATATGGTTCCAAGTCAGGATGGCGTGTGACTTGGTGGGGAATTTGCAGGTGGTTTTGTTCCAGTGCATTTGATGCTCTGTCCTCCTAGTTGGTAGAGGTTGTGGATTTGGAAGGTGCTGTCAAAAGAGCCTTGGTGAGTTGCGACTGTGCATCCTGTGGATGGTACACATGGCTGCCACTGTTTGTCATGGTGGGGAGAGTGAATGTTGAAGGTGATGGATTTGGTCCCAATCAAGAGGGCTTTTTTTGTCCTGGATGGTATCAAGCTTCTGAGGTGTTGTTGGAGCTGTACTCATCCAAGCAAGTGGAGAGTATTCAGTCACGCTCCTGCCTTGTATCTTGTCGATGGTAGACAGGCTTTGGGAGTCAGGAAGTGAGTTACTCACTGCAGGATTCCAAGCCTCTGAGCTACTCTTGTAGCCACGTATTTATAGGGCTGGTCCAGTTCAGTTTCTGGTCAATGGTAATCCCCAGGATGTTGACAGTGGGGATCTTGGTGTCGGCAATGCCATTGAATGTCAATGGGCAATAGTTTGATTCTCTCATGTTGGACACAGTCATTGCCGGGCACTTGTGTAGCATGAATGTTAATTGTCACTTTTCACCCCAAGTCTGGATATTGTCCAGGCCTTGCTGCATTTTGACATGGGCTGCTTCATTATCTGAGTAGTCATGAATGCATCAGTGAAGATCTCCACTTCTGACCTTAAAATGGGAGGAAGGTCATTGATGATACAACTGAAGTTGGTTGGGCCTATGACACTACTCTGAGGAACTCCTGCAGCAATATTCCAGAACTGAAATGCTTAATCTCCAACAACCACAACCATCCTCCTTTGCACCAGATATGACTCCAACAGTAGTCAATGGGAATCAGGGGAAAACTCTATACCAACCGGATTCCCAGTGACACCTGTATGGTTAGGGCTCCATGATGCCATGCTCAGTCAAATGCTGCCTTGATGTCAAGGACAGTCACTCTCACCTCACCTCCGCTCGTTTGTCCATATTTTGACCAATGCTGTAATGAGATGAGTGACCCTGGTGGAACCCAAGCTGAGCATGAGTGAGCAGGTTATTGCTGAGTAAGTGCCGTACAAAAGCACTGTTGATGACCCCTTCCGTCATTTGGTTGATGAACAAGGATAGACTGGTGGAGCAGTAATTGGCCAGGTTGGATTTATCTTGCTTTTTGTGGACAGGGCATACCGAGGCAATTTTCCACATTTCGGGGTAAATGCCGGTGTTGCAGCTGTAATGTAACAGCTTGGGCATGAGTGTTGCTAGATCTGGAGCACAGGCCTTCAGTACTTTGCTGGAATATTGTCAGAGCCCAGGGCCTTTGTGATATCCACTGCCTTCAGCTGTTACTTGCTGCCACGTGACACATCTGCTGCCACAACATTATCAGAGTTGAACCATTGATTTTTGTAATCAGACAGGCTGCTTTGTTCTGGATGGTGTCGAGCTTCTTGAATGTTGTTGGAGCTGCACTCATCCAGACAAGTGGAGAGTATTCTGTCACAATTCTGACCTGTGCCTTGTAGATGGTGGGCAGGCTTTGGGGGGTCAGGAGGTGAGTTACTCACTGCAGGTTTCTGAGCCTCTAAGCTACTCTCGTAGCCACAGTATTTATATGATTGGTCCAGTTCAGTTTCTGGTCAATGGTAACCTCCAGGATGTTGATAGTGGGGGATTCAGCGAAGGCAATGTCAAGGGCGATTGCTCTCGCGCTGGAGATGATCATTGCCTGGTTCTGTCCTTGACCGCCCATTCCACTAACCTGCCCATGTCCTCTTCACATTATTATCCTAATGATTCACAAAACGTCCCAGATTCATATCATTCACTAATGTTGAAATCATGCCATGCGCACCAAGGTCTATGTCATTAAATTTCTTTTATTCGTTGATGGGACGTGGGCGTCGCTGGCTGTGTCAGCATTTATTGCCCATCCCTAATTGCCCTTGAGGGGGCAGTTAAGAGTCAACCACATTGCTGTGGGTCTGGAGTCACGTGTAGGCCAGACCAGGTAAGGATGGCAGATTTCCTTCCCTGAAGGATATTAGTGAACCAGATGTGTTTTCACGACAATCGACAATGGTTTCATGGTTATCATTAGATTGTTAATTCCAGATTTTTATTGATTTCAAATTACACCATCTGCAGTGGTGGGATTTGAACCTGGATCCTGAGAGCATTCCTCTGAGTCTCTGGTTAATTAGTCCAGTGACAATACCACGACGCCACCAGCTTACCGAAAGATCAGAAAGGCAAGTGCTCCTCACACTGATCCTCAGGAAGTCTGTTATACGCCTTCCTCCAGCCTGAAAAGTAATTGTTTGGAACCAAACCTTCTTTCCTGTCACTCAGCTAATTTTGCCTCCATGTCCCTTTCAAGCCATGAGTTCTTACTTTTCTCACATGTCTGTTGTGCGGTACTTTAGCAAATTCCAGATTGTATAAGAGGCATGTCTTCCCGCATTACCACGGTAAACCCAACGTATAAGAAGCAAAAAGGACCGAGTATAACACAATTTGAAAGCAGCCAGTGTAATGACTTAGACCAGGCCTTGCAATTGGCCAATTGGAATACGAGTTCCCTGATTAGTGGCCCAATTAGAACCCCTTTCTCTTTATGTAACGGGGAGTGTCAGATCCTCGACACTCCCAGTGTAAACAGAACAAAGAACAAAGAAAAGTACAGCACTGATCAAGTGCTCTGGATCCGTGGAACACATACAGGCCACCAACACTTAAAATAGTACAACACTATTTTAGTAAGCTGGAAAATGTTGAAAATACTTTCACTGTGGGTTAACACGATGTTAGATTAAACTAAAGACCTATGCCTGTCCTAACCAGTCTATGCACTCAGCACATGGTGAAGATCTGTGCTGTAAGCTGTAAGCTCTGTCCTTCTGAGAGGCTGCATCCCGAATGAGCGGGAACTCTGATGCCCTCTGTCTATATAGTGAGTGTGCTCTAACTGGTGATTGGCTGCGGTGTTGTGTGTGTTGATTGGTCTTGCTGTGTGACAATCAGTGCGTGTGTGTCTGCACCATGATATACTGGTGTATATTATGACAAGCACAGGAACAGGCCCTTTGGCCCTCCAAGCTTGCGCCGACCATGCTGCCCGTCCAAACAAAAATCTTCTACACTTACGGGGTCCGTATCCCTCTATTCCCATCCTATTCATGCATTTGTCAAGACGCCCCTTAAACGTCACTATCGTCCCTGCTTCCACCACCTCCTCCGACAGTGAGTTCCAGGCACCCACCACCCTCTGTGTAAAAGACTTGCCTCGTACATCTACTCTAAACCTTGCCCCTCGCACCTTAAACCTATGCTCCCTAGTAATTGACCCCTCTACCCTGGGAAAAAGTCCCTGACTATCCACTCTGTCTATGCCCCTCATAATTTTGTAGACCTCTATCAGGTCGCCCCTTAATCTCCGTCGTTCCAGTCAGAACAAACCGAGTTTATTCAACCTCTCCTCATATCTAATGTCCTCCATACCAGGCAACATTCTGGTAAATCTCTTCTGCACCCTCTCTAAAGCCTTCACATCCTTCTGGTAGTGTGGCGACCAGAATTGAACACTATACTCCAAGTGTGGCCTAACTAAGGTTCTATACAGCTGCAACATGACTTGCCAATTTTTATACTCAATGCCCCGGCCAATGAAGGCAAGCATGCCGTATGTCGTCTTGACTCCCTTCTCCACCTGTGTTGCCCCTTTCAGTGACCTGTGGACCTGTACACCAAGATCGCTCTGACTGTCAATACTCTTGAGGGTTCTACCATTCACTATATATTCCCTACCTGTATTAGACCTTCCAAAATGCATTACCTCCCATTTGTCCAGATTAAATTCCATCTGCCATCTCTCCGCCCAAGTCTCCAAACAATCTAAATCCTGCTGTACTCTTTGACAGTCCTCATCCGCAATTCCACTATACCTTTGGGTCGTCTGCAAACTTACTAATCAGACCAGTTACAATTTCCTCCAAATCATTTTTCTATACTACGAACAGCAAAGGTCCCAGAACTGATCCCTGCGGAACACCACTAGTCACAACCCTCCAATCAGAAAAGCACCCTTCCATTGCTACTCTCTGCCTTCTATGCTCTAACCAGTTCTGTACCATCTTGCCAGCTCACCTCTAATCCCGTTTGACTTCACCTTTTGTACCAGTCTGCCATGAGGGACATGGCAGTCAAAGGCCTTACTGAAGTCCATATAGACAACATCCACTGCCCTACTTTTAGCAATGTGAATGCTCCTGGTTGACAAACTATTCATGCCCCTTCGGCACCACTGGTGAGGACATAGGACTCTGATATTGGACAGCATGGATGACTCCGCGGCAGTCCCACTGCCGCCGGAGGGAGGGGGCGAACCGCCCCTCGGGCGCTCTCATCGGAAAAGACGGGCACCTAGCCGTTATACCCCCCTACGTCAGAGGCCGAAGTGGAGGATCCGTACCCGGAGCAGAAACAGGGAAAGAGACCCATGAGTCACAAGGACCATGGGAGCTCCTCGGACTTTGGGAGGGGAGGGCTGTAATGACTTGGATCAGGCCTATGAGATTGGCCAATTGGAATTCGAGTTCTCTGATTAGTGGCCCAATCAGAGAGCCTCTTCTCTGTATATAGCAGCGAGTGTCAGATCCTCTGCACTCGAAGTGTAGACAGCAAGCTGAATGCAGCTGGTCGCACTGCTGTTGGTTTTGTAAATAAAAGGGATTCTGGTGAAAGGACTTCTGCCTCCGTGGACTTATTACACCCACCAACTAAGCTGGAGGAAGATTTAATTACTTAACTCCTGACAGAAATTTTTTGTCAAGCAAATTATCCGCTTGGAAGTCATTTATTTTCTATCATCTCAATCAGCCGTGGGGAAAAAAATCCTTTAGTGTTCAATGGACTCTCATTTGCATAGATTTCCGCCTTGTTATCTAGCCAGAGTGACTTCAGTCAACATTCTGGCAAACATTCTACATTTAATCAAATATTTTGGCTTGGCTCTCGAGCACTTTACTCCTTCTGAGATCTGTTGTCTCTCTAAATATTATATATTAATATTAGCCGTCCAGGAAGGAAGGTAGCAGGAAGTGTTCCTGGCACCAGCTGTTCGCATGTTATTGCCATCCTGTGGCTCATATTGTGGTAACAGAAATGCTAACCAGTTCCTGTCCTAGAAACATATACCAGCTTCTTCTGTCAATTATTAAATAAAATGTTCATGATCAAAGCGCTTTGACTCCTCAGCAGACTCTGCTCCTTTAAGACTCTCTTTGAATCATACCTGTTTGACCATATATCTGGTCTCCTGTCCAAATGTCGCCTCCTTTGCCAGGATTGCGGACTTGAGAAGCACTTTTCAAACTTTTGGAAAAGAAAGTCTGCATTTATATAGCACCTTTCACAACCTCAGGATGTGTCGAAGCGCATTGCATCCCTGAGCCAATGAAATACTGTTGAAATGTCATTGCTGCTCTGATGTAGGAAACATGATGGTCGACCTGTGCACAGCAAGCTCCCATAAGCAGCAGTGTCTTAATGACCAGATAATCAATGGACTTGATTGAAGGCGACTGGAGGTGGGTGGGGGGGGGGGGGGGGGGGGGGGGGGGGGAGGTGCAGTGCTTCCCACAAGCTCCTCAGATGGCAGGAATGAGAGAGCCAATATCCTCATAAGCCTAGCCGCGAACACTGATACAGGTTTTCTGATGAGTAAATCAGAAGCCTCACAGTGAGAGGGAAGGAAAAGGTAGTTTACTTTTGTCACAGTCACGTAGGATGCCATTTAAAAAAAAAATTATTTGGGGGATGTGGGCGTCGCTAGCCAACAGTTATTATCCATCCCTAATTGCCCTTCAACAGAGTGGCTTGCTAGGCCATTTATGAGCCAACTGCAATGTCAGTCACATGTAGGCCAGACCAGGTGAAGATGGCAGATTTCCTTCCCCAAGGACAGTGGTGAACCACATAGGTATTTACGACAATCATCAATGGTTTCATAGGGCGACACGGTGGTTAGCACTGCTGCCTACGGCGCTGAGGACCCGGGTTCGATCCCGGCCCTGGGTCACTGTCCGTGTGGAGTTTGCACACTCTCCCCGTCTCTGTGTGCGTCTTACCCCCACAACCCAAAGATGTGCAAGGTTAGGCGGATTGGCCAGGCTAAATTGCCCCTTATTTGGAAAACAAATAATTGGGTAATCTAAATTTATTTAAAAAAAAACAATGATTTCATGACCAGTATTTAACGGAATTCAAATTTCACCATCTTCTGTGGTGGGATTCAAAGCCATTACCCTGGGCATTACCCTGGGTCTCTGGATTGCTAGCCCAGTGACAATAGCGCTATGCCACTGTCACCCCATTGTGACTTTAGTAAGCGCTGTTGCAGTACTATTTTAAGAAGCAGTTCACCACCATCTTCCCAAGGGCAATTAGGGATGGGCAGAATTTTTATTTTCTTTATTCTTTCATGAAATGTGGGTATCACTGGCAAGGCCAGCATTTGTTGTCCATGCCTTATTGCCCTTGCACTGAGGACAGATAAAAGTTGACCGCACTGCCGTGGGATGTCTGGAGTCACATGTCGGCCACACCAGATATCTCATTTGGGTGGGTGGGGTGGGGGTGAAAGATGACTGTGCGTGGATACTTTTCACGGGAAGTGAATCACCACATGGTCGGTCCCAGCGGAGCGAGGTACTGGTCCAATGGCAGGGAGATCCGAGACGACTGGAGACCAGGCTTTGCTGTCAGCCGGGAACTATCACACACTCACCGCCCTCCCATCATCTGCCTGCCTGTGAATGACGTCACTTTTGAAGGGTAACGTCATTTTCCCTCTCTCGTACCTTCTCCATCCAGTGACGCCGGAATTGTGAAAAAGTGATTGGGTGGAGAATTATACGTGAACTGAAAATCGAGGCTGGCGCTGGAGGGGGGAGGGGCCAACAGAATGCCATGCTCCGGTGTCTCGACAGTGGCGTGAACGCACTCTATTCCACACGCCGGTGTGGCCATGCAAATTGTACAGTTAAGGTTTTTGGCATACGATTAATGGCCCAGACATGGCATTCTCTGGTCCTCCCATGATGCTCCACCTCCGGTAGGTGGAAGTACCAATGGCATGGTTCACTTGTGGTATTTAAAATCAGGAAACAGGTGCCGTGGCTGCTGAGGGAGAGAGAGAGAGGAGGTAAGACTTGTTCCGAAAGCCGCCGCTGTGGGCTGCTGGTCCTGCCACTGGCTGGGGGGGGCGTCAGCCAGGGCCGGGGGTGGGGTCGTGGGCGAAAACCAGAGGTTGGGCCATGGGGGTCGAGTGTTCCCTTGGAACTGGGCTGATTAATAAAAGGGTTCAATTTGAGGCGGAGGGCACAGTCGTGGATGGGGGTGGCAGGTTCGTTATGGTGAGGGGTAAGCTCGAAGGGGTGAGAGTAGTCTTGGTTAGTGTGTATGCCCCTAATTGGGACGATGTGGATTTTATCAGGAGGTTGCTAGGGAAGATCCCTGACTTGGACTCGCGCAAGTTGATCATGGGCGGGGACTTTAACACAGTCCTGGACCCAAGCCTGGATCGGTCGTGTTCAAAAACGGGCAGGTTGCCAGTGATGGCAAAGGAACTGAGAGGGCTCATGGAGCAAATGGGGGGAGCAGGTCTGTGGAGATTTAGCCAGCCGTCGGCGGGGGAGTTCTCGTACTACTCCCACATACACAAGGTGTATTCCCGAATTGACTACTTTGTATTGAGTCGGGACTTGCTGGCTGGAATGGTGGGGGCAGAATATTCGGCAATTGTCATATCGGACCATGCGCCGCACTGGGTAGATCTACAGATTTGTAAGAATAGCTTTCTGCGCCCACCATGGAGGCTGGAAGTTGGATTGCTAGCGGATGAGGCGGTGGGTGAGAGACTCAGGAGATGCATGCAGAATTACCTGCAGGTAAATGATACTGGAGAAGTCTCAGCAGCGGTGCTCTGGGAGGCGCTGAAGGCAGTGGTGAGAGGGGAGCTGATCTCAATCCGGGCTCATAGGGACAGGACAGGCAGGGCAGAAACGGACCGACTGCTTAAGGAAATTTTACGGACGGACAGGAGCAACACGGGGTCCCCGAGGCCAGAGTTACTCAGGAAATGACAGAGGCTGCAGGCCGAGTTCGGGGTGCTGACTACAGGCAAGGCCGTAGAGCAGCTTAGAAAGGCAAAAGGCGCGATATATGAGCATGGGGAGAAGGCCAGCAGAATGCTCGCGCAACAACTAAGGGAGACAGAAGCGGCCAGGGAAATAGGGAGGGTAGCGGATGGTGAGGGAAATCTGGTGGGGGACCCGGCAGGGCTGAACAAGGTGTTTAGGGACTTTTATTGTAAGCTGTACACTTCGGAACCCCCCAGGGGACCGGAGGGGATGAGGCAGACTGACCTTCCCAAGAATGGGTAGGGGGGTGATAGATGGACTGGGGGCCCTGGTCAGGATCAAAGAGGTATTGGGGGGGCCTGAAGGTCATGCAGTCGGGAAAAGCCCCGGGGCCGGATGGGTATCCGGTGGAGTTTTATAAAATGTTTGCCGAGATAGTGGGTTCGGTGCTGGTCAGGGTGTTTAACGAGGCAAGAGACAGAGGGGATCGACCCCCGACGATGTCGCAGGCCACTATTTCGCCTAATCTGAACGGGATAAAGACCCGGATGCATGTGGGTCATACAGGTCGATCTCTTTGATCAACGTAGACGCTAAATTACTGGCAAGATCTTGGTGACTAGAATTGAGGACTGTGTACCGGAAGTAATTGCGGAGGTCCAAACCGGGTTCGTAAAGGGTAGGCAACTGGTGGCCAATCTAAGAAGGCTGCTTAATGTGATTATGATGCCCCGGAGAGCAGGGAGGCAGAGATAGTGGTAGCTATGGATGCGGAAAAGGCTTTTGACCAGGTCAAGTGGGACTATCTGTGGGAGGGTTCGGGTTCGGGGAGGGGTTCATTGACTGGGTCAGGCTGTTATATCAGGCCCCAGAGGCTAGTGTAAGGACGAACAGGAGGACATCAGATTATTTCAGACTGCACCGCGGGACAAGACAGGTGATGCACGATCATTTCCACAAAGACTAAGGTTGGGTACAACTGTGGCTTTATTGCAGTCAGATGCGTGGCCTCCTGCTGCAGCTGGCGAAATGGCAGCTAAATGGAGGTCACGCATATTTATACTCCTTCTACTGGGCGGAGCCAGCCGGCAGGGGCTACTGGCAAACCTGTAGTACAGGTCCTACCTCACATCCCCTAATACAGGTGTATGGTGGTTCACCACATTCACCCCCTGTTAAAGAGTCCGGCGGGGGTGGTGTGGAACTACATATAGTGTTGAACTTTATTTACAGTGTCGTAGAAACAACATGTAGAGAGAGAAAAAAAAATTGTCCATTTTGAAGGTCCAGTTAAAGGTTCAACCTGTCTGGAGCCTTGACGCTCCACTGGGAGATACGTAACGGTGGTGGCGACGGCGGACTCCGGGAGCGTGCCAAAATCTCCCGGAGTTTATTAAACCGAGTTTATTCAACCGCTCCTCATAGCTAATGCCCTCCATCGATGTCTCTCTTGGTTATGAACGCCATCAACAGGAACCAAGAAGTGGTCGAATCACTGCGCTGTCCGCTTTGGAGTCTTTTTCTTTTTTTTAATGTTTGTGGTGGTGCTGTCGGATGGCATCTTGTAGCTGATAGGTCGTTGACATTGAAGAGGTACCATCAACAGTATCATTGGAGGTCATGGATGTGCCAGATGTTGAAGTCGGATGAGATTGTGCATACTGTCTCTGGCCACATGCTGTGCTGGAAGGGTGATTCTGCTGAGAAGCGTTGAATCTTGTCGATTTGGAGACAGAATTGCTGCTCACATCAATGTCTGGTGATGGTGTGAAACTAGAACCTTGCATCTGATAGGAATATGCTGTCTGGCCAGGCTGTGGTGCAGCAAATCCTGGGCAGTAACTAAGGCATCCAGTCTGTAGTGCAGATTGCGCTGGCGGTAGTCCTCCTTCGGTCTGGATTCCATTAGTGGGCAATCCGTAGTGCTGGCCTGTTTGAGAATATGCTGCATAGACCGCTGGCTGCTGCATGCCTGAATACTGGGTTTGTCCAGCATGAGCTGTCATTGGCCGCACTGTCGGTGTGGAACAAATGTGTGGACATAGCTGTGGTGAAAATTGGTATATTCCTCCTGGACTGTAGCTGCTGCTTGTTATTGCTGACCCAGTGTGATTGTCACGTGATCTATCTCCTGTCGTTGTGGCATCTGCTGTCACCCTGAGCGTGCCATCACTGAGGTTGCGACACTGCCTGTCTGGAGAAAAGTCTGGCTTATGTGAATCAGAGTCGGCGTTTGGTTGCTCCCCATCTGGAGACTGGTCTGTTTTTTGTTGATGCTCCCCGTCCGGAGTCTTAGCAGGTTCACTGGAGTCAGCTGAGATTTCATGAAGCTGCACGTCTGGAGTCGGAACATGCAGGAATGCATTGACTAGTGGAGAGGTTCAAGCAATTGAGGGTGGAAGTAGTGTGGTGTCACCGGAGTCACCAGTGGTCTCTCAATGATCGTCGAGTGCCTCTGTACGCACTAGCTGAGATCTGTCACTTTGCACCTTTTGCATGGGAAGTGGGATGCTGTCGACACTCGTTTCACATACCATGGGTAGATCCTCAGTAGCTGCTTGCTGTTTACTAGGGTTGGGTAGATTGTCAGAGTTTTCATCTGGTGGTGCAAACAATGTAGGTGGACTGTCATTGTCTTGCCGTTGTCCTTAATTTGGGCTTTTCTTCTTTGGAATTTTAAATCTTCCCCCAGACATTACAGAACCTTGTTCATTTCCCTCAATTTCTCCCATATGTAGGGCATCAAATGTTAGATCCAATGTTTCTTTCGTCATTGTACTAGTTTCCAAAGAACAGTCCGTTTCAATTTTCTTCTCAGTTACTTCATATGCATCCTTTTCTGATGTACATGCCCTCATAGTCTCTGGCTCTGATTTTGCTGGGACTGGCATAGTCACAATCTCTCTTTTACTGTTCTCAATTGCCCACATTCTACTCCCCAGACATAAATGCTTAATCTCTGGAGTTAATGTGGTACAATGGATAATCGGGTCGACCTTATCTGCATCTTCACCATCACTGGAAAGCACAATTGGTTCACTTGAAACTGCTGCGGGTTTTAAGTGCTTTATCTGGCTACTCGATGTGGGTGTCCTCGGGATTCTTGCTCCAATGTTCTGCTCATTTATCAGTGGAGTGTGCAGAGGTTCAATGCGATTAATATTCCCATCAGGGATTGAAGAGTCATTACTGACTAACTGCTGGTCTCTGTAGTTGGGACTTTGTGGTTTTGTGTTGAAGGGAGACAGTTGTCCCTGCTGTAGATATGATTCAGGTTGTGTTATTTCCATTAAATGAGGATCAATGTCTTGTCCATTTTTTCGATCCGTACTAAAGCAATGGCAATTTTCAGTCTGCTCCTTGCAAGTTAGACATATAAGCAATTTCTTTAGCAAGTCCTCAGCATCCTTCTGTGACTGTGCAGCATTATTAATATCTCTTCGGCTAGAATGATCCTGAAGGTCAGCGCATAATCATTTTTTCTTCGGGCTTGGAAGAGGCGATTCCTTTGGCTTGTCTTCAGTTGGGCTTGAACTGTCATCAGTGCTGGGACCTTCATTGTAGCATGATAGACCGTCATGGTCGTCCTGCTGTGCAGTGGAGCATGGTAGACTGTTATAACCTTCTTGCTGTTTACGTGAATGGCAGACTTGTATCGTCTGCCGCGAGTTGGTCAGAGGAGGTTGCTAGACCCTCATGGTCTTGTTCCTGCAAGGACTGCGCATTGGAGTTTTGCGTTGCTTCTATCGTGGAGGCTGTCCACGAGCTCTCTGTGGAGGCTTGTGACTCTGGAGTCACTTCTTGTTCGTGCAAGGACTGCGCTCTGGAGTCTTGCGTTTCTGCAATTGTGGAGTCTGTCCACGAGCTTGCTGTGGAGGCTTGTGACACTGGAGTCACTTCTTGTTCATGCAAGGACTGCACTCTGGAGTCTTGTGTTCCTTCTATCGTGGATTCTGTCCACGAGCTTGCTGTGGAATCTTGTGACACTGGAGTCACGTCTTGTTCCTGCAAGGATTGCTGTGGAGTCTTGCATGTCTTCTTTCGTAGAGTCGGGAACCCTGAGCGGGGCGTGGACCACGCTCTGTGTGGCAGCAGGCCGCTCTCTGTGGGCTTGTACCGCTTTCTGTCTCTTAATGTCAGGCTGCAGCATCATCCTGCACTGATGAGTTGGGACGTCATATCTGCTGGGTTGAAGATCCTCAAATCCGAAAAATGAATTTGCATCTGCGTCGGATTCAATGCGGGGGTCACCAATGTGCAACACGAAAGGTTCGTCCGAGTCGTAGTCGTATAGGACCATGGAGCTGTCATTGGGCTCGCGAGGTCCAGAAAATTGTAAAGGTCAGTATCATCGGTTTGTGCATAGGTAACTGCTTGTTGCAGGGTTCTTCGGACGTTAAATTAATTTCCTGGTTCAATTTGAGGCATTGTGCTGTCATTCCAGGTGAAGGAAGGTTGTTAAATCTTGTTAAAAGATTTTTTCTTTGATTTGGGACGTTTTGCCTTTAAATTGGTGCGGTCTGGGGCCTCTGACGTCATGACGCGCGTGACGTAGCACGTAGGAAGAGATTGCGCATGCGCAGATCGCTGTTCCTTTACCGATGGCCGTTTTCTTGATTGCGCATGCACGGCGTCTCACGCATGCGCGAACGAACCTTCCCGGTCTGCGCACTTCTCGCGCAACTGCGCTAGTGTAGTCCCTTTAGCAAGATGGCCACCGACCTCGCCCCAAATCGCTCTCTGGTCCGGGCCCTCGGCCTCGAGGTGAGTACTGGCGCTTCTCTTACCTTTCCTTGCCGATTGGAGTGTGTTTTCCTCACAGTATTTGCCGAATTTGTCCAGGACTGCCTGGAAGTCGTACCTGTTTTGCTCCTTAGAGAACTTGAATTTTTAAAAGATTTCTTCTGCTCTGGCACCGGCGATGGTGAGGAGAAACTCTACTTTTTCATTATCGACCAGGTCTTTAAGTTCGGCTGCCACCAGGTAGAATTCAAACGCCTGCCGGAATCGCTGCCAGTTCTCGCGGAGATCGCCGTGGCACTGGAGCGGCTGCGGAATCGGGAGCCCGTACATCTTGCCTGGGTATTGCTGGTTGTCACTGTACGCTGAGGTATGGCTACCTGGATTTAAGCAGTTCACTCCTGGTACCATGTTTTGTTATGTTTCCTTTGTAACATAAGCGGCTTCCTTGTGTTGCATTTGTCAAGGAAGGTCGAGACGTGTAAATAACTTCAACCCATTTATTTACACTATGTACACTTTTATAACTTGAGTTCGACACTGCTGCTAATTCTATTGTAGCTACCTAACTGACTGACCAGCTGCTGTCTTCCACGTGGTGGGTGTGATAATGAATCAACCCTGTGCCTCTCCTCACTGACTGTCTCCACTGGCCCAAACGGGCTGATCATGTGTGTGGTGTCCTTTATGTATGGGTTGGTGTAATGCCCACCTGTGGTCGTGTCATCTCCTTGTGTATCGTGAATGTCCATTGGTCGAGTGTGTGTGTGTGTGATGTTTCTGGTGCTCCCTCTAGTGTCTGTCTAGCTTACATGTATTTACAGTGATGCACATCACCACAGTGAGGATCCAAAGATTTCTGTCAAGGCCTCAGCAATTTCCTCTCCAGCCTCCTTCAGTATTCTGGGGTAGATCCCATCAGGCCTTGGGGACTTATCTACCTTAATATTTTTTAAGCCGCCCAACACCTCGTCTTTTTGGATCTCAATGTGACCCAGGCTATCTACACACCCTTCTCCAGACTCAACATCTACCAATTCCTTCTCTTTCTCTACGGCGCAGGACCGGTCCTGGAGCTGCGAGCCAAGTCCGGAGCGACACCCCAGATGTGGACTTCCTAGGGAATGTAAAAAGACGTTCATGGTGTGTGTTGTTCGTAGCAGTGCACAGTAGTGACTGGATGGAGTGCAGTGCATCAGGGAGGACCTCCTGTCAGCGAGAGGCTGGAATGTTCCTGGACCGTTCTCCAAACCGTCCCGTTCTCCCTTTCTACCTGCCCGTTTCCCCGGGGGTTGTAGCTGGGCGTTCTGCTGGAGGCGATACCCTTGCTGAGCAGGAACTGACGTAGCTCATCACTCATGAATGAGGATCACCTGTCACTGTGGATGTAGGCGGGGAAACCAAACAGAGTAAAGATTGTGTTGAGGGACTTGATGACGGTGGTGGGTGGGGGGTGGAACATAAAGTCTTGTTATACGCAGATGACCTGCGGTTATACGTATCGGACCCAGTGGCGGGGATGGACGGTATCATGGAAACCCTGAGGGAATTTGGCCGGTTTTCAGGATATAAATTGAACATGGCTAAGAGCGAGTTGTTTGTAATTCAGGTGAGGGGGCAGGAGAGTAGGCTGAAGGGGTTGCCGTTCAGGTTAGTGGGGGAGAGTTCCCGATATTTGGGGATTCAGGTGGCACGGGACTGGGGCAAGCTGCATAAGCTCAACCTGTCCCGACTGGTGGAACGAGTGTGGGAGGAGGTTCGGGGTTGGGATGTGGGATGTCACTAGCGGGGAGGGTGCAGACTGTTAAGGTGACGATTCTCCCCAGATTCCTGCTCATATTTCAGTGTCTCCCCCTTTTCATCCCGAGGTCCTTCTTTAAGAGGCTTAATAAAATTATCCTGAGAATTGGCTGGGCGGGGAAGTCCCCGCGGGTGAGGAAGGTGATGCTCGAAAGGAACAGAGGGGAAGGGGGCTGGCGTTGCCGAACTTCAGCAACTACTACTGGGCAGCCAACATAGCGATGATAAGGAAATGGATGGTGGGTATGGGGTCGGTTTGGGAGCGGATGGAGGCTGCTTCTTGCAGGGGCACCAGTTTGGTAGCCCTGGTTACGGTGCCTCTGCCGCTCCCGCCGGCGCGGTACTCCACCAGCCCTATAGTGGTAGCAGCTCTTCGGATCTGGGGCCAGTGGAGGAGGCATATAGGGGAAGTGAGAGCATCGGTGTGGACCCCAATCTGCGGCAATCACCAATTTGCCCCGGGGAACATGGACGGTGGGTATCGACTTGGCGGAGGGCGGGGATTGTGAGGATGGGTGATCTGTTCTTGGAAGGGAGCTTCCCGAGCATGAGGGCGTTGAAGGAGAAGTTTGGGCAGGTGGGAGGGAATGACTTTAGATACTTGCAGGTGCGGGATTTCTGCGCAGGCTGGTGCCATCCTTCCCACGCCTCCTGACAAAGGGGAGGCAGGACAGGGTAGTATCGAGGGGAAAGGTAGGTGAGGGTAGAGTCTCAGATATTTACAAAGAACTAATGGGAGCAGAGGATACACAGACTGAGGACCTGAAGCTTAAGTGGAAAGAGGAGCTCGGGGGGAGATGGAGGATGGTATTTGGGCAGAAGCTCCGAGCAGAGTAAACACGACCGCAACATGTGCCAGGCTCAGCCTGATCCAGTTTAAGGTCGTGCACCGGGCCCACATGACGGTGGCCCGGATGAGTAAAGTCTTCGGGCTGGAGGACAAGAGTGCCAGACGTGCCGGTGGGCTGGCTAATCACGTACACATGTTCTGTTTGTGCCCTAAACTCGGGGGGTATTGGCAGGGATTCGCAGACATCATGTCCCGGGTTATGAAAACTGGGGTGGTAATGAGGCCTGAGGTGGCAATCTTTGGGGTGTCGGAGGACCCGGGAGTCCAGGAGGAGAAGGAGGCCGACGTCTTGGCCTTTGCTTCCCTGGTAGCCTGGCAACGAATACTGTTGGCATGGGGGGACTCAAGGCCCCCAAAGACCAAAGTATGGCTATCGGACATGGCGAGCTTTCTCGGTCTAGAGAAAGCTAAGTTCGCCTTGAGAGGTTCACTATCGGGGTTCGCCCGGAGGTGGCAGCCATTTATTGACTTCTTTGTGGAAAATTAACTGTCAGCAGGGGATGGGGGCGGGGCTAGGGTAGAGTAGAGTAGGGGGTGGTTTAGGCAGGTCCTTGCCAGAATGAAGTTGTGATTTGCACGATGTGTTATTTGCTTTTCTTTTTTGTACAGTACTATACAATGTCATTGTTTTATATGCCAACAATACCTCAATAAAATTGTCTATTAAAAGAAAAAGAAAGGTGTTACGATTAGTGGGGGGTGGAGTGGGGAACAATGTGTCACAGTCTCAGGAGACAGGCTAGGCCATTTAAGACTGAGATGAGGAGAAACTGCTTCACTCAGAGGGCGGTGAACCTGTGGCATTATCTACCACAGAAAGTTATGGAGGCCAAGTAACTGAAAATATTTAAGATGGAAATAGATACGTTTCTAGATACTAAAGGCATCAAGGGTTTGGGAAGAAAGAAGGAATATTGCTTTGAGATAGAGGATCATCCCATATCTGTTTTTTGAACAGCCATCACGTTTCTCCTGCGACCTTCGAAGGTTTGTGTACAACAACCCCAGGTTCTTGCATTCCCTTGAAAGTTGTTGCATTTAATTTATATTGCGTCTCTTCACTCTCCTCACTAATCTGCATCAATTCACACTTAACTTACAGTACTATACTATTCACACCTCGATTTCATCTGCTATGGGTCTGTTCAATATCACCCCCTGTAATCTGTTACTATCTCTGTTATTTCCAATCTTTGCATCATCAGTAAACTTTGAAAATCTGCCCGGCATATCCAAGTTCAGGACATTATCAAAAAGACCTGTGGTTTTAACGCCAATTCGATTGAATACCTCCCTCCATCCAGCAAACAAATGTGCACCATTACCCTCTACCTTCTGTGCCTGAGACAATTTTAATTTGGTGCGTTCGCTGCCCCTTCAATCCAATGGGCTTCAATTTTTTCAAAAATTCTGTTATGTGGTAATCTTTCAAATGCCTTTTAAAAATCCATCTGCACAATTTTAACTTGCTTCATCATTTCTCTGTGTTACTTAATCAAACAACTCAACCAAGTAGAATCAAACACAGTTTGCCTTCATCAAATCCATGCCGTTGGTCATTATATTTTTCCACGTATCTCAGGTTATTGACTTGGGCTTTAGCCTGGAAGTGACTTCTGTCTTTGGAGCACTGTTATGAGGCCAGAAGAGCAGTGGATGGTGATTTGGAGGAGAGCCCATGGTGGTCGAGAGGCTGATTCCAATTGGGGGAAATGGGCCCAATGGTGGTCACGGGCGGGAGTGGGGGTTGCAGGCAGATTGCAGTGAGAGGTAGTTTCGTTGGGAGTCTATTAGGCTTAGAGGAAGCACATCTGCTCTTCTTGACCCACAAGAAGTGCTGTAAAGCCACTTACCTCTGAATTCAGTCCTTCTTGCCTTCCCCCCAGCTGCTGGGTTTCCTGAGGCCTGGGAAACTTTACAGACTATGGTCAACAATAAAATTGTTGTTAAACTGCAAGGCAAAGTGCCTTCATTACGATATTTACACAATCAGCCCACTTCCTGCGAGTGGACTGATCACCTATCTCTTGTTCTGGAAATGTGTGGGCTTAAATTGGCTTTGGTTCCTGTTCCAGATATTTTACATTTCAACCTCAAACATAATCCTAGCCCACATTTACATAGAACATAGAACATAGAACAATACAGCGCAGTACAGGCCCTTCGGCCCACGATGTTGCACCGAAACAAAAGCCATCTAACCTACATGATGCCATTATCATCCATATGTTTATCCAATAAACTTTTAAATGCCCTCAATGTTGGCGAGTTCACTACTGTAGCAGGTAGGGCATTCCACGGCCTCACTACTCTTTGCGTAAAGAACCTACCTCTGACCTCTGTCCTATATCTATTACCCCTCAGTTTAAAGTTATGTCCCCTCGTGCCAGCCATATCCATCCGCGGGAGAAGGCTCTCACTGTCCACCCTATCCAACCCCCTAATCATTTTGTATGCCTCTATTAAGTCTCCTCTTAACCTTCTTCTCTCCAACGAAAACAACCTCAAGTCCATCAGCCTTTCCTCATAAGATTTTCCCTCCATACCAGGCAACATCCTGGTAAATCTCCTCTGCACCTGCTCCAAAGCCTCCACGTCCTTCCTATAATGCGGTGACCAGAACTGTACGCAATACTCCAAATGCGGCCGTACCAGAGTTCTGTACAGCTGCAACATGACCTCCTGACTCCGGAACTCAATCCCTCTACCAATAAAGGCCAACACTCCATAGGCCTTCTTCACCGCCCTATCAACCTGGGTGGCAACTTTCAGGGATCTATGTACATGGACACCTAGATCCCTCTGCTCATCCACACTTTCAAGAACTTTTCCATTAGCCAAATATTCCACATTCCTGTTATTCCTTCCAAAGTGAATCACCTCACACTTCATTTGCCACCTCTCAGCCCAGCTCTGCAGCTTATCTATATCCCTCTGTAACCTGCTACTTCCTTCCACACTATCGACAACACCACCGACTTTAGTATCATCTGCAAATTTACTCACCCACCCTTCTGCGCCTTCCTCTAGGTCATTGATAAAAATGACAAACAGCAACGGCCCCAGAACAGATCCTTGTGGTACTCCACTTGTGACTGTACTCCATTCTGAACATTTCCCATCAACCACCACCCTCTGTCTTCTTTCAGCTAGCCAATTTCTGATCCACATCTCTAAATCACCCTCAATCCCCAGCCTCCGTATTTTCTGCAATAGCCTACCGTGGGGAACCTTATCAAATGCTTTGCTGAAATCCATATACACCACATCAACTGCTCTACCCTCGTCTACCTGTTCAGTCACCTTCTCAAAGAACTCCATAAGGTTTGTGAGGCATGACCTACCCTTCACAAAGCCATGCTGACTATCCCTGATCATATTATTCCTATCTAGATGATTATAAATCTTGTCTCTTATAATCCCCTCCAAGACTTTACCCACTACAGACGTGAGGCTCACCGGTCTATAGTTGCCGGGGTTGTCTCTGCTCCCCTTTTTGAACAAATGGACCACATTTGCTATCCTCCAGTCCTCTGGCACTATTCCTGTAGCCAATGATGACATAAAAATCAAAGCCAATGGTCCAGCAATCTCTTCCCTGGCCTCCCAGAGAATCCTAGGATAAATCCCATCAGGTCCCGGGGACTTATCTATTTTCAGCCTGTCCAGAATTGCCAACACCTCTTCCCTACGTACCTCAATGCCATCTAATCTATTTACCTGGAGCTCAGCATTCTCCTGACGAAAAATATTCATTTAGTATCTCGCCTATCTCTTCAGACTCTACACACAACTTCCCATCCCGGTCCTTGACTGGTCCTACTCTTTCCCTGGTCATTTGCTTATTCCTGACATACCTATAGAAAGCTTTTGGGTTTTCCTTGATCCTTCCTGCCAAATACTTCTCATGTCCCCTCCTTGCTCGTCTTAGCTCTCGCTTTAGATCCTTCCTCGCTACCTTGTAACTATCCATCGCCCCAACTGAAACTTCACACCTCATCTTCACATAGGCCTCCTTCTTCCTCTTAACAAGAGATTCCACTTCTTTGGTAAACCACGGTTCCCTCTCTCTAAGCCTTCCTCCCTGCCTGACCGGTACATACTTATCAAGAACACGCAGTAGCTGATCCTTGAACAAGCTCCACTTATCCAGTGTGTCCAACACTTGCAGCCTACTTCTCCACCTTATCCCCCCCAAGTCATGTCTAATGGCATCATAATTTCCCTTCCCCCAGCTATAACTCTTGCCCTGCGGTGTATACTTATCCCTTTCCATCCTTAACGTAAATGTCACCGAATTGTGGTCACTGTCCCCAAAGTGCTCACCTACCTCCAAATCCAACACCTGGCCTGGTTCATTACCCAAAACCAAATCCAATGTGGCCTCGCCTCTTGTTGGCCTGTCAACAAACTGTGTCAGGAAACCCTCCTGCACACACTGTACAAAAAACGACCCATCTAATGTACTCGAACTATATCTTTTCCAGTCAATATTTGGAAAGTTAAAGTCTCCCATAATAACTACCCTGTTACTTTCGCTCTTATCCAGGATCACCCTCGCCATCCTTTCCTCTACATCCCTAGAACTATTTGGAGGCCTATAGAAGACTCTCAACAGTGTGACCTCTCCTTTCATGTTTCTAACCTCAGCCCATACTACCTCGGAAGATGAGTCCCCATCTAGCATCCTCGCCGCACCGTAATACTGCTCTTGACTAGCAGCGCCACACCTCCCCCTCTTTTGCCTCCTTCTCTGAGCTTACTAAAACACCTAAACCCCGGAACCTGCAACATTCATTCCTGTCCCTGCTCTATCCATGTCTCCAAAATGGCCACAACATCGAAGTCCCAGGTACCAACCCATGCTGCCAGTTCCCCTACCTTATTTCATATACTCCTGGCATTGAAGTAGACACACTTCAAACTACCTACCTGAACACTGGCCCCCTCCTGCGACGTCAAATCTGAGCTCCTGACCTCTATACTCTCATTCTCCCTTACCCTAAAACTACAATCCAGGTTCCCATGCCCCTGCTGCATTAGTTTCAACCCCCCCAAAGAGCACTAACAAATCTCCCCCCCCAGGATATTTGTGCCCTGCAGGTTCAGATGTAGACCATCCTGTCTGTAGAGGTCCCACCTTCCCCAGAAAGAGCCCCAGTTATCCAGAAATCTGAATCCCTCCCGCCTGCACCATCCCTGTAGCCACGTGTTTAATTGCTCTCTCTCCCTATTCCTCATCTCACTATCATGTGGCACGGGCAACAACCCAGAGATAACAACTCTGTTTGTTCTAGTTCTGAGCTTCCATCCTAGCTCCCTGAAAGCCTGCCTGACATCCTTATCCCCTTTCCTACCTATGTCGTTAGTGCCAATGTGGACCACGACTTGGGGCTGCTCCCCCTCCCCCTTAAGGACCCGGAAAACACGATCCGAGACATCACGTACCCTTGCACCTGGGAGGCAACATACCAAACGTGAGTCTCTCACGCTCCCACAAAATCTCCTATCTGTGCCCCTGACTATCGAGTCCCCAATTACTAATGCTCTGCTCCTCTCCCCCCTTCCCTTCTGAGCAACAGGGACAGACTCCGTGCCAGAGGCCCGTACCCCATGGCTTACCCCTGGTAAGTCGTCCCCCCCACAAGTATCCAAAGCGGTATACTTGTTTCTCAGGGGAACGACCGCAGGGGATCCCTGCACTGACTGTTTTTTCCCAGTCCCTCTTACAGTTACCCATCTATCTCCAATCTTTGGTGTACCTAATTCCCTGAAGCTGCTATCTATGACCCCCTCTGCCTCCCGAATGATCCGAAGTTCTTCCAACTCCAGCTCCAGTTCCCTAACTCGGTCTTGGAGGAGCTGGAGATGGCAGCACTTCCTGCAGGTAAAATCAGCAGGGACACTAACGGCATCCCTCACCTCAAACATCCTGCAGGAGGAACATTGCACTCTCTTCCCTGCCATCCCTCTAACTTTCTACCAAGATCTGGCTAACAACTAAATTAAATTTTTAATATAAAAAAAATATATTAATAACAATAATAAAATATGGTATTTGAGAATCAAAGTTCACCCCATAATTATATTGATGTACTACCAGATTTCACTCATATAAAATTCATATACTTCCTCCCTCCTTGCACAGTACAGAGACATGCAGATTCATTATTCTGCAGAGGTACTTTTGAATTTGATTTTGTTAAGCCTGACAAATCTACAGATTAAAAAAACAATATCTGAAGTTTGTCCATCTCAAACCAAAATCATTACCGTGTAAAGAAATGACAGCTGGGATGATTTATCTAACGATATACTGTTCATCCAGAGCAGGAAGCTGTCAGGATTTGACAGTGATTTTAATGGTTGACTATATTACTACTCTGCTTACCTCCCATAACAATCGGGAATTGGCCGCCCAGCAGTTCATAGAATCATAGAATTTACAGTGCAGAAGGAGGACATTCAACCCATTGAGTCTGCACCAGCCCTTGGAAAGAGCACCCTCCATAAGCCCATGCTTCCACCCTATCCCAATAACCCCACCTAACCTTTTGGACGCTAAGGGCAATTTAGCATGGCCAATCCACCTAACTTGCACATAGAACTGTGGGAGGAAACCCATGCAGACACGGGGAGAACGTGCAGACTCCACACAGTCACCAAAGGCCAGAATTGAACCCGGGACCTTGCAGCTGTGAAGCAGCAGTGCTAAGCACCGTGCCACCGTGCTGCCCCCCTGACACACCTGGGTACCAAGGTAAGTCCAAGGGATAATAGGTTGAGCGGGCAGGTCGGTGTGGTAATGATCCCACAGGGGCCACAACTGAGGGTTGGTAATGGAATTCCGGGGCAAGGGAATCCTTTCACAATACAACCCTTTCCATCCTTGGACCCGCTTTGCCACAGCTTTGCCTTGGCAGGAAAGCCACCACTGCTCCGGGGTAGCTAACCCTGCATGGCCGAATTGCTGGAGGCTTTGCTCGTCGAGCTTGTTCTGCCAGTCAATAAGACCATGACTGATCTGACTGTGGCCTTAACTACACTTTCCTGTCTGTCCCCCATAACTCGACTCCCTTGGGGAACTTCGATCTTTACGATTTGGAAAGGAAGAGTCTGAGAGGTGATCTTCGTAACTTTTTACTAAAGATAGTAAATGTCATGGAAATAGTCAATTCTACGAACTACTCCAAAAACTCGGACACAGCTATGTGTGCAAACCAGTGGGGGTAACTTTCGGACTGAAAACAGGAGGGTTTTGACTCAGAGAGTTTGGATTAGTCTTCTCAGCAGAACAGTAAAGGTGGGAACCTTCAAAATCCCTGCGATGCAACAATGGAGCCTGAAGGTTCATTTTTATGAATAACATGCGAAAAACATCCTTCCTCATGAATGAACAAGAAACACAAAGGCCAGGAACAATACCAGGGGAAATGATTGAATGGCTGACCAGAATAAAAGTAATGTGGGAAACGAGAGCAAGAGAGCTGATTGTTCTTAAAATGTAAAAGCACCAGGTAGCTTAAACATAGAAGAGAATCCCTACAGTGCTGAATGAGGCCATTTGGCCCATCAGGTCTGCAACGGCCCTCTGAAAGAGCACCCTACCTGGCCCCAAACCCCCCGCCCTATCCCCATAACCCCACCCAACCTGCACATCTCTGGACTGTGGGAGGAAACTGGAGCACCCGGAGGAAACCCACGCACACACGGGGAGAACGTACAAACTCCACACATACAGTCATCCAAGGTCAGAATTGAACCCGAGTCCCTGGCATGTGAGGCAGCAGTGCTAACCACTGTGCTGCCCTACAGCACTCAATCGCGAGAAATAGAAAAATAAATAGGTAAATAAACTCGGTCAGAGAACTAAAACAGGAAATTAGATTCGGATAGCAGGAAACCTTGAAATAAATGTCAAAAATTCCAATAACTCTGCTGACAAGAATTAATTGAGTCATTTATTAGAATTTAGAAGGATGCGGGGGAATCTTAGAAAAACATACAAAATTATGAATGAATAGGTTTTTCCACTGGTGGGTGAAAGCAGAACTAGGGGCCATAGCCTCAAAATAAGGGGAAGTAGATTTAGGACTGAGCTTAGGGGGAACGTCTTCACCCAAAGGGTTGTGAATCTATGGAATTCCCTGCCCAGTGAATCAGTTGAGGCTCCTTCATTAAATGTTTTCAAGATAAAGATACATAGTTTTTTGAAGAATAAAGGAATAAAGGGTTATGGTGTTCCAGCAGGAAAGTGGAGCTGAGTACACAAAAGATCAGCTATGATCTTACTGAATGGTGGAGAAGGCGCGAAGGGCCAATGGCCTACTCCTACTCCTAGTTCTTATGTTCTTCTCTTATGTTCAAGTTGCACCCCCAATAACACCATTTGGCCAAGAGGTTGATTTTGAAACGTTGTCACCACTTTTCGAAGAACCTGGCATTATTTATTTTGGAGAGGGGAAGGTTCAGGTGAGATAATGGTTGGAATTCTCCATCCGTTCACCCCGGTGGGATTCTCCAATCCCGCTGCAGTGAATGAAGTTTCGGCTGAGCGCCAAATTCTCCGCTCTCGGCGGCGGCGGTGGCGGGATGAACTCGGATCCTGGAGAATCCCGGCCAATATTGAAATATTCAGTGCTTTTGAGAGCATGGATGAACTGAACCCTGATGGTGTAACACTACACACAACCAGAGAACTGTCTCAGGCTCAGCAGAAGGAAGTTTGGAATTAATTAATTAATTTGTGCAAAGAGGGGCTGAAGGCACAGGAAAGACAGCCTGGTGAGGCATTGGGGCAGCAAACATGGAAAAAAGTTCAGGGGCGAAATTCTCTGCAATCGGCGCGATGTCCGCCGACCGGCGCCAAAGACGGCACGAATCAGTCCGGCACCGCGCCGCCCCAAAGGTGCGGAATCATCCCCACCTTGAGCGGCCGAGCCCTAACCTTGAGGGGCTAGGCCCGCGCCGGACTGATTTCTACCCCGCCAGCTGGCGGGAAAGGCCTTTGGTGCCCCGCCAGCTGGCGCGGAAATGACTTTGCCGGGCGGCGCATGCGCGGGAATGTCAGCGGCCGCTCACGGCATCCCCGCGCATGCGCAGTGGAGGGGGTCTCTTCTGCCTCCGCCATGGTGGAGACCATGGCGAAGGCGGAAGGAAAAGAGTGCCCCACGGCACAGGCCCGCCCGCGGATCGGTGGGCCCCGATCGCGGGCCAGGCCACCGTGGGGGCACCCCCCCGGGGCCAGGTCGCCCCCCCGCCCCCAGGACCCCGGAGCCTGCCCGCGCCGCCTTGTCCCGCTGGTAAGAGAGGTGATTTAATCCACGCCGGTGGGACAGGCATTCCAGCAGTGGGACTTTGGCCCATCTGGGCCGGAGAATCGCCGGTGGTGGTCCGCCAACCAGCGCGGCGCGTTTCCCGCCCCCACTGAATATCCGGTGCCGGAGAATTCAGCAACCGGCGGGGGCGGGATTCACGCCTGCCCCGGCGATTCTCCGACCCGGCGGGGGGTCGGAGAATCCGGCCCCAGATACAGATTAATAGAGAAAGAAAATGTGTATTATTATTATATATCAACAACTTAGGGGTTACCATTGATCAGGAACTGAACTGGACGAACCATATAAATACTGTGGCTACAAGAGCATGTCAATAGTTAGAAATCCCGCGGTGAGTAACTCACCTCCTAACTCGCCAAAGCCTGTCCACCGTCTACAAGGCACAAATCAGGAATGTAATGGAATACTCTCCACTTGCCTGGGTAAGTGCAGCTCCAACAACACTCAAGAAGCTCAACACCATCCAGGACAGAGCAGCCCGCTTGAATGACACCCCTTCCACAAACATTCAATCCCTCCATCACTGACAAACAGTACATACAGGAGATTGCGAAGCCTGGATAGAGTGGACGTGGAGAGGATGTTTCCACTTGCAGGAAAAACTAGAAGCAGGGGACACAATCTCAGACTAAAGGGACGATCCTTTAAAACAGAGATGAGGAGGAATTTCTTCAGCCAGAGGGTGGTGAACCTGTGGAACTCTTTGCTGCAGAAGGCTGTGGAGGCCAAATCACTGAGTGTCTTTAAGTCAGAGATAGATAGGTTCTTGATTAATAAGGGGGATCAGGGGTAATGGGGAGAAGGCAGGAGAATGTGGATGAGAAAAATATCCGCCATGATTGAATGGCGGAGCGGACTCGATGGGCCGAGTGGCCTAATTCTGCCCCTATACCTTATGGTCTTATCTACAAGATGCACTGCAGGACCTCACCAATATTTCTTAGGCAGCACCTTCCAAACCCATGACCATCTAGAAGGACAAGGGCAACAGACGCCTGGGAACCCCACCACCTTGAGGTTCCCCTCCAAGTCACACATCACCCTGATTCACCATCCTGCACTGTCTCTGGGTCAAAATCCTGGAACTCCCTCCCAAATAGCACTGTGGGCGGTACCTAATTACATATACTGCAGCGGTTCAGGAAGGCATCTCACTGCCACCTGAAGGCCAATTAGGGATGGACGATAAATACTGGCGTAACCAGCCATGCCCACATCCTGTGAATGAATTTTTTAGAAAGGAGAGAGCGAGATAGAGAGATGATAGACAGGCAGAGAGACACACAACAGCCAGATTGAGGAAATATGTGCCTGAGCAATGTTATTTTCATGGGATTGGCCTGATGGACTGAAGAGTTTTTTTCTGATCCTGTAATCTTCCGTGAAATGTGGCACTTTTAAACTATGTTTTAGAATGAGTGTGAAGCAGTTTTCACCTCCCTGCGATGCTAAAATTGGAATGTGTACGAAAAATTATATTGGCAATCTGCCTTCCCACCACACTGGGAACTCAACAGCAAACCCAGGCAGCCACAGTTTCGAACAATAACTGACGGCACTTTACAGAATTGTAAAGATGATTTCCAAATCGGCAGCGAGATCAAGAGTGATTCAGTCTGCTTGTTGTGTTTGGTGTAAATGTAAATTTACGTCACCAATTGATAATAGCAACGTGTGTTTATACAGCGTATCAACGTAGTAAAACATCCCAAATCACTTCACATGAATTTGATAAGCAAAACAATTAATAAAGAAACAAAACAGGAGATGCTCGGACTGTTGGCCTGGTTCAATGAGGTGGGTTTTAAAGAGTGTCCAAACGGAAGAGAGAGATAGCGAGGCAGAGAGGCACATGAAGGAAATTCTAACGGTTAGAGTCCAAACAGATGAAGGTATCACCACCAGTGGTGGGGAAAGGAAACCAGGGATGATCAAGAGGCCAGAATTGGAGGAACGTGGATTTCTCACGACTGGTGACCTTCTCCAGAGATAAGAAGAAGCCACAGAGGGAACTGAGCTTGATAATGACCTTATTACATAGTCCCCTACTAATACCAGCCCCATAGGGGTGGAGAGCAAATCTACATTCACATTGAGTGTGTGTCAGCATCCTTTCGTATAGATAAAGTGATGGACCTACTGCAAATCCATTGGTGATGGGATAGTTCACATGCGTTTCTGCTGATGCCTGAAGAGAGCTATCTGTGAGAGGTAGGCTCTGCCACAAGTGCCGAATATGAGGTGGATCTCAGGTGTTTTTATCGGTGTTGGTGCCTGCTGTAAAGCCGTTGTAGCTACTTGATGTCATAGTGGCGCATGCCGGCACAAGGAATATCGCTCGTTCGCTCTGTCATTGGTCTGTCTTTCCCAGGTATGGAAATCTATTTTTGGGGTCTTCAAGTTCACACTTACAAGCATCCTGGAATTGGAGTGCTGGGCGTCCTACTGGTCTTCTGGCTCCAGCTCCCCTCGCCATACAGAGAGTTTTTGGGAATGCGCCTGTCTTCCATCCTGCAAACGTGACTGAACCAGCGAAGTCACCACCATTGTTTGATGAGTGCTTAGCATACTTAGGAGATTTGCCTATGAGAGAACTGTCGCATTCGAGATTTTGACCTTCCATGATATTCGTATAATGTGCCACAAACAGCAAAGGTGGAAAGTATTAGAACTTCCTTTCTTGATAACTTTAAGCTGTTCATGTTTCACAACCATACAACGAGACGCTGAGAACACATAGGCCTCATGGACCAGTATCTTGGCCCTGAGAGACAGCTTGTTGTTTTTCCATACAGTACGTGCAGCTCTACCAATTTAAGAAGTTGTAGGGAGGGCTTATGGTGCAGTGGGTAGTGGTCCTGCCTCAAAGCCAGAAGCTCCAGGTTCAAGTCCCACACCAGGGCTTGATGGTCAAGGAATGTACATTCCTAATGCGGGCAAACATGTCTAGTGTCAACCTCCAAAATCCTTCCAATGGCTGGCAATAAGACTGGGAATTACTCCTGGTCAGCCATTCTTGATGCGGAGCGGCTCTGAAGCTATACATCCCTGGTGACAGACTACCGACCTGTCCCAGGAATAACTAATTGTGGAAACAAATGCCTTAGAGCCCCACCAGATGCAGGCCGAGAATTTGATTTAGGAGCAGTTATGGCTAGGAGTCCAGAAGGGCAAGGAATTAGCAGTTTTCCTCAATTCAGTGTTTATCAAATGTTTTTGCCATCCAGCCATCCTTCGGGACGCACACTAGCCGACAAAGAACAAAGAACAAAGAACAAAGAAATGTACAGCACAGGAACAGGCCCTTCGGCCCTCCAAGCCCGTGCCGACCATACTGCCCGACTAAACTACAATCTTCTACACTTCCTGGGTCCGTATCCTTCTATTCCCATCCTATTCATATATTTGTCAAGATGCCCCTTAAATGTCCCTATCGTCCCTGCTTCCACTACCTCCTCCGGTAGTGAGTTCCAGGCACCCACTACCCTCTGCGTAAAAAACTTGCCTCGTACATCTACTCTAAACCTTGCCCCTCTCACCTTAAACCTATGCCCCCTAGTAATTGACCCCTCTACCCTGGGGAAAAGCCTCTGACTATCCACTCGGTCTATGCCCCTCATAATTTTGTATACCTCTATCAGGTCGCCCCTCAACCTCCTTCGTTCCAGTGAGAACAAACCGAGTTTATTCAATCGCTCCTCATAGCTTATGCCCTCCATACCAGGCAACATTCTGGTAAATCTCTTCTGCACCCTCTCTAAAGCCTCCACATCCTTCTGGTAGTGTGGCGACCAGAATTGAACACTATACTCCAAGTGTGGCCTAACTAAGGTACTATACAGCTGCAACATGACTTGCCAATTCTTATACTCAATGCCCCGGCCAATGAAGGCAAGCATGCCGTATGCCTTCTTGACTACCTTCTCCACCTGTGTTGCCCCTTTCAATGACCTGTGGACCTGTACTCCTAGATCTCTTTGACTTTCAATACTCTTGAGGGTTCTACCATTCACTGTATATTCCCTACCTGCATTAGCCCTTCCAAAATGCATTACCTCACATTTGTCCGGATTAAACTCCATCTGCCATCTCTCCGCTCAAGTCTCCAGACAATCTAAATCCTGCTGTATCCTCAGACAGTCCTCATCGCTATCCGCAATTCCACCATCCTTTGTGTCGTCTGCAAACTTACTAATCAGACCAGTTACATTTTCCTCCAAATCATTTATATATACTACAAAGAGCAAAGGTCCCAGCACTGATCCCTGTGGAACACCACTGGTCACAGCCCTCCAATTAGAAAAGCATCCCTCCATTGCTACCCTCTGCATTCTATGGCCTAGCCAGTTCTGTATCCACCTTGCCAGTTCACCCCTGATCCCGTGTGACTTCACCTTTTGTACTAGTCTACCATGAGGGACTTTGTCAAAGGCCTTACTGAAGTCCATATAGACAACATCTACTGCCCTACCTGCATCAATCATCTTCGTGACCTCCTCGAAAAACTCTATCAAGTTAGTGAGACACGACCTCCCCTTCACAAAACCGTGCTGCCTCTCACTAATACGTCCATTTGCTTCCAAATGGGAGTAGATCCTGTCTCGAAGAATTCTCTCCAGTAATTTCCCTACCACTGAAGTAAGGCTCACCGGCCTATAGTTCCCGGGATTATCCTTGCTACCCTTCTTAAACAGAGGAACAACATTGGCTATTCTCCAGTCCTCCGGGACATCCCCTGAAGACAGCGAGGATCCAAAGATTTCTGTCAAGGCCTCAGCAATTTCCTCTCCAGCCTCCTTCAGTATTCTGGGGTAGATCCCATCAGGCCCTGGGGACTTATCTACCTTAATATTTTTTAAGACACCCAACACCTCGTCTTTTTGGATCACAATGTGACCCAGGCTATCTACACCCCCTTCTCCAGACTCAACATCTACCAATTCCTTCTCTTTGGTGAATACTGATGCAAAGTATTCATTTAGTACCTCGCCCATTTCCTCTGGCTCCACACATAGATTCCCTTGCCTATCCTTCAGTGGGCCAACCCTTTCCCTGGCTACCCTCTTGCTTTTGATGTACGTGTAAAAAGCCTTGGGATTTTCCTTAACCCTATTTGCCAATGACTTTTCGTGACCCCTTCTAGCCCTCCTGACCCCTTGCTTAAGTTCCTTCCTACTTTCCTTATATGCCACACAGGCTTCGTCTGTTCCCAGCCTTTTAGCCCTGACAAATGCCTCCTTTTTCTTTTTGACGAGGCCTACAATATCACTCGTCATCCAAGGTTCCCGAAAATTGCCGTATTTATCTTTCTTCCTCACAGGAACATGCCGGTCCTGTATTCCTTTCAACTGCCACTTGAAAGCCTCCCACATGTCAGATGTTGATTTGCCCTCAAACATCCGCCCCCAATCTATGTTCTTCAGTTCCCGCCTAATATTGTTATAATTAGCCTTCCCCCAATTTAGCACATTCATCCTAGGACCACTCTTATCCTTGTCCACCAGTACTTTAAAACTTACTGAATTGTGGTCACTGTTACCGAAATGCTCCCCTACTGAAACATCTACCACCTGGCCGGGCTCATTCCCCAATACCAGGTCCATTACAGCCCCTTCCCTAGTTGGACTGTTTACATATTGTTTTAAGAAGCCCTCCTGGATGCTCCTTACAAACTCCGCCCCGTCTAAGCCCCTGGCACTAAGTGAGTCCCAGTCAATATTGGGGAAGTTGAAGTCTCCCATCACCACAACCCTGTTGTTTATACTCTTTTCCAAAATCTGTCTACCTATCTGCTCCTCTATCTCCCGCTGGCTGTTGGGAGGCCTGTAGTATATCCCCAACATTGTGACTGCACCCTTCTTATTCCTGATCTCTACCCATATAGCCTCACTGCCCTCTGAGGTGTCCTCTCGCAGTATAGCTGTGATATTCTCCCGAACAAGTAGCGCAACTCCGCCTCCCCTTTTACATCCCCCTCTATCCCGCCTGAAACATCTAAATCCTGGAACGTTTAGCTGCCAATTCTGCCCTTCCCTCAACCAGGTCTCTGTAATGGCAACAACATCATAGTTCCAAGTAGTAATCCAAGCTCTAAGTTCATCTGCCTTACCCGTAATGCTCCTTGCATTAAAACATATGCACTTCAGGCCACCAGACCCGCTGTGTTCAGCAACTTCTCCCCGTCTGCTCTGCCTCAGAGCCACACTGTCCCTATTCCCTAGTTCTCCCTCAATGCTCTCACCTTCTGACCTATTGCTCCCGTGCCCACCCCCCTGCCATACTAGTTTAAACCCTCCCGTGTGACACTAGCAAACCTCGCGGCCAGGATATTTATGCCTCTCCGGTTTAGATGCAACCCGTCCATCTTATACAGGTCACACCTGCCCCGGAAGAGCTCCCAGTGGTCCAGATAACGGAAACCCTCCCTCCTACACCAGCTGTTTAGCCACGTGTTTATCTGCTCTATCTTCCTATTTCTAGCCTCACTGGCACGTGGCACAGCGAGTAATCCCGAGATTACAACCCTCGAGGTCCTGTCTTTTAACTTTCTGCCTAGCTCCCTGAACTCCTGCTGCAGGACCTCATGCCCCTTCCTGCCTATGTCGTTAGTACCAATATGTACAACGACCTCTGCCTGTTTGCCCTCCCCCTTCAGGATTCCCTCTACCCGTTCGGAGACATCCTGGACCCTGGCACCAGGGAGGCAACATACCATCCTGGAGTCTCTTTCACGTCCACAGAAGCGCCTATCTGTGCCCCTGACTATAGAGTCCCCTATTACTATTACTCTTCTGCGCTTTGACCCTCCCTTCTGAACATCAGAGCCAGCCGTGGTGCCACTGCTCTGGCTGCTGCTGTTTTCCCCTGATAGGCTATCCACCCCGACAGTATCCAAAGGGGTATATCTGTTCGAGAGGGGGACAACCACAGGGAATTCCTGCACTGACTGCCTGCCCTTTCTGGTGGTCACCCATTTCTCTGCCTGCACCTTGGGTGTGACCACATTTACATAACTGCGATCTATGACGCTTTCCGCCACCTGCATGCTCCTAAGTGCATCCAATTGCTGCTCCAACCGAACCATGCGGTCTGTGAGGAGCTCCAGTTGGGTGCACTTTCTGCAGATGAAGCCATCCGGGACGCTGGAAGCCTCCCGGACCTGCCACATCTCACAGTCAGAGCACAGCACCCCTCTAACTGACATTGCGTCAATTAATTAAAATTAAAATTTGTCTTTTTTTTAAATACTTTTTTTTTTTAATTTCAAAGTTACTGTCAACTATCTGTTTCCTAGCACTAGATTTCTAATAGAAATGCGATAGCTAACTATAATACTCTCCGATCTCTGGCTTAGATATCCTCTAAATTATAATTAAGTTATTATGTTTAATTAGTTCCCAAATACTCAAATTTTTTAAAAATTTAGGTTAGAATCCCAACCAGCCACTCTGGCCACAGCTTTTCTGTGATGTCACTTCAGTTTCCCCCCGACACACACAATTTGAAAAAAGGTATAAAAGTAAAATAAGTAAAAATCACTTACTTACCTTCTGAGTGTCTTAGATGTTCTCAGGTTCTCTCGCTGACAGAGACTGCTCCTCCACCTCCGAACCTTGACCTGCACAATGCTAATAATATAATAATAATATAATATGGCACTTACCTAACACCAATGGGTCTTATTATTAGGTTAGAGGAGGAGGGCGGGTGGGAGACACTACACGTGTAGTGTCTCGGGTTTTCTCTCCACCAGAATTTATTGGTTGGGGGGGGGACTTCCCAGAGGTCCGCGGGTCGAACTTCCGGTTCCCGCCTTATATAAAAACAAATAAAACAGAAAAGAAGAACAGACACGGGACCAGGCAAGGCTTTTTAAACTCACTACTCACCTCCCAGAAGGCCCCTGCGCACCGCTGCCGCTGAAATCCAAAGGGCTGCTCCTGTAAAGGTAAGGCTTTTTAAATACACTACTCACCTCCCAGAAGGCCCCTGCGCACCGCTGCCGCCGAAATCCAAAGGGCTGCTCCTGTAAAGGTAAGGCTTTTTAAATACACTACTCACCTCCAAAAAGGCACCTGCGCACCGCTGCCGCCGAAATCCAAAGGGCTGCTCCTGTAAAGGTAAGAGCTTTTAAACTCACTACTCACCTCCCAGAAGGCCCCTGCGCACCGCTGCCGCCGAAATCCAAAGGGCTGTTCCTGTAAAGGTAAGGCTTTTTAAACACACTACTCACCTCCCAGAAGGCCCCTGCGCACCGCTGCCGCCGAAATCCAAAGGGCTGCTCCTGTAAAGGTAAGGCTTTTTAAATACACTACTCACCTCCCAGAAGGCCCCTGCGCACCGCTGCCGCCGAAATCCAAAGGGCTGCTCCTGTAAAGGTAAGGCTTTTTAAATACACTACTCACCTCCAAGAAGGCCCCTGCGCACCGCTGCCGCCGAAATCCAAACTCTCGCCACCCGACCTTTACGACACAAGCCGCCGACCTTCGTGACAGATGAGCCTGCTTGGTCCTCACAATCTCACTTGCTTTGTTATTCAATGTTACATTTCTGACAATGACTTCCGCTGATGGTTTAACATCTCACTGCATCCGTTGAAAAAAATCAAGAGGCTTGTCCTCAAACTCCCCATGTTTAGTCTTCAAATGTCTTTGAAGTTTTGAGGGTTTTAAACGTTCATTTGCCAGTGCTTCCCTGCATATAACACACCTGAACTTTGAATCCTGATTTGCACTGGTACAATTAATTTTTTTTTTATAAATGTTTTATTGAAAATTTTTCCCCAAACAACAATTTTTCCCCTCTTACAAAGCAAACGCAACAATAACAATACAGAAATTTTAAACAATACACAAGTAACAAAACCCCTTTATCTTTGACCTAAACTAAACCCCCCCTCACCCCCCCCCCCCCTCCCCCTGGGTTGCTGCTGCTGGTCATCTGTCTTCCCTCTAACGTTCCCCTAGGTAGTCGAGAAATGGCTGCCACCGCCTGGTGAACCCTTGAGCCGATCCTCTCAGGGCAAACTTTATCTGCTCCAGTTTAATGAACCCCGCCATATCATTTACCCAGGCCTCCAGTCCGGGGGGTTTCGCCTCCTTCCACATGAGTAGGATCCTGCGCCGGGCTACTAGGGACGCAAAGGCCACAACGTCGGCCTCTTTCGCCTCCTGCACTCCCGGCTCTTCCGCAACTCCAAATAGAGCTAACCCCCAGCCTGGTTTGACCCGGGCCTTCACCACCCGCGAAATCACTCCCGTCACTCCCTTCCAATACCCTTCCAGTGCCGGGCATGCCCAAAACATATGTGCGTGGTTTGCCGGGCTCCCGCCACACCTCCCACATTTGTCCTCCACTCCAAAGAACCTGCTCAATCTTGCTCCCGTTATGTGTGCTCTATGTAGCACCTTAAATTGAATCAGGCTAAGCCTGGCGCATGAGGAAGAGGAATTTACCCTGCTTAGGGCATCAGCCCACATACCCTCCTCTATCTCCTCCCCTAGTTCTTCTTCCCACTTTCCTTTTAGTTCGCCCACCGACTCCTCCCCCTCTTCCCTCATCTCTCGGTAAATCTCTGACACCTTGCCCTCTCCGACCCACACCCCTGAAAGCACCCTGTCCTGTATCCCCTGTGTCGGGAGCAATGGAAATTCCCTCACCTGTTGTCTAGTAAATGCCCTCACCTGCATATATCTCAAGAAATTTCCCCGGGGCAACTTATACTTTTCCTCCAATGCTCCCAAGCTCGCAAAAGTCCCATCTATAAATAAATCTCCCACCCTCCTAATTCCCAACTGGAACCAGCTCTGAAATCCTCCATCCATTCTTCCTGGGGCGAACCTATGGTTGTTCCTGATTGGGGAGCCCACCAGGGCTCCCCGCACCCCTCTCTGTCGCCTCCACTGTCCCCAGATATTTAATGTTGCCGCCACCACCGGGTTCGTGGTAAACTTTTTAGGTGAGATCGGTAGCGGCGCCGTCACCAGCGCCTCTAAACTCGTCCCTTTACAGGACTTTCTCTCCAGTCTTTCCCACGCCGCTCCCTCACCCTCCATCATCCATTTACGTATCATTGCCACATTGGCGGCCCAATAGTAATCGCCCAAGTTCGGTAGTGCCAATCCTCCTCTGTCCCTACTACGCTGAAGGAACCCCCTCCTTACTCTCGGAACTTTCCCTGCCCACACGAAGCTCGTAATGCTCCTGTCTATTTTATTAAAAAAGGTCTTAGTGATTAGGATAGGGAGACATTGAAATACAAATAAGAACCTCGGGAGGACCATCATCTTAATTGCTTGCACCCTGCCCGCCAGCGATAGAGGCTGCATGTCCCACCTCTTGAAGTCCTCCTCCATTTGTTCTACCAACCGTGTCAGATTAAGTCTGTGCAAGGTTCCCCAGCTCCTAGCGATCTGAATCCCCAGGTATCGGAAGTTTCTTTCCACTTTCCTGAGAGGCAAGCCTTCTATCTCTCTACTCTGGTCCCCTGGATGTATCACAAATAATTCACTCTTCCCCATGTTTAGCCTATACCCCGAGAAATCCCCGAACCCCCTCAAAATTCGCATAACCTCTATCATTCCCCCCGCTGGGTCCGACACGTATAACAATAGGTCATCCGCATATAACGAGACTCGGTGTTCTTCTCCCCCTCTAATCACCCCTCTCCATTTCCTGGAGTCTCTCAACGCCATGGCCAGAGGTTCAATTGCCAACGCGAACAACAATGGAGACAGCGGGCATCCCTGTCTTGTTCCCCTATATAATCGGAAATACTCCGATCTATGTCGACCTGTAACTACGCTTGCCGTTGGAGCCCCATAAAGAAGTCTAACCCAGCTAATAAACCCGTTCCCAAACCCAAACCTCCTTAACACTTCCCATAAATACTCCCACTCCACCCTATCAAATGCCTTCTCTGCGTCCATTGCCGCCACTATCTCTGCCTCCCCCTCCACTGGGGGCATCATTATCACCCCTAATAGTCGTCGCACGTTAACATTCAGTTGTCTCCCTTTTACGAACCCTGTCTGGTCTTCGTGCACCACCCCCGGGACACAGTCCTCTATCCTCGATGCCAGTACCTTTGCCAACAATTTGGCGTCCACGTTCAACAATGAAATGGGTCTATAGGACCCGCACTGCAACGGATCTTTATCCCTCTTCAAAATTAACGATATCGTCGCCTCCGACATCGTCGGGGGTAGAGTCCCCCCTTTCCTGGCCTCATTGAACGTCCTCACCATCAACGGGGCCAACAAGTCCACATATTTTCTGTAATACTCCACCGGGAACCCGTCTGGTCCTGGGGCCTTCCCTGCTTGCATGCTTCCCAGTCCCTTAATAACCTCGTCCACCCCAATCGGTGCCCCCAGGCCTACCACCCCCCGCTCCTCCACTTTCGGGAACCTCAATTGGTCCAGGAACTGCCGCATCCCCTCCTCTCCCTCTGGGGGTTGAGACCTATACAGTTCCTCATAGAAGGTCTTGAACACCTCATTTATCTTTCCTGCCCTTCGCACCGTGTCTCCCCTTTCGTCTCTAATTCCTCCTATTTCCCTCGCTGCTGCCCTCTTTCGCAATTGATGAGCCAACAGGCGACTCGCCTTTTCCCCATATTCATACCTCCTCCCCTGTGCCTTCCTCCACAGTACCTCCGCCTTTCTGGTGGTCAGAAGGTCAAATTCCGTCTGGAGTCGTCTCCTCTCCCTGTACAATTCCTCCTCCGGGGTCTCTGCAAATTCCCTATCCACCCTTAAAATCTCCCCCAGTAATCTTTCCCTTTCCTTGGCCTCTGTTTTCCTTTTGTGGGCCCCAATGGAGATCAGCTCTCCTCTGACCACCGCTTTTAGTGCTTCCCATACCACTCCCACCGGGACCTCGCCGTCGTCATTGACCTCCAGGTATCTCTCAATACACCCCCGCACTCTTGCACACACTCCCTCATCCGCCATCAGTCCCACATCTAATCGCCAGAGTGTTCTCTGCTCCCTTTCCTCTCCTAATTCCAGGTCCACCCAATGTGGGGCATGATCCGAAACCGCTATGGCTGAGTACTCAGCTTCTTCCACCCTAGAGATCAACGACCTTCCCAAAACAAAAAAATCTATCCGGGAGTACACTTTATGGACATGGGAGAAGAAGGAATACTCCCTAGCCCTAGGTCTAAGAAATCGCCATGGATCCACTCCCCCCATTTGGTCCATAAACCCCTTAAGTACCTTGGCCGCTGCCGGCCTTCTTCCGGTCCTTGAGCTGGATCTATCTAGCCCCGGGTCCAGCACCGTATTAAAGTCCCCTCCTAAAATCAAGTTTCCTACCTCCAGGTCCGGTATACGCCCCAGCATCCGTCTCATAAATCCCGCATCGTCCCAGTTTGGGGCATACACGTTAACCAACACGACCTCCATTCCCTCCAGCCTGCCACTCACCATTACATATCTACCTCCGCTATCTGCTACGCTGTTCTTTGCTTCAAATGCGACCTGTTTCCCCACCAAAATGGCCACCCCTCTATTCTTTGCGTCCAGTCCTGAGTGGAACACCTGTCCCACCCATCCTTTCCTTAGCCTAACTTGGTCCGCCACCTTTAGGTGCGTCTCTTGGAGCATAACCACGTCTGCCCTTAGTCCTTTCAAATGCGCGAGCACTCGGGCCCTTTTTATCGGTCCGTTCAGGCCTCTCACGTTCCACGTGATCAGCCTCACTAGGGGGCTACCTGCCCCCCTCCCGTGTCGACTAGCCATTACCTTCTCTAGGCCAGTCCCATATCCCGCCTCCGCGCTCCCGCTCGCTCCCCCAGCGTCGCACACCATCCCCGCCCACCCACTCTTTAGCCATTTCCTTTTGGATTTCCGCAGCAGCAACCCAGTTGTCCCCCCCCCCCCCCCTTCTCCCTCCCTCCTCCCCTCCCCGCTAGATCTCTTTCTAGCTTGATTGCTCCCCCCATATTACTTCCGTAAGTCAGCTGACTTCAACTGACCCCGGCTACTCCTGCTCACTCCTCGACCCCCCCCATGTGGGGAACTCCCATCCGCCTTGCGCCTGTCTTCCCGCCTTATTCTTTCTGGTGCGGGAACATCCCTTTACCTGACCCGCCTCTTATGGCGCAGCTCCCTTTCCCCTCCCCCTCCCCTTCCCCATTCTCCAACTATGTCCCGTCTTTCCCCCCTCACCGGCGCCCACATTTCCCCAATGTCTCCCCCCTTCCCTGTTTACTTCTCAATTAACTTCCACCGTAACATTAACAATAACATTTCCTGCAGCATCAGTCCCTCAGTTCCGATCCAATTTCTCTTCTTTGATGAAGGTCCATGCTTCCTCCGCCGTCTCGAAATAATGGTGTCTCTCCTGATACGTGACCCATAGTCTTGCCGGCTGCAGCATCCCGAACTTCACCTTCCTTTTATGCAACACCTCTTTGGCTCGGTTGAAGCTCGCCCTCCTTCTCGCCACCTCCGCACTCCAATCCTGGTATACCCGTACCACTGCATTCTCCCATCTGCTACTCCGCACCTTTTTAGCCCATCTCAGGACCTCTTCTCTATCCTTAAGGCGGTAAAATCGCACGATTATCGCCCTGGGTGGTTCCCCCGCTTTTGGTCTTCTCGCCGGAATCCGATTTGCCCACTCCACCTCCAAGGGGCCCGTAGGGGCCTCAGCACCCATCAGTGAGCTCAGCATCGTACTTGCGTACGCTCCACAGTCCACTCCTTCCACACCCTCAGGGAGACCCAGTATCCGAAGGTTCTTCCTTCGCGCTCCATTTTCTAGGGCTTCGATCCTTTCAGTACACTTTTTATGAAGTGCCTCGTGCGTCTGTGTCTTAACCGCCAGGCCCAGGATCTCGTCCTCAATATCTGTCACCTTCTGCTCCACCACACGGAGCTCTGTCTCCTGGGTCTTTAATGTCTCCTTGAGCCCCTCAATTGCCTGTAGCAACGGGGTCAGCACCTCCCTCTTCAGCAGCTCCACGCACCGTCTCACAATTTCATGCTCAGGCCCCCATGTCGCCTGCGCTTTCTCCGCCGCCATCTTGTACTTCTCTCTTTCTGACCCTTTGGTCGACGATTCCTCGCGCTGCAGCCGCCGCCGCCGGTTTTTTCCTCCTTCGTTTGGGGGGGACTCCCTTCTCACACGCCCCACACCGGGTTGCGTCGTCGAAAAATTCCCCGTTGGGGCTCTTAAAAGAGCCCGAAGGTCCGTCGGAGCTGGAGCCGCCGAAGCGTGCGGCTAGCTAGGCATCACTGCAACCGGAAGTCCCTTCAGTGGCCTTGATGAGGTCTTTTCACAGTTGTTCCCTCTGCTGTAGAATTCACCTTTGATACAGGCCCTCAGGTCAGCTTGCAGCTTTAAGCTTGCCCTTCCCCCGCCTGCATGCTGGAAGAGGCCCTGTTTATCCTGTAGTTGCAGCCAAATCTTTCACTGTTTCTGCGTGTGTCTGGCAACCAAGAGACATACCCTTCCTGGGGGACACTGTCGGGGGAATATTGCCGCCTTCTTCCCACACCGGGAAATGTCAAACAAATGCCGTGGGGGCCCTGTAAAAGAGCCCAAAAGTCCGTTCCAAGCAGGAGCTGCCGAATGTGCGACCTAGCTCTGCATAGCCGCACCCGGAAGTCCACTGGTACAATTAATAACCCACACCTCAAGTAATCATCTTTGTGCTGCCTTGTTCCTGTTTTCAGTTTCTTCTTCATGGGTTGATGGGTTGTTCACCAGAGGCCCTGGAGTCCACACCAGCACTGCTGGCAGCTGCAAAATGGAGGAATCTCCCTCGCGTCCAGAACATGTGACATCAGTGACCTGCTCTCTGCTGCCACATCTGGTGGGAGGACTCGGTCGTTTGCTGAATAAAACTGGCCCTGGACAGCGTGCTGACATAAGGATGAGACGTTCCACACCGCTGGGCTCCGGGCCTGCACACTGCTTGATCTGTCAAGCATGCTCGGGATGGCCAGCAATCTCAAAGGTCCGTCGTGATCCCCCCAAAACCTGCCTATGACTCACCCACAATCGCGACCCTGAGTTTGGAAACCCCTGCCTTAATTTATTTGCAGGAAGAAACGCTGATGGCAGTAAAGAAACATTGCTACATTCTGGATCCCAAGACCTAAGCCTATTGCTATGACCCTACCTAGTCCCTCTTGTTGGCCTATATGGACTGTTCCTCTAGGGTCCATTTCCAGAAGGGAAAGTGGAATTACGACAAGAATCTTGGACAACTTGTAGTTTATTTATTATTGCTGGCTTTGATCGCTGCAATGGAAACCAGATCTTCGCAAACGTAGATTTGGAGTCTTTGCATACATTATCTGGAAGATACTGAGTCATAGTTTCCGAGGATGTCTGTCTGCTATTCTGGTGCCAAGTCATGCAAGTTTACTTGTACCATTAGGTGACAGATGACAAGGTGTCAGATACACTTCACTGATAGAAAAGGCCTGCAAAGGGAATATCTAGCTGTGCACAAATTGTTTCTTTTTAACACAGATTATAATAATGAACCATTATACTTCAAAGGATGGAAGAGTAATACTTTTAGTTAACAGTCAAGAATTGTATCGTTGTGTACAAGGACTCTGGAAAGACTTAAAATAACAAGCTATCTTTTCCAATGTTTTGCAATTGTGCAGGGTAACTTTCTGCAAAATTTACCGTTGGTTTGTTTTGTACTATTGTCTGACAAATAATGACAGAGCAGAGATTTTCAAACGAACTCTTCAATCTCCTTGCAATCTTAGCAAAAACTTGAAATCAGTGACAAAATACTCCAGTGTCTGTCATCATACCTGAGGCAGAGGAAGATGACTGTGCCAATCACTGCAGCCCTAGGACATCAGAAGCAAAGTTCCTCAAGGCAGTGTCCATGTCTCAAAGATCTTTAGCTACTTCTTCAATGACCTTTTCTCTAACATTAGGCCAGGGGTGCTATTGCTAGTACAGTGTCCAAAATCCTTCAATGAGTCCTTCGATAATGAGGCATCATATTGCTGCCAACAGCAGGATTGGATAGCATCCAGTCTTGAATTCTCAGCTACCAGGTAACATTACACCACAGCAATGCCAGGTAATGACTGTAGCATCAGCATTAAAGGAGCTCAGCAGCACGCCACCTAGCTCAACATTCACTCCTCCATTCCTGGTGAACATATACACCATCTGCTGGAAGTATTCACATAACTTACAAAGCTTCTTCAATAACCTCCCTACCCCCACATCCACAACCGCTGCCACCAAGTACATGGATACCTTTAGCTTTGATATCCCCGTGTGGTTTTTAAAATTCTTACAAGGGAAGTGGGCACCACTGACTGGGCCAGCATATATTGCCCATCCCTAATTGCCCCAGTCCTTGGGCTGAGTGGCTTGCTCGGCCATTCAAGAGTCAACCACATTGCTATGGGTCTGGAGCCCAATGTAGGCCAGACCAGCTAAGGACAGCAGATTTCCTTCCCTGAGGACATTAATGAACTAGATGCGTTTGTACGATAAGCGGCAATGATTTCATGGTCATTGTTAGAATTTTAATTCCAGATTTTTATTGAATTCAAATTTCACCGTGGAGGGGATTCGAACCCGGGTCCCCAGAACATTATGCTGGGTCTCAGTAGAGAAGATAATCAAGGGTGAGAGGCAAATAGGTCTACAGAGCAAAGAAAAGTTAGGATGATTAAAAATGGCAAAAAAGGCAAGCCTAAAGGCTTTGTATCTTAATGGCGAAAGCATTTGGAATAAGGTAGATTAACTGATGCCGCAAAACGAGATGAATGGATATGATCTCATAGCCATTACGGAGACACGGTGACAAGGAGATCAAAACTGGGAACTTAATGGGCGCGATTAAATCAAATGGGAACAAAGTTCCATAGCGAGTGCAGTGCCAAGAAACACATGGCTATGAAACGTCACTCACATTAAATAAGAGGCCTCAGCCGGTAACGCATGGCCGAGGCCACAGATATTCCCATTTTCTACAAGGAACTCCGCTTACCGGAACTCCTCAGTATAGCGAGAGATCGGGACACCATTTTTAAATGGTGGTTGGTTTAGGGGCTGGTTTAGCACACTGGGTTAAATCGCTGGCATGCAATGCAGAACAGGCAGCAGCACGGGTTCAATTCCTGTACCAGCCTCCCCGAACAGGCGCCAGAATGTGGTGACTTGGGGCTTTTCACAGTAACTTCATTGAAGCCTACTGGTGACAATAAGCGATTATTATTATTAAATGGCATCCTAATCTCTGAGGCCGCAGACGCGACCCCCAAGCCCCCAAGCCCCAAGGCACTATGCCCCCCGCCCCCCACCCCCCGCACCCTCCAGGACCCGTGCACGGCATCCCCAGCCTGAACACCAGCAACAGAAAATGTCAGTTTGGCACCCTGTCAGTGCCCACCTGGCACCTTGGCAGTGCCCCTGTCAGCAGTCAGTACCACCTGGGCATCTTGGCACTGCCAGAGTGTCAGGATAGCAGTGCCAGGATGCCCAGGGTGTCAGGATAGCAGTGCCAGGATGCCCAGGGTGTCAGGATAGCAGTGCCAGGATGCCTAGGGTGTCAGGATAGCAGTGCCAGGAAGCCCAGATGGCACCAGCAGTGCCAGGATACCACCCGGCCCAAATGGCATGCACCTGGGGGCCTCCAATCCCCCTGCGAAACCCCCACGAATTCTGTTCCATCTGATCCCCATTTGTGGAGACTAGTACTGAATGGCGCCCGCCCAAGGTCTCCGAGGCAGAACAGAATCATAGAATTTACAGTGCAGAAGGAGGCCATGTAGCCCATCGAGTCTGCACCAGCCCTTGGAAAGAGCACCCCACCCAAGCCCACATCTCCACCCTATCCCCATAACCCAATCCAACATTTTGGACACTAAGGGCAATTTAGCATGGCAAATCCACCTAACCTGCACATCTTTGGATTGTGGGAAGAAACCGGAGCACCCGGAGGAAACCCACGCAGACAAGGGGAGAATGTGACCGTCAGACAGTGACCCAAGCTGGAATCGAACCTGGGACCATGGAGCTGCGAAGCAACTGGGGTACCCACTATGCTACCGTGCTGCCCAAAAGGCGAAGGGGATAAATCCCAATGCCTTGGGTACCTTAAGAAACTGCATATTAAAGTGAGACTATCTGTCTCGTTCTAATATGCAGATTTACTAAAAAGTGATTCCGCCCGCAATTGATGGGATTTATATTACAATGTGTTGTGAGATCACATTAGATCTCGCGGGGTGTTGTGAGCCTGGTAGATCCCAGGAGCAGGGTCTCCCGGCTTCTATTGGTCATAGTGCACCGTGGCAAGATGCTTTTCGGGCACAATGAGGCCATTGGATCGCGCCCAAGGTTTAGGGATATTTGATCTTTTGAAAAGACAGGAGGGAAGGAAAAGATTGTGGAGTAGCACTGTTAAAACAAGATGAAATGAGGACAGTTGGGAGAGACGATGTAGACTCGGATGATGTAGAGTTCACTTGGGTGAGGTAACAAAACAGCAAGGGAAAGAAGACATTAGTAGGGGTTGTGTATAGACCCCCAAACAGGAGCCACAAAGAAGGAAAAGGTATCAATCAACAAATAAAAGGACCATGTAAAAAGAACAGAGCAATAATTATGGGTGACTTCAATTTTCATGTTGATTGGGTGAATTAAGTTGGACAACAAAGTCATAGCATGCATTAGGGATAGTTTCCTAAAGCAATATGTCATGGAGCCAACCAGGAAACAGGTAATGAGACAGGTTTAATAAACTACCTCAGAGTAAAAGATCCCCTAGGAAGTAGTGATCACAGCATGATAGAATTTAGTATTCAGTTTGAGAGTGAGAAATTTGATATCGTAAAAACTGTTTTAGTTTCAATAAAGAAAATTACAATGAAATATGGATAGAATCAGCTAAAGTGGACTATGCAAATAGATTAGCAGGAAAGACAGTCACCAAGCAGTGGCAGATATTTAAGGAGGTAATTCATGATTCTCAGCAACAATATATCCCAGTAAGGATGAAAGAGTCAAAGAGAGGGACAAACCAACCATGGCAACGCAAGAAAGTTAAGCAGTGTATTAAGTTGAAAGAAAAAGCATATAAGGAGGCAAAAGTCAGTGATAAAATAAAATAAAATAAATAACCTTTATTGTCACAAGTAGGCTTACATTAACACTGCAATGAAGTAGCCCCGAAGACTAGAATAAATTCAGAATCCAGCAATTGAGGACTAAAAAGATAATGAAGAGAGAAAATAAATGATGTGGCAAACTAGAGAGGAACATAAAAACTGACAATAATGTCTTCTTTAAATATATAAAAAGAAAAAGAGAGGTCAAAGTGAACATGGGCTGCTTAGAAAATGAATCTGGGGCGATAGTTATGGAGAACAAAGAAATGGCAGAGGAGGCAAACAGATATTTTGCATCAGTCTTTACCACAGAAGATACTTCGAACATCCCATTCATACTAAAAAATAGATGGGAGGAAGTCATTACCATCACCGTCACTAGAGAAATAATATCAGACAAACTAATGGGGCTAAAGGCAGATAGGTCCTCTGGCCCTGATGGCTTGCATCCAAGGTTAATAATGAAGTCGCTACTGTCATGTGAGAGTACCTTTAAGAAATGGTTGTTTATAAATGGGTGTGTATATAAGTATCTGTAGTGAGAGTACCTTTAAGAAATGGGTGTTTATTACTGCAGTGATGTCAGAGAGTGGGTGGAGCTGGGCTGTCTGTTAGCTTTTTACTTTTGTTTTAGGCAGTTTGCTGCAGGGAGTGTTTTAGTTTCGTTTTCAGAGCTGGATAGCTGCAGTCACAGCCAGAAGGTGTATTAGGGTCTCTCTCTGTAATCTAAAGAATGTAAATCGATCCTTTGGTGATTTAAAACTATTAACTGCTCTCAGTAGTGACTTTAACTTGATGTGCTTCTGTTAAAAGTTTTGATTTAAGTCTTATGGATGTTAAAAGGACAGCTTAAGGATTACTTAGTGTTGTATTCTTTGGGGGTTCTATTTGCATTGATAGTTGCTAAGATGTTCATTGTATGTTTTAAAAAGGTTAACTTGAGTTATTAGAATAAGCATTGTTTAGCTTTTAAAAAATACTTTTCCATTTCTGCTGTACCGCACCTGTAGAGTGGGCCGTGTGCTCCCCATACCACAATCTAGTAAAAGTTGTGGGTCAGGTGAACTCCTGGGGTTCTCTAAAACCTGGCCCATAACACTACAGAGATAGTGGATGCATTGATGTAATTTTCCAAAAGTCCTTGGATGCTGGAGGAGTACGGGAGGATTGGAAAACTGCCAATGTGACACCACTATTCAAAAAAAGAGGGAGGCAAAAAGCGGGAAACTACAGGTCAATTTGCCTAACATCTATTGTTGTAAAAATGTTGGAATCGATTATTAAGGAAGTAATAGCAGCACATTTGCAAAATCACAATCTAATCAAGCAGAGTCGGCATGGCCTCATGAAAGGGAAATCATGTCAGACTGATTTATTAGTTTTTCGAGGAAGTCTCAACCAGAGTGGATAGAGGGGAACCAGTAGATGTGTTGTATTTGGACTTCTAGAAGGCATTCGAAAAGGTACCTCACAAAAGGATAAGTCGTAAGATAAGAGCCCATGGTGCTAGAGGTAGTATATTGACGTGGATAGAGAATTGGCTAATGGGCAGGAAACAGAGAGTGGGGATAAGGGATTATTTTTCAGGTTGGTGACCCGTAACCAGTAGGGTTCCACAGGGATCAGTGCTAGGGTCACAACATTTTACAATACATATTAATGACTTGGAGGAATTTGCAGATGACAAAAAAATAGGGGGAAAACCAAATTGCGAGAGGGATACAAACAGTTTCCAAAGAGATATTGATAAGTTACGTTAGTGGGCACAAAGGTTGGTAAATGGAATATAAGGTGGGAAAAATGAAGTTGTTCATTTTGGAAGGGAGAACAAACAAACAGAGTATTATTTGGATTGAGAAAAACTGCAGAAAGCTGCAACACAAAGAGACTTGGAGGTCCTTCTGCGTGAAACACAGAAAGCTGGCACACAACTGCAGCAGGTAATCAGGAAGTTTAATGGAATGCTGTTCCTTATTTCAAGTGAGCAAGGCTATATTTGCCGGTAACCCCCAGTTACCCGGTGAGCTTGGATGTGCTTCATTCTTTTAACAGGAGTCTTGTAACAATATTACCATCAGCTCATTGGAAAGGCCAGAGGCAGTGTAACTCTGAGGTGCTAGCTCCCCTTTAATACTCTTGGTTTTCACGTCGAAGAAGGCAGAGATTATTCTTAGCAATTCAATCCAGAGGGAATAAACTCACATTCAGACTTTATCAGTAATTAGAATCGAATGCGCTGCTTGCATTAGTTCTCACATAAAGTGTTGATAGGGAAGTAGTGACAGCAACAAGAAGGTTGGCTACGTCTCATTATCGATCACCTAGACAAAATCTCATGCCAGAGGTATCTCGGAAGTGAGAAATTGATTAAAATGGAAAGGTGAATATACATTTCAAAAATAATTGTAACTTTCTCTGTGAACTAATAGAAACATGGTTCACCAGTACTGGTACAAAAGCAAAATACTGTGGATGCTACAACTCGAGGAGACAACTGCAGAAACGTTGGAAGTCTTCAGAATCCATGGAGAGAGCAACAAATGCACCATAGAAAGCATCCTATCTGGCTGCATCACAGCCTGGTATGGCAACTGGTCGACCCAAGACTGTAAGAAACTGCAGAGAGTCGCGAACATAGCCCAGTCCATCATGCGAACCTGCCTCCCACCCATTGACTCTGTTACACCTCCCGTTGCCTTGAGAATGCGGGCAGCATAAACAAAGACCCCTCCCACCCAGGTTATTCCCTCTTCCAACTTCTTCCATCAGGCAAGAGATACACAAGTCTGGGAACACGCATTAACAGATTCAAAAACAGCTTCTTCCCTGCTGTTACCAGACTCCTGAATGGCCCTCTTATGGACTGAACTGATCTCTTCACACATCTTCTCTACTGAGTAGTGCTACACTCCTGTTTGCTTCACCCAATGCCTGTGTCTATGTATTTACATTGTTTTTTTTTCTAGGTATGGAATGATCTGTCTGGACTGTATGCTGAACAATACTTTTCACTGTACCTCGGTACACGTGACAATAAAACAAATCCAAATCCAAAACTAAGGTTTCATCAGAATGAGCAGTGGTGCTAGTTTTTGTTGTACTGTGTTGCACAATTCTTTTTGGCACGGGAACACCAGCCAACAACACATTAAATTAAGTTGCCAGCAGCGATTAAATGCATTCTTGGAGGTTTTGCCACATGATAGCCCCCACACTTCAGCCAGTAGTCAGTCAACACATCCATCCCAGTGACACATTGCCATCCTACGCCAATTGGAAAGCAAAAAGGCTCTTTACCTAATTGGGTGATGTTTGACTGTCAGCCAAACAACTTCTCCCCCACCCCCCATTCTCAATGTTTTTATATCAGTGTAATAATTCCAAAGGAAACTGTCATAAACATAATTGGATTTATGTACAGATACACAAGTTATTCCTGCACCTCACTCCCAATGTAGGCTCTACTGGGAGGATAGATCTGACCAGGCCCTGACTGGGGCCTACTTTTATCGTCTAGTCTGAACAGCCCCAGGTGGTGGGTCTCCACCCCCTACCTGTGGAGCTCGTATTCTGTTGGTCCCATTGGAAGATCATTAATTGTTGTCTCGTGACCCTCATGGAGGTTACAACGATCAGGTAAAGAGGAAAGTTGAAAGAAAATGACAAAGAAAAAACTTTTTTTAACACCTGGATAATTTTTCTCCAGGATTGCAGATACCAGTGTCCTGGAGATGGATCTTCAATTCCTGAAGACTCCAGGCCAATCCTGGCGGGTTGGCAAGCGTACATTAAATAAAACATTGCATCTGGGGCAGCAGGGCAGCATGGTGGATAGCACAATTGCTTCATAGCTCCAGGGTCCCAGGTTCGATTCCGGCTTGGGTCACTGTCTGTGCGGAGTCTGCACGTTCTCCCTGTGTGTGCGTGGGTTTCCTCCGGGTGCTCCGGTTTCCTCCCACAGTCCAAGGATGTGCAGGTTAGGTGGATTGGCCATGATAAATTGCCCACAGTGTCCAAAATTGCACTTAGTGTTGGGTGGGGTTACTGGGTTATGGGGATAGGGTGGCGGTGTTGTCCTTGGTTAGTGTGCTCTTTCCAAGAGCCGGTGCAGACTCGATGGGCCGAATGGCCTCCTTCTGCACTGTAAATTCTATGATCTATGACCTATGATCTAAAAGGGCTGCATGGTAGCACAGTGGTTAGCACAGTTGCTTCACACCTCCAGGATCCCAGGTTCGATTCCCGGCTTGGGTCATTGTCTGTGCGGAGTCTGCGCGTTCTCCCCTTGTCAGCGTGGGTTTCCTCCGGGTGCTCCAGTTTCCTCCCACAGTCCAAAGATGTGCAGGTTAGGTGGATTGGACATGCTAAATTGTCCATAGTGTCCAAAAAGGTTAGTTGGGGTTACTGGGTTGCAGGGATAGGTAGGGTGTTTTTTCCAAGGGCCGGTGCAGACTCGATGGGCCAAATGGCCTCTTCTGCACAGCAAATTCTATGATTCCATGATTTTATGAAAAGCGACTAAAGGGGTTGTATTTTAACTTGCTGGGTTTTTGAAAACAAAACCATTGTTATCCCGTGTCTAGAGTCGATAATGAAGACTTGTAATGTACTGTAATTGGCTCCACGGACACATAGTCCCACAAAGTCTTAGGGTTGTGTTCAGCTCATACCCTGGGTCAGAGCATCACCAGTCACCAGTGACCTAGTGAACAATAAGGGGACTCTGTTAGCTCAGTTGGCTGGAGAGTTTACGATGCAGTGGGCTCATAGATACATAGAAGATAGGAGCAGGAGGAGGCCTTTTGGCCGTTCGATCCTGCTCCGCCATTCATTGCGATCGTGGCTGATCATCCAACTCAATACCTAATCCTCCTTTCTCCCCACAGCCTCTGATCCCATTCGCCCCAAGTGCTATATCTAGCCACCTCTTGAATATATTCAAAGTTTTAGCATCAACCACTTCCTGTGGAAATGAATTCCACAGGCTCACCACTCTTTGTGTGAAGGAGCCCGGCTAGCTCAGTAGGTAGAGCATGGGACTCTTAATCCCAGGGTCGGACGTACATAAGCAACTGGGATCAAGTGGATCCCTTGAAGAGTATAGAGATTGTCGAAATAGAGTTAAGAGGGAAATCAGGAGGGCAAAAAGGGGACATGAAATTGCTTTGGCAAATAATGCAAGGGAGAATCCAAAGAGATTCTACAAATACATAAAGGGGAAAAGAGTAACTAGGGACAGAGTAGGGCCTCTTAAGGATCAACAAGGACATCTATGTGCAGAGCCACAAGAGTTGGGTGAGATCCTGAATGAATATTTCTCATCGGTATTCACGGTGGAGAAAGGCATGGATGTTAGAAAACTAAGGGAAATAAATAGTGATGTCTTGAGAAGTGTGCATATTACAGAGGAGGAGGTGCTGGAAGTCTTAAAGCGCATCAAGGTAGATAAATCCCCGGGACCTGATGAAATGTATCCCAGGATGTTGTGGGAGGCTAGGGAGGAATTTGCGGGTCCCCTAACAGAGATATTTGAATCATCGGCAGCCACAGGTGAGGTGCCTGAAGATTGGAGAGTGGCGAATGTTGTGCCCTTGTTTAAGAAGGGCAGCAGGGAAAAGCCTGGGAACTACAGACCGGTGTGCCTAACATCTGTAGTAGGTAAGTTGCTAGAAGGTATTCTGAGAGACAGGATCTACAAGCATTTAGAGAGGCAAGGACTGATTCGGGGCAGTCAGCATGGCTTTGTGCGTGGAAAATCATGTCTCACAAATTTGATTGAGTTTTTTGAGGGGGTGACCAAGAAGGTAGATGAGGGCAGTGCAGTAGACGTTGTCTACATGGACTTTAGCAAAGCCTTTGACAAGGTACCGCATGGTAGGTTGTTGCAGAAAGTTAAAGCTCACGGGATCCAGGGTGAGGTTGCCAATTGGATTCAAAATTGGTTGGACGACAGAAGGCAGAGGGTGGTTGTAGAGGGTTGTTTTTCAAACTGGAGGCCTGTGACCAGTGGTGTGCCTCAGGGATCGGTGCTGGGTCCACTGTTATTTGTGATTTATATTAATGATTTGGATGAGAATTTAGGAGGCATGGTTAGTAAGTTTGCAGATGACACCAAGATTGGTGGCACAGTGGATAGTGAAGAAGGTTATCTAGGATTGCAACGGGATCTTGATCAATTAGGCCAGTGGGCCGACGAATGGCAGATGGAGTTTAATTTAGATAAATGTGAGGTGATGCATTTTGGCAGATCGAATCAGGCCAGGACCTACTCAGTTAATGGTATGGCGTTGGGGAGAGTTATAGAACAAAGAGATCTAGGAGTACAGGTTCATAGCTCCTTGAAGGTGGAGTCGCAGGTGGACAGGGTGGTGAAGAAGGCATTCGGCATGCTTGGTTTCATTGGTCAGAACATTGAATACAGGAGTTGGGACGTCTTGTTGAAGTTGTACAAGACATTGGTACGGCCACACTTGGAATACTGTGTGCAGTTCTGGTCACCCTATTATAGAAAGGATATTATTAAACTGGAAAGAGTGCAGAAAAGATTTACTAGGATGTTGCCGGGACTTGATGGCTTGAGTTATAAGGAGAGGCTGGATAGACTGGGACTTTTTTCCTTGGAGCGTAGGAGGCTTAGGGGTGAGCTTATAGAGGTCTATAAAATAATGAGGGGCATAGATAAGGTAGATAGTCAACATCTTTTCCCAAAGGTAGGGGCGTCTAAAACTAGAGGACATAGGTTTAAGGTTTAAGGTGAGAGATTCAGAAGGGCCCAGAGGGGCAATTTCTTCACTCAGAGGGTAGTGAGTGTCTGGAATGGGCTGCCAGAGGTAGTAGTAGAGGCGGGTACAATTGTGTCTTTTAAAAAACATTTAGATAGTTACATGGGTAAGATGGGTATAGAGGGTTATGGGCCAAGTGCGGGCAACTGGGGCTAGCTTAATGGTAAAAACTGGGCGGCATGGACTGGTTGGGCCGAAGGGCCTGTTTCCATGCTGTAAACTTCTATGATGATTCTATGAAGTGTCTCTATATCTCTGTCCGAAATGGTTTACCCTGAATCCTCAGACTGTGACCCCTGGTTCTGGACGCACCCATCATTGGTAACATCTTCCCTGCATCTACCCTGTCTAGTCCCGTTAACATTTTATAAGTCTCTGTGAGATCCCCCCTCATTCTTCTGCCCTGTTCAATTCCTGTCCTCACCCCAACCTTGCCTCTCACCTGCGGTGTGGTGACCCTCAGGTTAAATCACCACCAGTCCGACTATGCTGACTGACTGTCGCTCTCAGTCACAGATGCGGGAACCTCACATGAGCTCTCTCCTAAATTGAGCGGGGTTGAAGCATCGCAAATCATTTTGCCAGCGAGCAGAAGCAGTTGAAGCTTTGGGAGGGGGCGGACTGAGGTGCAGCCAGACATTATTACCGAAGGAACTCAAGGCGAGCCACCAATCATTGAGAAAGCAGTCAGGGTGAATGGCACTTTATTGGATGTTGAATCACTCCACCGGAAAAGCAGAGCCGATCATTACTGACATTCAGGTCGGAGAGGATTGCTGGGATGAAAAGACACCACTCGTTTATTTAAAAATAGACGGGGGAATTAAAAAAAAAATCATTTTTTTCCCTCTCCCTGCACCAACATATTTCGAAAGGTCCAAATTTTGCAACGGAGGTGTCATTGGATAGTTGAACATTTCAAATTGCAGAAATCTTGCGAATGAAATCTGAGTCTGGGTTGACCACGACCTGGGAGCTGAATGTTTTCCTTTGCTGTTGCCGCGCTCCCGGGTGAATGATAAATCTGTGAGGACAGTAGCAGCTTGTCGGCCCCTGGCACTCTGTATAGAGAGAGAGAGGCTGGGCTGGGCTCCCCTCACCACCCCCCCCCCCCCCCCCCCCTACCTTCTCCCCTCCCTCTCTCCCTCAGCCTTTCCCGCGCTGTCAGCTCACAGGAGTGAGAGAGAAGGGACAAGTTCGGCATTCGCGCGTCGAATTTGACAATCCCCCACCACATTCCTTCATCCCTTGTGGGTCCATGAAGTACATTGTCACCCCCCCCCCCCCCCCACACACTCCCTCCACCCTCACCACACCAATTACAAGTGGAAGAAATAAAGGGGGGGGGGTGGATTTGATCATTGGATTTGAGTTGAAGCAACTTTTCGGTTGAGGGGGGCGGTGGGGGGATATTTGGCAGGATGCTCCTGTGTGTGTGAGAGAGAGTGTGTGAGTGGGCTGCAATTCTGATCGAACAGCCTCAGGGAGCGGCTGCTATCTGTCACATCCACATATGTGTCTGTGTGTGTCCAAGCGGCTTCTGGAGTTTTGCAGAGAGGTGCTTCGCTATTAACCTTTAAAAATGGAATGAGATGAAGGTTTTGAAGTTAATTCCACCCCCTCTCTCCTCAGTGAGTTGTATTGTTTGATTTCGGACCCCTGTTGTGCAGAAGGGATTTTCTGAGGTTGGAGGGGACATGTCGTGGCTGTGGGAGTGCCCCGGATCTCTGAGTGGGTGTGTGGGTGTCTCTCTGCACTAGGACACACACACACAGAGTGTGGCCAGCGAGCGGGAAAGCTGAGGTGAACTGGAGCTCAGCCCTCGGGATACAGAACTGAATGGACCAGCGGGGCATCGCTGCTGCTGCTTCCATGGTGCAGAGAGACTCAGGATGGCCCTCCACGCCGAGCTCCCTCAGCGCTCCCTGGACAACGCCCAGAGCCTGCGCCGCTGGCCGGAGCTGCACCTGTCCCCCTTCCCCAGCCTCCTCTACCCGATCCTGGAGCAGGAGGAGGCGGCTCAGCGCCTCAGCGCCAACCTCAGCAACTCCACCGACTGCGGCGAGGAGATCCTGCTGTACGGCGACGTGGAGAAAGTTATCATCGGCATCGTGCTGTCCATCATCACCCTGTGGACCATCGCCGGCAACTCGTTGGTCATCATCTCGATCTGCATCGTCAAGAAGCTCCGGCAGCCCTCCAACTACCTGGTGGTGTCCCTGGCTGCCGCCGACCTGTCGGTGGCTTTGGCTGTCATGCCCTTTGTCATTATCACCGACCTGGTCGGGGGAGAGTGGCTCTTTGGGAAAGTTTTCTGCAATGTGTTCATCGCCATGGATGTAATGTGCTGCACAGCCTCAATAATGACCTTATGTGTGATCAGCGTGGACAGGTGAGTTGCTAACTCTCACACACAGATAACACACACACATGTACAATAATGCATTCACACACATACACATATATACAATAATACATTCACAAACACATATATACAATAATATTCACACACACATATACAATAATACATTCACAAACACACATATACAATAATATTCACACACACATATACAATAATATTCACACACACACAAATACAATAATACATTCACACACATACAAATACAATAATACATTCACAAACACACACGCAGGTACACCACGAGTGAGCACTGCCTCTGCTGACCAAAACCAACTTTCATTTATTTATTTAACACCTTTAACTGAGCCAAATAAACCCCCGCCCCTCCACCCGTCAACCCCCCCCCCCCCTCCTGGCTGCAATAGGAAGATTTAAGGGCACTGACCACAGATGTGGTCAAGGCTTTGGTTTAACCGATTATGTTAAATATGGGGCGAGGTGAAAGGGAGGAGACGGGAGGAATGCGCACTGCCAGAGGTATGCCCCCCGCCCCCACCCACCCACTCTCTCTCCACAGACTGAATCTCTCCACCAGCTTGTTCTTGGTGTCCGGGCGGCCACTGACATCTCTCACAGTAACCGGCACCGAACCCAATCCGAAACGGCTCCTGCTCACACATTCTGGTACGCTCCACTCCGGCTATCATTATGAGAGTATATCTGAGAGTATACATGAGATTAGATCTCAGAGTATAAATAAGAGTAGATCTGAGAGTATACCTGAACATATATATGAGAATACATCTGAAGGAATATCGCAGATTTACATAGAATTTACAGTGCAGAAGGAGGCCATTCGGCCCATCGAGTCTGCACCGGCTCTTGGAAAGAGCACCCTACCCAAGGTCCACACCTCCACCCTATCCCCATAACCCAGTAAACCCCACCCAACACTAAGGGCAATTTTGAACACTAAGGGCAATTTAACATGGCCAATCCACCTAACCCGCACATCTTTGGACTGTGGGAGGAAACCGGAGCACCCAAAGTAAACCCACGCACACACGGGGAGGATGTGCAGACTCCGCACAGACAGTGACCCAAGCCGGGAATCGAACCTGGGACCATAGAGCTGTGAAGCAATTGTGCTAACCACCATGCTACCGTGCTGCCCTGAGATTATATCTGAGATTATATACGAGAGTGCATCTGAGAGTATATCTGGGAGTATATATGTGAGTAAATATGAGAGTATATCTGAGAGTATATATGAGAGTATTTATGAGAGTATATATGGGAGTATATATGAGAGTATATCTGGAGTATGTATGAGTACATCTGAATGTATTCATGAGAGTACATCTGAGAGTATATCTGTGAACATATATGACAGTATATATGAGAATACATCTGAGTGTATATATTAGAGTATACCTGAGAGTATATCTGAGAGTACGTATTAGAGTACATTGGAGAGTATATCTGAGAGTTTATATGAGAGTACATCTGAGATTGTATCTGAGAGTATATCTGAGTGTATATCTGAGAGTACATATGAGTGGATATCCGATAGTAAATCAGAGAGTATTTAAGAGGGTATATCTGAGAGTATGTATGAGTATATATGAGAGTACATCTGAGAGTATATCTAAGAGTATATCTGAGTGTATATCTGAGAGTATATAAGAGAGTATATCTGAGAGTGTATCAGAGAGTATATATGAGGTAATATCTGAGAGTATATCTGAGAGTATATGTGAGAGTCCATCTGGGAGTACATCTGAGGGTATATCTCATAGTGTATATGAGAGTATGTCTGACAGTAAATATGAATACATCTGAAAGTATATATGAGGGTACATCTGAGAGTATATATGAGGGTACATCTGAGAGTATATATGAGTACATCTGCAAGTATATCTGAGAGTATACATGAGAGTATACCTGAGAACATATCTGAGAGTATTTATGAATATATATCTGAGAGAACATATGATAATACATATGAGAGTACTTCTGAGACTATATCTGAGAGTATATATGAGAGTGCATCTGAGAGTATATCTGGGAGTATATATGTGAGTAAATATGAGAGTATATCTGAGTGTATATATGAGAGTATATTTGAGAGTATATATGAGAGTACATCTGAGAGTATATATGAGGGTATATCACAGAGTATATATGAGAGTATATCTGAGTATGTATAAGTACATCTGAAAGTTTATATCGGGTACATCTGAGAGTATATCTGAGAGTATATATGAGAGGACATCTAGGAGTTTAAATGAGAGTACATCTGGGAATATATATCTCCTAGTATATATGAGAGTATATCTGAGAGTACATCTGAGAGTACATCTGAGAGTATATATGAGAGGACATCTGGGAGTATATATGAGAGTACATCTGGGAGTATATATCTCCTAGCATATATGAGAGTATATCTGAGAATATGTATGAGTACATCTGAAAGTATGTATGTGAGTACATCTGAGAATATATATGAGAGTGTATCTGAGAGTTTACGTGAAAGTATATCTGAGAGTACATATGAGTGTATATCTGAGAGTACATATGACAGTACATATGAGAGTTTATCTGAGAGTGTATATGAGAGTATATCTGAAAGTATATCAGAGAATATACATGAGGTTATATCTGAGAGTATAACTGAGTATGTATATATATTTTTTAAATAAATCTGGAGCACCCAATCATTTTTTACCCATAAAGGGGCAATTTTAGCATGGTCAATCTGCACATCTTTGTGTTTGTGGGGGTGAAACCCACTTAGACATGCGGAGAATAAGCAAACTCCACACGGACAGTGACCAGGGTCAGGATCGAACTCGGATCCTCAGCGCCGTGAAGCAGCTGTTCGAACCACTGTGTCACCGTGCCGCCCCTATCTGAGAGTATATCTGAGAGTATATATGAGGCTACATATGAGAGTAAACCTGAGAGTATATATGAGAATTTATCTGAGAGTATGTTTGAGAGTATTTATGAGAGTACATCTGAGAGTATATCTTTTAAAAAATAAATTTAGAGTACCCAATTCATTGTTTCCAATGAAGGGATAATTTAGTGTGGCTAATCCACCTACCCTGCACATCTTTTGGGCTGTGGGGGCGAAACCCATGCAAACACGGGGTGAATGCGCAAACTCTACATGGACAGTGACCCAGAGCCGGGATCGAACCTGGGACCTTGGCGCTGTGCTAACCACTGTGCCACCGTGCTGCTCTCTGAGAGTATATCTGAGAGTATATCCTAGAGTATAAATGAGAGAACATCTGAGAGGAGATATGAGACTATATTAGAGCATACAATAGTATATAAGAGAAAACATCCGAGGGTCTATATGAGGGCATATCTGAGAGTATTTATGGGAGTACATCTGAGACTATATATGAGGGTATATCGGAAAGCATATATGATAGTGTATCTGAACATTAGTTGGGGGGGATGGGTGGGAGGGTTGAGGGGAGGGGTGCTGTGTGTACTAAGGGTGGCTATGGGTGATCTCTGATTCCTTTTTGTCATTTGTTTATGTAAACATGCGGGCTAATGTTTGGGGTTTGGTGGGAGAGATGGGATCACTGTTATTGTTATGGGAATTGATGTATTTGTTGCTGATTATTGTTTATTGTTGGTGGGTGTAAATTTGGGAGAAAATGTGAAAAAGGAGAATAAAAATATTTTTTTTAAAAAAGAGTCTATATGAGGTATATATGATATTACATATAATCATAATCTTTTATTGTCACAAGTATGAAGTTACTGTGAAAAGCCCCTAGTCGCCACATTCCGGCGCCTGTTCGGGTGAGCCGGTATGGGAATTGAACCTGCGCTGCTGGCCTTGGTCTGCTTTACAAACCAGCTGTCTACCCCACTGAGCTAAACCATCTTGTATGATCGTTTACATATATGAGAGTATGTATGATGGTATATATGAGATCATAGATTAGACTTTACAGATATATGAAGATATATGAGTGTGTATGAGAATATATCTCAGTGTATATATGAGATCATATATGAGGGTACATATAGCTATGAATATATCTGTGATTATATATGGGTATATGCAAGCATATATGTATATACATAACACACATCTGAGGAGATTATATATATGTGTGTGTGTGTTATATATGTTATATATATTTGTGTGTGTATATGTATGAGGCTATATATGAGAGAGTTTAGCACTGATGCCTCACAGCACCAGGCACCCGGGTTCAATTCCAGCCTTGTCTATGTGGAGTTTGTACATTCTCCCTGTTCTGCATGGGTTTCCTCTTGGTGCTCCGGTTTTCTCCCACAGTCTAAATATGGATAGGTTAGGTGGATTGGTCATGCTAAATTGTCCCGTATTGTGCAAAGATGTGCAGGTTAGGTGAGGTTACAGGGATAGGGTGGGGGGGGGAGTGGGCCTAGGTAGGGTGCTCTTTCGGAGGCTAGGTGCAGATTCGATGGACCAAGTGCTAGAAAATGTGATTAGAATAGATATGTGTTTGATGGCTGGCCTAGGCACGATGGGCTGAAAGGCCTCTCTTTGTGCTGACTCTAGTGATTGTCGGATTATGGACTGGACCCTGTGAATTCAGGGTTTTGCCCCTTGCTCCCTGGTGTGATGTTTCAGTGGACCCAGGAACCATCAGGCCCAAACTTGTCAAGTGTCTCGTGGCGGCTGCCTGCTGCACTCTGTTGCTATGGCAGTAAACACCGTATAATAAACAAAAAAACATTCAGTTCCTTTAAATGTCACACTTATGGTTTCAAATCTGCTATTTTTTTGAGGTGTCAGTTATGACTCAGTTGGTAAAACTCTCACTTCTGAGTCAGAAGGTTGTGGGGGTCAAGGCCCACCCCCGACACCTGAGCACATAATCGCGACTGATAGTCTTCTCGCAGTGCTGAGGGGTTGCTGCACTGTTCAAGATGCTGCACTGGATGAGATATTAAACTAGGGTCCCCTCAGCTCTCTCAGGTGCTGTTTCTTTACTGCCCTGGCAAATATTTCTCTCGTGACCAACATCATGAGAACAGATTATCCGATGATCATTAGAAAACTGGCGCCCAAACTTTTCTACATTAACAACAGTGACCACAGTTTAAAAGTATTTGATTGGTTGTAAAGCATTTTGGAATGTCCTGTGAAAGTGCCTTCACAACCTCCGTGTATCCCAAAGCACTGTACGGCCAATGAAGCATTGCTAAAGTAATTAAATTAAATTTAATTTCTGTTGTAATGTAGGACACACAGCAGTCAATTTGGGCACAGCAAGCCTCCACATTGCGATAATGAATCTGTTTTCAATGTTGATGGAGGGATAACTTTCCTATTCCTCTTTGGAGCAGTGTCATCAGAGAATCCCTAGTGTGCAGAAGGAGGCCATTTGGCCCATCGAGTCTGCACCGACCCTTTGAATAAGCATTCTACCCATTTACACTCCCCCGTCCACCGCGCCCAATGCCCATAACCCAGAACCTAACTTGCACATCCTTGGACACAATGGGGCAATTTATCATGGCCAATCCACCTAAGCGACACATCTTTGGACTGTGGGGGGGAAACCGGAGCACCTGGAGGAATCCCACGCAGACACGGGGAGAACGTGCAAACTCCACACAGATGGAGGCCAGAATTGAACCCAGGTCCCTGGCACTGTGAGGCAGCAGTGCTAACCACTGTGAAATGAAATGAAATGAAAATCGCTTATTGTCACAAGTAGGCTTCAAATGAAGTTACTGTGAAAAGCCCCTAGTCGCCACATTCCGGCGCCTGTTCGGGGAGGCTGTTACAGGAATTGAACCGTGCTGCTGGCCTGCCTTGGTCTGCTTTCAAAGCCAGCGATTTAGCCCTGCGCTAAACAGCCCCTATGCCACCATGCCACCCACCTTGGGAATCCTTTCCATCCACCTGAAAGTGTAAACGGTCCCCAGTGAAACATTCCACCTACGTGCCAGCACCTCTGACAGCACCTTTTACAGCGGCCCTGATAGTATTTGTGTGTCAGATAACATTGCCCCTTCTAATGTTAAAAAAAAATGTACATTCTGACTCACCATGCACATATATATATAACCGGACAGCATCATTCGTGAATGAAAACTCAACTGTTCAGGAGTCAAAGCAAGAGATGCTTATTCAAAAGATGATGAAAAGGACTTCAGGTCAGTGGATGTCTCAAAGTACATTATAGTCAATGAATTACTTTGTTTGAAGTGTAGTCGCTATTGAAATACAGAGAATGGGGCTTCCCATTCTGTGTGGATAAAGCTCTCACAAGCAGCAATGCGATAATGGCCAGATGATCTGTTTGTGTGGCATTGCTTGAGGGACAATATTTGGCCAGGGCACTGGGGATATTCTCAAAACAGTGCCATGAGACCATTCAAATCTGCCAGAGGGGGACATGGGGTATCTCACCTGAAAACCAGCAGCACTGACAATGCAGCACTCTCTCTGTTTCACTGGAGTAGCCACCCTAGGGCAGTGGAATGCTTTCCCCAAAAAGTTGTAGATACTGGGGCAATTTAAATTTCCAATACTCAGACGGATAGATTTGTGCGACGTAAGGAAATCAAGGGATATGAAACAGAGGTGGATAAATGGAGCAAAGTATAGGTCATCCATCATCTAACTGAATGGGGCAGGAACAGTCTAACTTGTTGGAAGAAGCAATTGCTGTTTCTGCACTCCTGGTTTGTACAGCTCAGCTCAATAGCAGATTATGCATTCACGACTGATACATTTTGACGGGTGTTTACAGGGACAATTTTTGATGTGACTGATGATACTAAGTGTTCACATGACTCAAAAGAAAGGTTTACATTATAATTCTTATCATAGAATCATAGGATTATGCAGCACAAAGGACGACCATATACATTGGCTTTTTGAAAGAGCTATCCAATTAGCCCCACTGCTCTGCTTTTTCCACACAGTCCAGCAAATCTTTTTATTTTCAGGGACATATTTAATTCTCTTTTGAAAGTTATTAATGAATCTGCGTCTGCCACCCTTTCAGACAGCACAATTCCAAATAATAACACTCCTCACGTAAATAAGATTCTTGTCGCTCCACCAGCTCCTTTGCCAATTATCTTAAGTCTTGGCCCTATCGGTACTGACCCTTCTGCAAGTGAAAGCAATTCTAACACCCTGAACTGAAAACAAAACACTGCACTGTTGGAAATCTGAAATCAAACTGGAAAATGCCGGAACGGAGCAGCAGTTCTGGCACCTTTTGAAGAGGAGTAAGATACGACTTTAAACGTTAACTCTCTTTCTGTCTCCACGGCTGTTGCTGGGTAGTTTCAGCACTTTCTGTCCTGGTTGCAAACGTCGCCTGATTTTGAACATCTCTCCTTAACCTCCTCCGCTCGAAGGAGAAGAATCTGGGGCTGGATTCTCCGCAGCACCCCGCCAAAATCGCATTTGGAGTGGGGGTGGAGAATCCAATTTCATGCCGAAATCGGGCCCGGCGCTGGTCCGGCGATTTTCCGGGACCCGAGAATCGGTGTGTTCGCGGAGAACTCCACACAGCTGTGGGGGGGGGGGGCCATTGCCAGAGGCCCGACCAGCGATCCTCCATTCCTGACAGGCCGAGTTCCCGACGGTGTGGTTCTAACCACCTATCGGTTTTCGGGAAGCTTGCGTGGCGGCTGCGGACTCAGTCCATGGCCGCCCTGGTGGGGCGACGCGGGATCAGACACCGGGGGGGGGGTGGCCTTACAGGCGGCTGGGGGACAGATCGGGGCGGTCGAATCTTCGGGCGTGCTGCCGATCGGGGCTGCCGCCATGCGCATGCGCAAACTTAAAACCGGAAGTGCGGGGGACCGTATTCGCAGCTAAAGCTGCGTGAACTCCTCTGGGTCCCTGCTAGCCCCCTACAGGTCAGTGAATTGGCTCATCTTTTTCCAAGGAATCTTGAGAGTGAAACGCCAGCGTTTTTATGCCGGCGTGGGGACATAGTCCCATTTTGGGAGAATCCAGCCCCTGAGCTTCTCTCAGCTCTCCACATAACTGAAATCACTCATCCCTGATCGAAGTCACAGAATCCCTACAATGCAGACGCAGTCCATTCGGCCCATCAAGTCTGCACCGACTCCCTGAAAGAGTACTCCACCCAAGCTCAGTTCCCCGCCCCAGCCCAATAACCCCTTAACCTAATTTAAACATCATTTTTGGACACTAAGGGGCAATTTAACATGGCCAATCCACCTAAACTGCACATTTTTGGATAGTATCCTGGTAAATCTTGCGAGCAACAGTGTCTCTTCAAAGGGAATGCTTTACAATTGATATATGGTTTCAAATCAATTGATTACAAAGCATTGTGGTGATCTTAGATAATTAATTTCCATCAATTGTTTAAATCTTTTTCTTTAGGAAGAAAGCAATCTTTAAATTTTTGTAGCTGTGAGAGTCCAATGCTTCTGGGAGGTAGAGGCGTAATCTCACTGGGCTAGTAATCCAGAGACCCAGGGAAGATCTGGGGGCCTGGGTTCAAATCCCACCACAGCACAATCCTGGGCTGGTTTAGCACACTGGGCTAAATCGCTGGCTTTTAAAGCAGACCAAGCAGGCCAGCAGCACGGTTCAATTCCCATACCAGCCTCACCGAACAGGCACCGGAATGTGGCGACTAGGGGCTTTTCACAGTAACTTCATTGAAGCCGACTCGTGACAATAAGCAATTTTCATTTTTCACAATCCATCTCAATAGTGAAATTTGAATTCAATTAAAATCAGGAATTAACGATGACCATGGAAGCATTGTCAATTGTTGCAAACAATCCATTTGGTTCACTAATGTCCCTTTCCGGAAGGAACTACACAGACACATACGTAGAAAATAGAAGCAGGAGGAGGCCATTCGGCTGTTTGAGCCTGATGCGCCATTCATTATGATCATGGCTAATCATACAACTCAATAGCCTAATCCCGCCTTCCCCCCCATATCCCTTGATCTCTTCAGCCCCAAGAGCTATGTCTAATTCTTTCTTAAAATTACACAACGTTTTTGCTGCAACTGCTTTTTGTGGTAGTGAAATTCACAGATTCACCACTCCCTGGGTGAAAATTCTCCTCACCTTAGTCCTAAATTGTTTACCCCTTATCCTCAAACTGTGACCCCTACTTCTGGAGATGCCCCACCATCAGGAACATTCTTTCTGAATCTACCCTGTCTAATCCTGTTGGAATTTTATTGGATCCCCTCTCACTCTTCTAAACTCCAATTAATATAATGCTAACCGACTTAGTCTCTCCTCATATGACAGTCCCGCCATCCCAGGAATCAAACTGGTAAACCTTTGCTGCACTTCCTCCATAGCAAGAACATCCTTCCTCAGGTAAGGAGACCAAAACTGCACACAATACTCTAGGTGTCGTCTCACCAATACCCGATACAATTGCATTAAAACATCTCTATTCCTATACTCAAATCCTCTCGTTATGAAGGCCAAAATACCATTTACCTTCTTTACCGCCTGCTGTACCTGCACGCTTACTTTCAGTGACTGATGCATGAGGACACTAAGGCCTCGCTGCGTATCCACATCCTCAATTTACACCCATTTTGCCTTCCTATTTTTGCTACTGAAGTGGATAACCTCACATTTATCCACATTACACTGCAACTGCCATGCATATGCCCATTCACTCAGCCTTTCCAAATCCCACTGAAGCATCTCTGCATCCTCCTCACAGTTCACAGTCTCATCCAACTTTGTATCATCTCCAAGTCTGGAGATAATATATTTAGTTCCCTCGTCCAAATCATTACTTTACAATGTGAACATTCGGGGTCTTATCACACTAGTCACTGCCTGTCAATCGGAAAAAGACCCATTTTTTCCAAACTTTTGCTTCCTGTCTGCTAACCAGCTTTCTATCCATCTCAATACCCGCAATCCCATGCGCTTTAACTTTATATATTAATCTGCTATTTGAGACCTTGGCAAAAGCCTTCTGAAAGTTTAAATAAACCACATCCACCGGGTCTCCCTGGTCAACTCTACTAGTTACATCTGTAATGAATTCGGGTAGATTTGTCAAGCATGATTTCTCTTTCATAAATCCATGCTGACTCTGTCCTATTATATCACTGCTTTCCAAATGCTGTGCCATGAAATCCTTGATAATGGACTCTGGCAATGTCCTACTAATGACGTTAGGCTCACTGGCGCTTCTGTGGACGTGAAAGAGACTCCAGGATGGTATGTTGCCTCCCTGGTGCCAGGGTCCAGGATGTCTCCGAACGGGTAGAGGGCATCCTGAAGGGGGAGGGCAAACAGGCAGAGGTCGTTGTACATATTGGTACTAACGACATAGGCAGGAAGGGGCATGAGGTCCTGCAGCAGGAGTTCAGGGAGCTAGGCAGAAAGTTAAAAGACAGGACCTCAAGGGTTGTAATCTCGGGATTACTCCCTGTGCCACGTGCCAGTGAGGCTAGAAATAGGAAGATAGAGCAGCTAAACACGTGGCTAAACAGCTGGTGTAGGAGGGAGGGTTTCCGTTATCTAGACCACTGGGAGCTCTTCCGGGGCAGGTGTGACCTATATAAGGACGGGTTGCATCTAAACCAGAGAGGCATAAATATCCTGGCCACGAGGTTTGCTAGTGTCACACAGGAGGGTTTAAACTAGTATGGCAGGGGGGTGGGCACGGGAGCAATAGGTCAGAAGGTGAGAGCATTGAGGGAGAACTAGGGAATAGGGACAGTGGGGCTCTGAGGCAGAGCAGACAGGGAGAAGTTGCTGAACACAGCGGGTCTGGTGGCCTGAAGTGCATATGTTTTAATGCAAGAAGTATTACGGGTAAGGCAGATGAACTTAGAGCTTGGATTAGTACTTGTAACTATGATGTTGTTGCCATTACAGAGACCTGGTTGAGGGAAGGACAGGATTGGCAGCTAAACGTTCCAGGATTTAGATGTTTCAGGCGGGATAGAGGGGGATGTAAAAGGGGAGGCGGAGTTGCGCTACTGGTTCGGGAGAATATCACAGCTGTACTGCGGGAGGACACCTCAGAGGGCAGTGAGGCTATATGGGTAGAGATCAGGAATAAGAAGGGTGCAGTCACAATGTTGGGGGTTTACTACAGGCCTCCCAACAGCCAGCGGGAGATAGAGGAGCAGATAAGTAGACAGATTTTGGAAAGGAGTAAAAACAACAGGGTTGTGGTGATGGGAGACTTCAACTTCCTCAATATTGACTGGGACTCACTTAGTGCCAGGGGCTTAGACGGGGCGGAGTTTGTAAGGAGCATCCAGGAGGGCTTCTTAAAACAATATGTAGACAGTCAAACTAGGGAAGGGGCGGTACTAGACCTGGTATTGGGGAATGAGCCCGGCCAGGTGGTAGATGTTTCAGTAGGGGAGCATTTCGGTAACAGTGACCACAATTCAGTAAGTTTTAAAGTACTGGTGGACAAGGATAAGAGTGGTCCGAGGATGAATGTGCTAAATTGGGGAAAGGCTAATTATAACAATATTAGGCGGGAACTGAAGAACATAGATTGGGGGCGGATGTTTGAGGGCAAGTCAACATCTGACATGTGGGAGGCTTTCAAGTGTCAGTTGAAAGGAATTCAGGACCGGCATGTTCCTGTGAGGAAGAAGGATAAATACGGCAATTTTCGGGAACCTTGGATAACGAGAGATATTGTAGGCCTCGTCAAAAAGAAAAAGGAGGCATTTGTCAGGGCTAAAAGGCTGGGAACAGACGAAGCCTGCGTGGAATATAAGGAAAGTAGGAAGGAACTTAAGCAAGGAGTCAGGAGGGCTAGAAGGGGTCACGAAACGTCATTGGCAAATAGGGTTAAGGAAAATCCCAAGGCTTTTTACACGTACATCAAAAGCAAGAGGGTAGCCAGGGAAAGGGTTGGCCCACTGAAGGATAGGCAAGGGAATCTATGTGTGGAGCCAGAGGAAATGGGCGAGGTACTAAATGAATACTTTGCATCAGTATTCACCAAAGAGAAGAAATTGGTAGATGTTGAGTCTGGAGAAGGGTGTGTAGATAGCCTGGGTCACATTGAGATCCAAAAAGACGAGGTGTTGGGTGTCTTAAAAAATATTAAGGTAGATAAGTCCCCAGGGCCTGATGGGATCTACCCCAGAATACTGAAGGAGGCTGGAGAGGAAATTGCTGAGGCCTTGACAGAAATCTTTGGATCCTCACTGTCTTCAGGGGATGTCCCGGTGGGACTGGAGAATAGCCAATGTTGTTCCTCTGTTTAAGAAGGGTAGCAAGGATAATCCTGGGAACTCCAGGCCGGTGAGCCTTACTTCAGTGGTAGGGAAATTACTGGAGAGAATTCTTCGAGACAGGATCTACTCCCATTTGGAAGTAAGTGGACGTATTAGTGAGAGGCAGCACGGTTTTGTGAAGGGGAGGTCGTGTCTCACTAACTTGATATATCGAGTTTTTCGAGGAGGTCACTAAGATGATTGATGCAGGTAGGGCAGTGGATGTTATTCATTCATTCAAAGGATATGGGTCAGAATTTATTGCCCTCCACAGTGCCGCCCGCCCCTGTGAATTGTGATGCTGAAAACCCAATTGGTTTACTTTGTCATTCAGAGCTAGGAAGCCTTTTGGCCCTTCAAGAACTAGTCCGAATGTGACACTGTGGTTGATTTTTAGTGGCCTCCAGGTATTTTGGCGATGCTGCCTTACCAGTGTTTTCCACATCCCGAGAAAACAAAATGAAGAAAAGTATTGATGATTGCATCTTTTGGTGAATTGTCCGTGTGGTGGTGTTGCCCATATCTGACAGGAATCAACTAGGTTCATAGTTATTTGTCTGGGTTTCGATGTTAGCTTTTAACCAATTTCCTTTAACTGTTAATAGCCAGAATAAAGGGACATAATTATTAAATACACAGAGTTAGACTCTAGGAGTAAAATGAAGGAGCAGTTTTATTTTCACACAGACGGTAGTGGGAATCTGGGGCCTGTGTCCCTCGTTGGGCCAGGAATATAAATTTTCATCATATTTTGAATTGTGTTCTTTAGCTGAGCTCTCTCACCTTTCTGCCCTCCTGTCAGCCAGTTTCTTCAAGGACAACATCAGCCCGCTCTGACTTCTTACTCGCAAACACGGTTGATAAAAGTTTATGTGTAACTGAATTACGCAAGCTAGAATACCCAGGTTTGTGTCTGGTTGACCTTGCTCACACATGACCAATACCTGGAGACAGCTAGAGGAGAGCTTAGCTACTCAAGTATTGCGTTAAGACAGGACAGGATTTGGTGGGTGTGCCCGCTATGCCACTGCCCGCTGTGTGGCTCAGATGATAATGCTTCCCCTTCTGAGGTGGGGGTGGGGGGGGGTTCTTGAATCAATTCCACTCTGGGAATTGAGCACAACCATCCAGCTGACACTCCAGTGTGGCAAGGCACTGTCAGAGGTACTGCCTCTCGGAGGAGACGTTACTCTGAGACCCTGCCTGCCCTCATAAATGGATACATTAAGAAGTCTTACATCACCAGGTTAAAGTCCAACAGGTTTGTTTCAAATCACTAGCTTTCGGAGCACAGCTCCTTCCTCATTCAGCTGAGGAAGGAGCTGTGCTCCGAAAGCTAGCGATTCAAAACAAACCTGTTGGACTTTAACCTGGTGTTGTAAGACTTCTTACTGTGTGTGGTAGTCTGTGTAGAGGTATTATGGTACCTGGTAATGCTGGAACACCATTGGTAGATATTGTATGTTTCCTATTGGTCAAGCTGTATGGTAGCTCTACCCTGATAGGTGGGGTATAAGAGCCCGTGCCTCCCCAGCAGCCTTCATTCTGTACCTTCAAGAACTTCAGTTGGACTACAAACTAGCTTTAGTGGTCATTGATCGTGCATCACTGTGCTCAACCCAGTCCAACGCCGGCATCTCCACATCTTAAGTGGATGTAAGCGGTCACCCTGCAGCCTTTCAAAGACCAGCAGGGGAGTTCTCCCTGGGTGTCCTGACCAATATTTATCCCTCAATCTGCATCACACGAACAGATTAGGAGATCATTGTCACATTGCTTTTGTGGGAGTTCGCTATGCCTATGTTTAAGTACCGCATTCACTGAAAGCTGCTTTGAGATGATTGGTGACCGTGAAGGGTAAGTGCAAGTAAATGGCAGCAGAGTCAGTCAGTTCACAGCTCTCCAATTCTCCGAGACACGGGGTGGGTACTGGAAGCTGTGGGGTGAATCTCCTCTCCTCTCCCCGTCAGCCGCTCTGCCCCACCACTCTCCTTGCCACAAAGAACCAGCAAACTAAGAAAAGTAGAAAGGAAGAAAGAAACGTTAATTATTAAGAATTGTAGTTGATTATTTTTAAGATGCTCCTTAAAATTCTTGGTTAGTTTTTGACGGATTCTTCTGGTTGTCACGGTTCCTAATATCTGCTTAAGTGATTCAATGACAAGTTACCTAATTACCCATCCCTGTAGTTTTGCTACATTGTGGGTGCCATATAAATACATGTTTTTACCATTGAACAGGATATAAAGTTACTCAGTCTTTTTCATTCAAATGAGAATAGCAAAATAAACAACAACAAAAAATCACATTTTAATATCTAGAGAGAAGAGTCAGGGCAAAGGTTTTTGGTGTAACTGGCGTAAAAAACTTTCAGGCTACAAATTCTCACTCGGGGCACATTTCCATGATGTGCTCCAGGGTCTGATTAGGGGTTTTGCGGTCACGTGATGGGAGATGCTTAAATCTGCCACCTATTTATCAATTGCAAACAAATATTGAGAAAACAAACCAGGGAAGGAAATCTCCCACAAGCAACAATAGTAGACAAGTAGTTGTCATATCATTTATACCACTAGTAGTGCACCTCTTCAGTCCCCACATGGTAGCACAGTGGTTAGCACTGTTGCTTCACAGTGCCAGGGCTCCAGGTTCGATTGCCGGCTAGGGTCACCGTCTGTGTGGAGTCTGCACGTTCCCCCCCATGTCTGTGTGGGTTTCCTCCGGATGCTCCAGTTTCCTCCCAAAAGTCCTCAAAGATGTGCTTGTTAGGTGAATTGGACATTCTGAATTCTCCCTCTGTGTACACAAACAGGCGCCGTAATGTGGCGACTGGAGGCTTTTCACAGTAACTTCATTGCAGTGTTAATGTAAGCCTACTTGTGACACAAATAAAGATTATCAATAACACTCCCTTTGTGTTATGTCCATGACATCTTTGTCAATTTCCCCTTAGCTCTGAATGATTCCTGAACTTCCATTTGCCCCACGCCCCTCTCCAACTGTATAATTAATTACTTTTCTATTTCTTTTCAGTTCCGTGGAAGGGTCAAATGGACTCAAAATGTTAACTTGGGTCTCTCTCTCTCCACAGATGCTGAGTTTATCCAACATTTCTCTTTTAATTTCCAGCATCCGCAGTATCTTGTTTTCATATAGCTACCATATCCATTGTCTTAGCATTTTAGATGCAACCTGTTGCCCTTTTTCCCTACTCCGCTCTGATTCTTGTCCCTTCCTTTGGTACACTTCTGCCCCCTCATCAATTGGAATCGCTCAGAAACAATCCGACGTGGAAATGATTTGTTTTAGCTCCGCGGTGATGATTTGTTTCTTATTTTTAACTTACGTTGACTCACACCATCAATAAATTAGCTCAAGTGAATCATGTGCTCCCTCGACTGTTTGGCAAAAGCGGGAGATAAAATTGCTGAGAGTTAATAGGAAGGCTGGAATTTAGTTCAGCGCTTCATGAGATGTTAGGAATGATGAAATTGTGCTCTGGTGATTTGCTGCTTCCGAAACTCAGTGAAGTGGTGTTGTTACTCAGTGCTGGTCACACGTCTTAATCGGTTTGAATAAAATGCAAACAATATATATAATATACAATAATAATCTTTATTATTATTGTGAAAAGCCCCTAGTCGCCACAATCGGGCGCCTGTTTAGGTACGCAGAGAGAGAATTCAGAATGTCCAAATTACCTAACAGCACGTCTTTCAGGACTTGTGGGAAGAAACTGGAGCACCCGGAGGAAGCCCACGCAGACACGGGGAGAACATGCAGACTCCACACAGACAGTGACCAAGCCTGGAATCGAACCTCGGACCCTGGAGCGGTGAAGCAACAGTGCTACCTGCTGTGCTACCATACTGCCCATGTGCAATATGTTAAAATTGGTGCTAAATATGATGAATGAAGATTGTGAAATTATGGAGCTTCAGATTAGAATGCAAAAGTGAACACCCCATTCTTTACAAATTTCCTGCCAGTTTCTTCCTTTATTGATACCTGTTTCTGCAGGCACTGGCTATTCTACGGTGCTTTGCTGATTGATCATTCTCATGAGTCTGGGTAGGCTGTTTGATTGGAAAAGCAGGAAAGGAGAACTGGGAGATGGTCTCGGGATGAGAGGTTGACTATGTATGACTGAGATGTGGAGAAATATCTTCACTGAGAGAGTTGACGCCAATCCTTGGAATTCTCTACTCCAGATGCCTGCGGATGCTCAGTTGATCAAGAGGATAGGGGATAGGGCAAGAAAATGGAGTTGAGGTTGAAGATCGGCCATTATCTCACTAAATCATGGGATAATTACAGCACGAAAGGAGGCCATTTGGCCACTGTGTCTGAGTCGGCACTGTGCAATCTAGTCCCACTTCCCCTGCCAGTCCCCTTTAGTCTTCAAATGTTTTCCTTCAGATCATTATTTCTTCTCTTTTGAATTGCATTGAATTGATGGGCCTCCATCCTACACTCTGGAATACATTCCAAATCCTGACTCCTCGCTGCTTAAAACATTTTTTTTGCATCTGTCACCATATTTTCTTTTGCCATTCACCTTAAATCTGTATGCCCTGGTTCTCAATCCTTCTACCAATGGGAACACTTCCTCTTGATCTACTCTGCCCAGCCCCCTCAAGGATTTGAATACCTCTACCAAAACTCCTATCAGTTTTCTCTCCAAAGAGTGCAGGCTCAGCTTCTCCAACCTTTCCCACCTTTCCTCAGCCTAGGAGCCACTCTCGTGAATCTTTTCAGCGCTCTCTCTAAAGCCTTCATGTCCTTTCTACAGGGGGTTGCCCAGAATTTATTTATTTTTCATTCTTTCCTGGGATGTAGCCATCCATGGCTAGGCCAGCATTTACTGCCCGTCCCTAATTACCCTTGGAAGGTGGTGAGCCGCTTTCTTGAACCGGTGCAGTGCATGTGTTGTAAGTATACCCATTGTGCTGTTAGGGAGGGAGCTCCAGGATTTCGACCCAGTGACAGTGAAGAAGCAGGGATATATTTCCAAGTCGGGATGGTGAGTGACTTGGAGGGGAACTTGCAGGTGGGGGTGTTCGCATGCATCTGCTTCCCTTGTCCTTTAAGGCGGTAGAGGTTACAGGTTTGGAAGGTGCTGCTGAAGGAACCTTACTGAGATGCTGCAGTGCATCTTGTAGAAGGTACGCAATTGGACACAATACTCCAAATGAGGCTGAACCAGTATTTTATACAGATTTAACATAACCTCCTTGCTTTCGTACTTCATGGCTCCGTGAAGGGCGGCACGGTGGCACAATGGTTAGCACTGCCATCTCACAGCACCAGGGACCCGGGTTCAATTCTGGCCTCGGGTGAATGTCTGTGTGAAGTTTGCACTGTCTCCCTGTGTGTGCATGGGTTTCCTCCGGGTGCTCCGGTTTCCTCCCACAGCCCAAAGATGTGAGGTTATGTGGATTGGCCATGCTAAATTGCCCCTTACTGCCCAAATATGTACAGCTTCGGTAAAGGGGATAGGGCGGGCTGGACGGGGAAATGGTCCTGGGTAGGGTGCTCTTTCTGAGGGTTGGTGCAGACTCGATGGGCCAAATGGCCTCCTTCTGCACTGTAGGGAATCTATGATCTTTGATTTATAAAGCCCAGAAACATGTGTGCTTTATTTACCTGCCCAATGGTTTGTGCACATATACCCCCTAGGTCGCAAGGAGATAGTGGTGTCACTGGGCTAGTAATCCACAGGCCCAGGTTAATATTCTGAGACAAAGGTTCAAATCCCACCATTGCAACTGGTGGAATTCAAATCCAACTCCACATTGGTCCTGTGTCCCGATGCATCTCTCCGGAGCCACAACTCCGCAATTTGAGCACTCCCGTGGAAATTCCCTCTGCACCTTTCCACTCGGTGCGGAGAGATTTCCTGTGTGGCCTGCTGCTGCACACCTTCCACCTTCCTCCCTTCTTCCACCATCAGGACACGTCATGGCATTCTGTTCCACCGGCTGGCAGTGGAGGACCGATCCCAGTGGCGCGTTCTCTATGTGGGAGTCTTACAGTTCTCCATTGGGGACCTGGTGTGGAGGGTGTTGCATGCAGCAGTGCCATATAATCGTAGGCTGACGTGCTTCACAGACTCCCAGATTGCATGCCTCTTCTGCGGCCAAGGGGATTCCGTTTTTCACGCCGATGTAGACGGCCATGGGTGGAAGCCCCTTTTTCGTTATTTGAAGGGGCATCTCCTCAATATTTGGTTACACTTTAGCCCCATGCTCCTAATCTTCAGTCACCCATTGCAGATGAGGGTGAGGAGGGCGGAGGGCCTCCTGGGTCTGGCCAAGGTAGCCATCAACAGGTCCAGGTAGTGAACGGTTGAGGGTGTCATCTGACCTGACTGTCTTCCACTCCACCGTGGCTATGTTCACAGCTGGGTTGCCTTGGAGACGGAGCATGCAGTGTCTGCGGATAGGCTTGAGGCCTTCCATGACCGATGGGTGCTGCGGGGGCTGCCATTAACCAACATCCCTGGGAATGACATTTCAATTTGATTTTGTAAGTTTTGTTTAAAGTTTTGATTTCTTGTTACACCAGGAGCTGCCACTCTTGTTTATTTTTGATTATTTGTTTTATGAAAGGCGTTTGCTCCAGCTCCCTCTGCTCCAGCACCCCATTTAGAATTCTATCCCTTACGTTATATTACCTCTCTTCTATCTCCCTACCAGGAATAGCGGATTAAACTTGAGAGGTTGTACGATTTGCGCCTGGTCCAATTTCTTATGGTCTTGCTGAATATGTCTGTCTCTTTATCTAACATTCAACAGGTATTGAATCTGATGGTCACAGAATGAATGACGGAGCAGGCTCAAAGGGCCAAATGGCTTCCTCCTGCACATATTTCCAATATATGTTTCTATGTACTTTCTAAAAGGAATGGATAAACAGCAACAGGAAGTGGGGGCAGAAAATGAAATGAAACAGGAACAAAAATATCAGATCGGCAGCATCCACAGTAACAGGGAACCTTGGCTGACGTGTTGACCCCCCCTCCTTCCCTCCCTCCCAGTTACACCAGGGACAGTGATACCCAATATAGAACTTTACCACTGTCTTCTAAAGTTCTTCCATAATAGCGCTGCCCTTCAGCTGAAGTTCTTTGTCCCTCAGTTCATTATGTGTCTGTGCCTCGAATAATTGAACCATCAGCAGAGACCGGTTTCATTCAGTGCTTCACTGTCAGACTTTGTGCTGTTAAGTTAAGAATCTGTCCACTTGTTGTTTTTTCACCCCCCCCAGATAATAACAGAAATGATGTCGCTGTTCATTCTCATCAAGGTTAGGGATGCAATTGTGGATTATCTGAACACTTTTTTTGAACAACATACCAGCATCAGTTCATCCCAAGTGGGTATACACCCCAGTTACATTCAATGCAAAAGCTCCTTCTAAGTCACAGTAATGCTTCTAATCACAGCATCAGAAGGATAATCCTTAATGTACCGATTTGACATTTCCACTATGAAAATATTAATTTACCCTTGTGGGGCTGCTGTTTCAGTGTCAATTAGTTCAGAATTAATGACTTTTTCTTTGAACCGAGCAGAAGGAGGAGAATGACGGCCAATCAATCTGGCTGGGCTGAACTCCCGATTCCAGAGACAAAAGGGTCCCCACCACCAGCATAGTGTCACCCATTGTGTCAGGTCTCCACCACATTGCTCCCTTCACAATCAGGAGCGTGTCAATTTGCTTTCTGATTCCTTCAGTCTAGTCAGCATTCGATGCACTAGATGGCAGCATATTCCTTACTGTGATACGTTCACATTTAAAGAACCGCATAAAGTAATTCAGCCATTGATTTATTTAATTGATAATTTACCCCTCCAGTTTTGAATCAATCTCTGCTTGCAATGTGCCCTTTCATAGCTGCAAAAAGGATCTCCTTAATTTCTTACCTTGTATTTGTTCAACTGGGCATCGCTGCATTACCCATCCCTAATTGCCCTTCAGAAGGTGCTGGTGAATTGTCTTCTTCAATTACTTCAGTCCATGTGGTGAAGTGTTGTTATGGAAGGAGTTCCAGGATTTTAACCCATAATGAAGGTTGACAATGACATCTGCCAAAGTTGGATATAATCTTTTAAACAATTCCTCGACCATAAATCCACAGAGGTAGGAGATACCCTCTCGGCTACTCTCCCAGCGCCCTGTGGTAGAACCCATGGGTCAAACGCCATCGAGGAGAGAAGCCGCAACATGTGATTGAACGTGAAAAAAAACAACCAAACCTGCAGCCCTGCTGGTATTCCAGCTCCCTGCTGTGAGTATCAAATATCATCCAGCTGGAAATCGTTTTAACCTCAGTCGCCTCTGTGCCAAAACTAAACTGAGTACCACAGACAGTACGTGAACAGCTGCAGTGTTGTTCCTCACTCTGCACCAGATACTCGAGCCTCCCTCCATACCTACAATTCTGTCTGTCCTTGAATGCTGGCAACACAAAATTCATATATCGATCCGCACCTGGGGCGAGATTCTCCGACCCCCCCGCCGGGTCGGAGAATCGCCGGGGGCGGGCGTGAATCCCGCCCCCGCCGGTTGCCGAATTCTCCACCACCGGATATTCGGCGGGGGCGGGAATCGCGGCGCACCGGTTGGCGGGCCCCCTCCCGCGATTCTCCGGCCCGGATGGGCCGAAGTCCCGCCGCTAAAATGCCTGTCCCGCCGGTATAGATTAAACCACCTACCTTACCAGCGGGACAAGGTGACGCGGGTGGGCTCCCAGGTCCTGGGGGGGCGCGGGGCGATCTGGCCCCGGGGGGTGCCCCCACGGTGGCCTGGCCCGCGATCGGGGCCCACCGATCCGCGGGCGGGCCTGTGCCGTGGGGGCACTCTTTCCCTTCCGCCTTTGCACGATCTCCACCATGGCGGAGGCGGAAGAGACTCCCTCCACTGCGCATGCGCGGGAATGCCGTCAGTGGCCGCTGACGCTCCCGCGCATGCGCCGCCCGGAGATGTCATTTCCGCGCCAGCTGGCGGGGCACCAAAGGCCTTTTCCGCCAGCTGGCGGGGTGGAAATTCGTTCGCCGCCGGCCTAGCCCCTTAAGGTTGGGGCTCAGCCCCCCAAGATGCGGAGCATTCCGCACCTTTGGGGCGGTGCGATGCCCGACTGATTTGCGCCGTTTTGGGCGCCAGTCGGCGGACATCGCGCCGTTTCCGGAGAATTTCGCCCCTGGTCAGCCAAATGTTCCACTTGCAATAAATATTGGAGGAGAGACTCTGAAATGTGATGAGCACTTCCGATAGCTTGGCAGTCACTTCTCTCAAAAGGCCTCCATTGATAAGACACTGGATCTGCTGTGCCGGTTGAACCTTCTACACACTATGACAATGAGTGTCTGACAGCAAAGATCTCCGCATGTCAACAAAAGTTCTAAATGGGGATATGCTTAGGAAATCAGAAGTACAAAGGGACTTGGGAGTCCTTGTTCACGATTCTCTTAATGTTAACATGCAGGTTCAGTCGGCAGTTAGGAAGGTTAATGCAATGTTAGCATTCATGTCGAGAGGGCTAGAATACAAGAGCAGGGATGTACTCCTGAGGCTGTATAAGGCTCTGGTCAGACCCCATTTGGAGTATTGTGAGCAATTCTGGGCCCCATATCTAAGGAAGGATGTGCTGGCCTTGGAAAGGGTCCAGAGGAGGTTCACAAGAATGCTCCCTGGAATGAAGAGCTTGTCGTATAAGGAACGGTTGAGGACTCTGGGTCTGTACTCAATGGAGTTTCGAAGGATAAGGAGGGATCTTATTGAAACTTACAGGATACTGCGAGGCCTGGATAGAGAGCATGTGGTGAGGATGTTTCCACTTGTAGGAAGAACTAGAACCAGAGGACACAATCTTAGACTAAAGGGACAATTCTTTAAAACAGAGATGAGGAGGGATTTCGTCAGCCAGAGGGTGGTGAATCTGTGGAACTCTTTGCCACAGAAGGCTGTGGTGGCCAAATCCCTGAGTGTCTTTAAGGCAGAGATAGATAGGTTCTTGATTGATAAGGGGATCAGGGGCTATGGGAGAAGGCAGCAGAATGGGAATGAGAAACATATCAGCCATGATTGAATGGTGGAGCAGACTCGGTGGCTGAATTCTGCTCCTATGTCTTATGGTCTAATGGTCCTAATGTATAACAGTTCTTGTCAATACACTTCTGTACTGCAGTGAGGCCTGGACTGTGTATGAATGACACCTAAGAGCTCTAAATTGGTTGGCAGATTGGTTGCCAATCAAGCGGACAGCTTTGTTCGAGATGATGTTGACTTTCTTCAGTGTTGTTGGAGCTGCATTCATCCAAGCAAGTGGATCATATTCCAGCGCACTCCCGACTTGTGCCTTGTAGATGTTGGACACACTTTGGGGAGTCAAGAGGTGAATAATTTATTGCAGCATTGCCAGTCTCATCTGCCATCGTAACCACAGCATTTTTGGGGGGTTAGTTAATCTCTGATCAATGGTAACCCCCAGGATGTTGGTGATGGGGGATTCAGTGATAATAACGTTGCTGATTCTCAATGGGAGGTAGTTAGTCTCTTTCCTTTTGGAGATGATCCTCGACTGGAAACTCTGTGGCAGAAATGGAACTTGCCACTTACAATCCCACACCTCAATATGTGTCTCGGTCTCGTGACATGTGGACAACCCCTGTTGTAGTTCTGAGGAGTTGCCATTGGAGGCATGCATCATGCAATCATCAGCAAACACCCCACTTCTAATCTCACGACGCAAAGGAGAAGTGTGTTATTGTATTTGGATTTTCAAAAGGCATTCAAAAGGATGCCACATTAAGGACTACCTTAAGATAAAAGCTTATGATGTTGGGGTTTTATATTAACATGGTTAGAAGATTGGCTGGTTAACACAAAACAGTCTGCAAAGGGATATAGATGGGTTAAGTGAATGGGCAAAAACATTGGCGGATCGCATATAATGTGGCAAAATGTGGCTTTGTCCACTTTGGCAGGAAGAATAGAAAAGCAGATTATTATTTAAGGAGAAAGAGACTGCAGAATGTTTTGCTACAGAGGGATCTGGGTGCCATGGCAAATGAATCACAAAAAGTTAGCATGCGAGTACAATAAGTAATTCAGAAGGCAAGTTGAATGTTAGCTTTTATTGCAAGGGAGATGGAATATTAAAGTAGGGAAGTTTTAAAATCATAGAATTCTATGATTCTAACACTTCCTCGTGGATTATCAAAGTAGGGAAGTCTTGCTGAGCCTGTGTAGTGCATTGGTGAGACCACACCGAGAGATCTGTCCACAGTTCTGGTCTCCTTATGGAGAATTGCATTGGAACCAATTCAGATAAGTCAGAGAGATTGCTCTTGACATCAAGGTGCATTTGACCGAATGTGGCATCAAGGTGCTTGAGAAAAACTGAGGTCAATGGGAATCGGGGTAAACTCTCCATTGGTTGAAGTCATACCTGGAACAAAGGAAGATGGTTGTGGTAGTTGGAGGTCAATCACCTCAGTTCTAGGGCATTACTGCAAGAATTCTTCAGGGTTGTGTCCTAGACCCAACCATCTACAGCTGTTTCATCAATGACCTTTCATCCAAAGGTCAGGTATGCAGTTTTTCGCTGATGATGACACAATGTTTAGTACCATTTGCAACTGTTCAGATACTGAAACAGTTCATGTCCAAATGCAGCACGACCTGGACAATATCCAGGCTTGGGCTGACAAGTAACATTTGTGCTACACAAGTGCCATGCAATGACCATCTCCAACAAGAGAGAAACTAACTATCGCCCCAAGACATTCAATGGCATTACCATCGCTGAATCCACAACTATCAACATCCTGGGGGTTACCATTGACCAGAAACTGATCTGGACAAGCCATATAAATACTATGGCTACAAGTGCAGGTCAGAAGCTAGGAATGCTGTGATGCATAACTCTTGACTCCTCAAAGCCAGTCCACCATTTACAAATCACAAGTCAGGAGTGTGTTGGAATACTCTCAATTTGCCTGGATGAGTACAGCTCCAACAACACTCAGGAAACTTAACATCATCCAGGACAAAGCAGTCTGCTTGATTGGAACCCCTCCACAAACATTCACTCCCTCCATCACCGATGAACAGTGGTAGCAGTCGTGTGTACCACCTACAAGATACACTGTAGGAACTCACAAAGGATGCCTAGACAGCACCTTCCAAACTAACGATCACTATCATCCAGAAGGATAAGGGCAGCAGCCACCACCATCTGGAAGTTCCCCTCCAAGTCACTCACCACCCTGACTTGGAAATACATTGTTGTTCCTTCACTGCCGCCGGGTCAAAATCCTGGCACTCCCTCCCTCACAGCATTGTGGGCATACCGACACTACATGGCCTGCAGTGGTTTGAGAAGGCAGTTCACCACCACCTTTGTGGGGGAGGCAGTGGTGTTAATGCATTGTTACTGGATTAGTAATCCAGAGACCCAGGGTAATGCTCTAAAAACATGAATTTGAATCCAACCATGACAGATGGTGCAATTTGAATTCAAGAAAAATCTGGAATTAGTAGTCTAATGATGACCATGACACCATTGTAAAAACCCACCTGGTTCACTAATGTCCTTCAGGGAAGGAAATCTGTTGTCCTTACCCTATATGTGACTCCAGACCCACAGCAATGTGGTTTACTCTGAAATGGCCGAGCAGTGGCCAATAGCGATGGGCAATAAATGCTGGCCCAGCCAGCAACGCCCACACCCGAAGAATGAATTTAAGAAAACAGATGATTCACTAAACTGACACCTGGGATCAGGAGTTTGCCTTGTGTGGAAAGGTTGAGCAGATCTGGTCTATATGCATTGGAGCTTGGAGTAAATCTGTAAAATTCTGAGGGGCTTGGCAGATAGATGCTGGGAATTGTGGGGGAATTTAGAACCAGGTTGCACAGTTTAAAAAAAAGGGACTCCCATTGAAGATGGAGGTGATGAGGAATTTCTTCTTTCAAAGGCTTGTTAGTGTTTAGAAATCATTTCCCCAGGAAGCATGAGGTTAATTAAACCAAATTTTGATCAACGAGGGAGTCAAGGGTTATGGGAGACAGGCTGAAAAGTGGAATTTAGACCACATTCAGATCAGCCATGATCTTATTGAGCTCTGGTTTCTAATGTTCTTATTAAGGCTATTCAAGAAGTAGCAGAGAGTGCCTAGAACACAATCCTGAGTGGCCCCTGTAGCGTTTTGTGTCTGAGAGACTTGCTGGATTAGAACATGCCACTGCATTCACTCATGCGGCTATATTTTTAAATGCAATCTAATTAAAATCAGCCAACTACTCAGCAAAGTTTGTGCAAAGTCATTGGTGGACATTATGTATGACAAGATCTAGCCCTTGGGGATTACACTTGTCTAATTGTTTTTGGTCCGTGCCCCCTGTTTTGAAATGAAATGAAATGAAAATTGCTTATTGTTACAAGTAGGCTTCAAATGAAGTTACTGTGAAAAGCCCCTAGTCACCACATTCCGGCGCCCGTTCGCGGAGGCTGGTACGGGAATTGAACCGTGCTGCTGGCCTGCCTTGGTCTGCTTTCAAAGCCAGTGATTTAGCCCTATGCTAAACCAGCCCCTGGTTCCAAGCACCTCTTGGAAGTTGGTGACTTGCGCTCCGAGCTACTTAGCCCATCTGTGGCTCAGCTGCCAGCATTCCTGCCTTTTGCATCAGAACGTTGTGGGTTCAAGTCACATTCTAAGATTTGAGCACAGAAAAATCAAGGCTAACAATGCAGTATGATACCGAGGGAGTGCTATGCTGTCAGAGGTACCGTTGTTCATATAAGCTGTTAAACAAAAACCCTTTCTGCCCTCTTAAGTGCAGATGAAGTATCCCGTGGTGCAATATCGAGGATGAGCAGGGAAGTTAACCCTGCCATCAAAACTGGAGATACTTACTGGGTCAGGCAAGACCTGTGGAGAAGAAAATAGAAAGACTTGCATTTATATCGTGCTTTTCACTATTACCAGGAGTTTCAACGTGCTTTACAGAGAAGGAAGGACTTGTTGAAGTGTAACTGTTATGTTCTCTGTTGTGGCCATGGTAAAGATGCACACGGACATCTAGTTCTTTGATTCGTAAGGTAATTTATTAACAAATGAACACGTGGAAAGATAACTAATGAACTATAGTACAAAGGGTAACTAATAAGTGAATTCTCCTGGAGTTACTTCTAATGTGACTGTCCTCTAGCACGACTTACTACCAACTGCCCGATCTCTGGAGTCACCTGGTGGATCGATATTGCCACCTGCTAGTTGGAGGTCCTATAGATAACTATATACATTAATAGATAATTATACACATTACTGTGTATATCATCTCAGTAACCACTTTTATAATGTACAAGACACAGCAGCTAATTTGTGCATTGCAAACGCACATTAGAAACAAAATTATAATGACCAGATAATCTGTTTCTTATGATGTTGCTTGATGGATAAACATTGGCCACAACTGTGGATAACTCCCCTACTTTTCTTCAAAAGAGTGCCATTGTTCCCTCCCCCCCCTTATACATTTGTGCAATCAGATTGCGGCAGCACGGTAGCACAAGTGGATAGCACTGTGGCTTCACAGCGCCAGGGTCCCAGGTTCGATTCCATGCTGGGTCACTGTCTGTGCGCAGTCTGCACGTTCTCCCCGTGTCTGCGTGGGTTTCCTCCGGGTGCTCCGGTTTCCTCCCACAGTCCAAAGACATGCAGATTAGGTGGATTGGCCATGGTAAATTGCCCTTCGTGACCAAAAAGGTTAGGAGGGGTTATTGGGTTATCGGGATATAGTGGAAGTGAGGGCTTAAGTGGGTCGGTGCAGACCCGATGGGCCAAATGGCCTCCTTCTGCACTGTATGTTCTATGTTCTAAATAGGGCCTGCTTTTGCTGAAATGGGGTTACTGGGTTACGGGGTTAGGGTGGCGGTGTGGGCTTAAGTAGGGTGCTCTTTCCAAGGGCCGGTGCAAAATGGCCTCCTTCTCCATTGTAGATTCTATGATTCTATGAAGTGGGAATTCTCTCTGTCATGTGGATCCAATTAGTGATCCACAAAGATTAATTGGCGGAGTTATTTCTCTGAACTGCTGGGGTCTTATTGATGCGGGATAGCAAGTTATGGATAGCAGACTTCATTTCTGGGGTACTTGGTGGTCCCCCCTTGCAGTAAATGCCTGCCCTCAGACTGCTTTGAGCAGGAACAAGAATTAAAATACAAATGAGATCATTATTTGGCTGGATAATAGAATTGGAGAAGTGATAGTAGGTTTATTCACAGGATGCAGCATTGCAGATCACTACCTCTCAATGGCTGACCCAGTATCCCAGCTGGCTTCCTTTGTATTTTTTTAAGTCTGTCAATTAAGACTAATTAATTAACAAACCGTTAAAGGGACACTGCAGCCAAAACAGCATTTTAAAGGAAATTGAACAAATGAAAATCATATTTTGGGTGGAGATAACGCACACCGGCACCTGTGGCCATCCATTGAGCACAGAAGGCCTCAAGCATATCGGCACACATCACGTGCTCCCTTTTCAGGGTCACCCAGGCAGGAATGTGGCAGTGGAAGAGAGGCAGACATTTGGGAAATTGATGTCTGGTTATAATCTCAGTGACACTCATTTCATGGGTTTCAGGGCATCAATTTTGCCTTTTGTAGTGCGTTAACATGGGGCCTGCGTGGCTATGTCAGCAAGCACTTCTATATGTTGTAGTCTGGAGCTACGATGGTAGGGTGCTCCAGCTTTCTTTCCATCACATGGCTGGCCAGGAATCTCTTGCCGCAGCATTGCATGTTGCTAACTAACCTATTTGGCAGCAACGTGAACACATAACATTTAAGAAGTACAGTAAGGAGTCTTACAACACCATGTTAAAGCGCAGCTCCGAAAGCTAGTGATTCGAAACAAACCTGTTGGACTTTAACCTGGTGTTGTAAGACTTCTTACTGTGCCCATCCCAGTCCAACGCTGGCATCTCCACATCATTTAAGAAGTATTTAAACATTCACTTGAGCTACCATAACTTCCAGGGCAATGGGCCAAGTGTGAGGATATGTGATTAGTGTGGTCAGATCTTTGTTGACTGGCATGGACAAGATGGGCTGAATGGCATCCTTCTGTGCTGTAAACGTTAATTTTTCCTGGAACAAGCCTCTAGCCTGTCACCAGAGACATTTGTGCGGTAACATTCACATTAAACGTGGCTGACAAGAGTCAGTCCTGCTCTGGATGCCTTCCAAAGGAACCTTGTCAAGATTTATAGGTTGATAATCAATCGTATGGACACATATTCCATGGCCATCAAGTCCTAGAGTGGGACTCAAACTCAGAGTTTCTGGCTCAGAGGCAGAGATGCTACCCACTGCACCTCAAGGCTCCCATGAGACATTTTATAAGTGTTGTCAACAGGTTCGGAAGGTGCTATCGGAGGAGCCTTGGTGAGTTGTTGCAGTGCACCCTGTTGTCACTGTCCATCAGTGGTGGTATGGTGCCAATCAAATGGGCTGCTTTATCTTGGATGGATTGGTTTTCTTATGTGTTGTTGGAGCTGCATGCAACAAGTGGGTATTCCACCACACTCCTAACTTGTGTCTAGTACATGAAACATAGAAAATACAGCACGGAACAGGCCCTCCGGCCCACGATGTTGTGCCGAACTTTTGTCCTAGATTAAGAACAAATTAAACTACACCCCATCATTCTACCGTAATCCATGTACCAATCCAGTAGCCGCTTGAAGGTCCCTAATGTTTCCGACTCAACTACTTCCGCAGGCAGTGCATTCCATGCCTCCACTACTCTGTGGGTAAAGAACCTAGATCTGACAACCCCCCTATATCTTCCACCATTGACCTTAAATTTATGATCCCTTGTAATGGTTTGTTCTACCCGGGGAAAAAGTCTCTGACTGTCTACTCTATCTATTCCCCTGATCATCTTAATAAACCTCTATCAAGTCTCCCTTCATCGTTCTCCGTTCTAATGAGGAAAGGCCTAGCACCCTCAACCTTTCCTCGTAAGACCTACTCTCCATTCCAGGCAACATCCTGGTAAATCTCCTTTGCACCTTTTCCAAAGCTTCCACATCCTTTCTAAAATGAAGCGACCAGAACAGGGCTGGCTGGACAGGCTCTGGAGAGCCAGGTGTTGAGATACTCAGCAAAGACTGCTTCAGTGTTTGAGAAGCTGTGAGTGGCACTGAACTCTGTTGTGCAACCATCAGGGAACACCCCTACCCCTGACCCTTTTGTTGTGGGAAGGGTATTGATGAAATAGCTGAAGATGGTTGGGTCTAGGGCAGGCTTGAGCAACCTTTTTGCGTGATAAGGCCACATTTCAATTTCTTTTGCACTCAAGGGGCTGATAAAACAAAAGGTTTGACACAACCATGAATTTCAAAAAGGAGAAGCTACATATGAAAAGAAATAACTTGCGGAGCAAAAAAACCGAAGTCAAAGCAACAAATTGCTAACTTAAAAAAGACTAATAATTAAAGATGACTATTAGAGTGTGAAAGGATGAGAGTCCGTGGGTGGGATTCTACGTTGGCCGACATCGATTTTGTAATCGGCGATGGAGCGGAGAATCGACTCCGATGCTCAATTCTGGGCCGGCGCGGGTTTGACGCCAGTCAGCCATTTTCCGCCCCCCTCAGAAATGGCGTAATCGCGGCGTGCACCGGGCGCTTTTGCAATGGTGTTGGCACATCATCGGCAAGCCATCACGCGATGATCCGCCGCCGATCGGCACGGGACACATGTGGGGTTGGATTCTCCGTTTGGGAGACTAAGATTCCACGCCAGCGTGAAAGCGGTGGTGTTTTCCGGCAGTAAAACTGGCGCAAAACGGCCACCGATTCCCTAGTCCGGTGGGGGGCTGGCAGCCAGGCAGCGTAGAGCTCCCAGCTCCAGCTCCCCGCGCGTGCTTCATGGCGGATGCAGCCAAGGGACCCGGACCGCAAAAATGGTCCACCCCCCTTCAGCCGGCCTGCGTGTCCTGGTTCGCTCCCCCAAAGAGCCCCCAGTCCCGAATAGTGCACGGGTATCTCTGTTCCCACATTTCAGATTCTGTTACCACACTCTAAATCATTTTAGATTATGAGGAAGGCTCCTGCACTAAATCTCACTCTCAAATGTAATCGGGAGTTGCAACTTTATTATTGTTTTACCTGAAAAGGGATACATTCATGTCTTTATCCTCTAGGCTTTGGGCATTGCCTAGGCAGGAGCACAGGGACAAAAAAAGTCCAGTGGGAAAGGTGGGAGACATTCTATTGTGTTAAACATAAGGTTAGGTCGGTTGGGTTCCTTTTACGCCCCAGATTTCCGATCACAGCTTTCTACCTCGGACACGACTGACAGCCATGTGCTAAAGTCAAAAATCTTCCCCAATATATTTTGCTATGGCATCAAATCAAATGGCTTCATCTATAATGAAGGTCATCAAACCCTGTGAAGTCAACCTAAACATCTTGTGTGGAATGCACAATAGTGTATCGGCAGCTAGCTCCTTCTCTATATTCCAAATTTTAATGTCTATTGATGTCTGAGGAAGACATACAATTTGAATAATTAACCTGACCTTTCCTTTTTAAAATGCTATTCAATCTGTTGTGCAATTGAAATAGTCTCTTGCTTTGAAGCCTTATGAAATTAATGAGGCAAGAAATTACAATGGCTGCTAACACCAACTTGCATTTTTATCGTTCCTTTAATGTGTTAAAATGTCCCAAGGCACTTAACAAGAGCGTTGTCAGTGAAAACATTGTATCGCCAAGCTGCAGGAGATATCAGCAAAGGTAAAATCGTGGTTAAAGAGGGAAGTTAAAGGGACAGAGAAGTTAAGAGAGGCAGAGAGGTTTTGAGAGGGAATGGCTGAGATTTAGGGCAAAGCAATTGTAAGTGTGACCACCGACAATGGAGTTAACCCCAGCTCGAACAGCTATTTGGGTGTGAGAGTTTCAGATTTCCATTCTGCTCTGTGTGGCCCAGTGCTTCCCTGAATAAGCTGGCTCTAATTTTCTTCAGGTGCAAAAGCATTTACTCCGAATACTGGAAAGCTGAAATAAAAGCAGAAATTGCTAGAAATAGGCAATGGTTGGGATTTTGTCAGCTAGATGGGGGGGCGTTACTCCACAATGGGGCTGAATGCCGGGAACAATCCTGCCTTGATTGTTTGTGGACATCCAGCTGTGTTTTTTGGCCACCTGGAAACTAATGTAAGGACGGCGGCCTGCCCACAGGAGCTGCTAACCAATCAGAGGACTGGTAGATTAGCAGTGCCACCAGGGGCAGTGACCACTGCTGGAACAGCATCTGGAAGAGAAGGTGCTGTTGAAATAAGCTACATTCCCGACAAGGTAAGTGGGGTCTGGGGGTTCCAAGACCTGATTTGAGGATGGGGATATTGGTGATGGCAGGCATTTTGTTGCTATGGGGGTGCGGAGGGTGCATTCTGTGGGTCACGGATTGGCAAATAAGAGGGCCTGCCCCTCTCCCCCGTCCTGCGAGAAAGCCATCATCATTCACCAGGCAGCCTCCAGTGCCAGCAACTGCAGGACACTGCGCAGGAGATTCATTCTTCACCGTCCCTGCGGCTGGCAAAATGCCATGGAGGTGGGAGGGCAATGGGGACTCAAATGCTCACCTTCCCTCGCCATGTTTCCCCCACCACCACTTAAAATCCTTCTCCAGAGGACTTCTAAATCCAACCCTGCAGGTCAGGTCGCATCTGTGATGAGAGAAACAGAGCATGTCAGGTCATAGGAGCATTCGGCACATACATTAGCAGCTGGATAAGGCCATTTGGCCCTTCAAGTCTGCTCCGCCATTCAGTAAGATCATAGCTGATCTAGATGTGATCTGATTCATATTGCTGCTGTATTGTTTTAGAACCCTTCTGTGAATTTTCCCTTGATGACATTTTCCTCAATAACTACCAACCGGGGGGACTAAAAACAGAAGGAATGGGTACCTTGCTCACCTAGGTAAAAAAGCTTCTGCTTTTATAGGTGGCAATGCCGAGTTTTTTGGGTGGGGGTGTGGTGAAAGAAGAAAACAGAAGGTCTGCAAAACAGGAGACATTAAATGATAATAACAGGTTATTCCGTCTTATACGCTCCACCAGAGGAAACAGTTTCTACCTATTTTCCCGATCAACTCCTTCAAACCTCTTTAAACACCTCAATTAGATCGCCCCTTAATCTTTCATACTCAATGGAGTGCAAGCCTACGCAACGTAACCGCTTCTAAATAATGTAACCATTTTAGCTACGATGTCACATGGATCTGGCTGCTTGCCTTCATAGAACCATAGAATCCCTACAATGCAGATGGAGGCCGTATGGCCCAGCAAATCTGTGCCGACCCCCTGAAAGAGCACCCCACCCAGACCCCACTCCCTCGTCCTATCCCTGTACCTCCACCCAACCTGCACACCTCTGTGCACGGGTCCATATTTAGCATGGCCAATCCACTTAACCTTCACATCATTGGAGTGTGGGAAGAAACCGGAGCACCCAAAGGAAACCCACGAGGAGAATGTGTAAACTCCACACAGACAGTCACCCAAGGGCGGAATTGAACCCGAGTCCCTGGCGCTGTGAGGCAGCAGAGCGAGCCACTGTGCCACCAGGCCGCACCATGGATCAACGTTGATTATTCATGTAACCCCCCTGATTATCCTGTGAATGTTGACCACCTCAATAAGGACAATATAGCCTCTGTCTCCGGCAGCAGTGCCTCCATCAAATCAGTAACAATGACAACAGGTCATTCTTGAATAAGACCATAAGACACAGGGGAGGCAGTGGGTAATGGTATGGTCGCTGGACTAGTAATCCAGACACCCAGAGCCATGTTCTGGGGACCCGGATTTGAATCCTGCAATGGCAGATGGTGAAATTTAAATTCAATAGAAGATAAATCTGGAATTAAAAGTCTAAAGGTGACCATGAATCCATTGTCGATTGTCTTAAAAATCCATCTGGTTCACTAATGTCCTTTCGGGAAGGAAATCTGTCATCCTTACCTGGTCTGGTCTGCCCTACACGTGACTCCAGGACCACAGCAATGTGATTGACTCTTAAATGCCCTCAGGGGTGGACAATAAATGCTGGCCCAGCCACCAAAGCCCACATCCCATGGACGATTTAAAAAAAGAGCAGAATTAGGCCATTTGACCCATCGAGTCTGCTCCTCCATTCAATCATAGTTGATATGTTTCTCAACCCCATTCTCCTGCCTTCTCCCCACAAACCCTGATCCCCTTGTTAATCAAGGACCTATCTACCTCTGTCCTAAAGACACTCAGTGATTTGGCTTCTGCGGCAATGCATTCCACAGATAATCACCCACTGGCTGAAGAAATTCCTCCTCATCTTTGTTTTAAAGGATCGTCCCTTCAGTCTGAGGCTGTGGCCTCAAGTTCTAGTTTTCCCTACAAGTGGAAAGATTCTCTCCACGTCCACTATATCCAGGCCTCTCAGTATCCTGTAAGTTTCAATAGGATTGCCCCCCATCCTTCTAAACTCTAACGAGTACGAGCCCACTGTCCTCAATCGCTCCTCATATGACAAGTTCTTCATTCCAGGGATCATTCTTGTGAACCTCCTCTGGGCCCTTTCTAAGGCCAGAACATCCTTCCTGAGAATACCGGGCCCAAAACTGCTCACAATACTCCAAATGGGGTCTTACACAGGCTCAGAAGTACAGATATTAGAATAGAAGAAATGTGCAGGGGAAAGGCAGGGGGGATGGTACTTAGTCATGATTCTCGTTTGGACAGCTGGTGCAGCAAAGCTGCAATTCTGCGTAACAATTCTGCGATTGATTGATTTGGTCTAGCTGCTCATGACTGGTGCTTAGTCTGCATGGAGGCAAAGAGTCCTCATTACATTCGCCAATTCTTTTCATGTGCTCCTTCAACCCATTTTCCTTCATCTACCTATCCAACTTAATTGTGGACATTGACAGACTGCCTCAACCACAAATCCTGACTGTAAATGCCAAAGCCTCACAGCGACACGTGTGAAGCACATAAACAAAAGGAAAATAGCTTTGAAAGTGAGAGAACATAAGCAGGTCTGGCACCTTAAAAAACAAATCAATGAGCCATCAGACATCCCAATGGTATACTGTGCTAAACCTTTACAGGGAGTTCACTGTAATATGTCAAATTAATTGAGAATCACCTGACTTCTTGCTTCATATCCAAGCTCTAACAAAGTCTGCCAGTGCAGTGACAGGAGTAGTGAAATGAGGGCTGTCAGTGTCGTCACACCAGAGACAAACCTCCTCCATTCAAAAACGAAAGCTGCCACAATTCTGCTTCCAGATGATAAGGGATTGAGTTTCCTCCACTATCCCACCCAAAGTCGAAGAAATTGAACAGCTGGGCACAGCCAGTGAGTAATAATGCAGGAAAGTGGCACCTGATTGGCTCAGCCAGTCTCTGATCGCCAGCCAATCACAACAGATCTGACAAACTTCGGTTTCACCGTCCAATCATAGCTTTCTTCTTGCCACCTGTCCCGCCTTCGAAATGATCCAATTGGATGATCTCGGCAAACATCAATTCCTGTGAAAAATTACATTTCTTTTGTCATGAAACACTACCAAGTTGACGTAACAATTAAAAAGTTGCCAATTTACAACAATTTGGGTTGGTAGTTTAGATATGGTCAGTTTGTTCAGTCAGTTAGCTTGCATGCTTGGGTCTTTGAACTTGGAGACAAATCCAGCGCCAAAGAAGATGATTATTGTTGTTACAGGCCAATCATCTCAACCCCGGGACATTACTGCAGGAGTCCCTCAGGGCAGTGCCTGAGAGGAGGCTTGTTCAGCTGACGGACTACAGGCCAGATGCCAGCCCCTGAGCCCTCTGCAGTCAGCCTGCCAAACCTGTTGGACTTAAAACTGACTTACATTTGAAAAATGCTGTAAAGCTGCTGATCCAACCACAGGCTGGTTTCCCCCTGTATTTCTGAGCCTAGTGTGTGCGTGTGTGCGTGCAGGTATGCGTGTGTGTATGTGGCTCACTCCCTGTTTCAACCTTCTCATTCACTCTCACCCCACACACCAAATCGCACGCTCATCCACTCTCACATTGGGGTGAGGGTGAGCGTGTGAGCCAGACACACGGGCTGGACTCTCCGGTTCAGCGGCTAAGTGCCGGCTGAAACGGAGAATTCGCGGGAGGTGCTCAAAAGATCGGCGCCAGCCGCTCATCGATTCCGGGATCGGTGAGGGGCTAGCAGCGGCGCTGGGTAAAACCCCCGGCTCCCGCGCGGAAACGGCCGTCGAATGGCAGGGTCCCTGGCTACGCATGCGGCGGTTGGTCGTGCCGTACCACATGGCGCCGGCCGTGCGTGGACCCGACCCGCCATCCGCGACCCCACAGCCCACCCCCCCTGGCGATCCCGCACTAGTCGCTCCAGCCCTCGTGGAAGCCCTCCCTGACCAGCCACGCCGGGTTCCCGACCACTGAGACCACGTGTTGGATTCTCCGATCCCCGACTCTGAAATCGTGTTCGGCAACGGGGGCGGGGAATCCACAATTATGACAGAATCGGGGGCGGCGCTGCTTTCACGACGCTCCGCCCCCGAAAAGCAGCGTACTCTAGGAGTGCGCCGCATGCCATCTCCACGGCCTCAGGCCATTACCTGCGGCTCTCCCCGCGATGCTCCACCCCCAACCGGCCGAGTTCTTCACGGCGTGGGACTCTCATTGTGGGACACATCTCACCCGTCGGAAACTCAGTATGGCGGCTGCGGACTCAGTTCAGCACCACCACAGTCGGGAGAGGTCCACTTGTTAGCTTGTTCTATGCTTTCGAAAAGCTGGCTGGGGCTATTGTGGAAACTGATGGGCTGCAATGTTTCAAGCAGGTGGCTCACCCACCACCTTCCCAAGGGCAGATAGGGATGGGCAATAAATGCTGGCTGAGCCAGAGATGTCCACAAATGAATAACAAACCACATTTTTAATTTAAAAGTGTAAGTCATAGCAGGAGAGCTCATAGCAATGGTTTGCTCCTCTTGCTCCGTGTGGGAAGTCGTGAACATTTCCAGCGCCCAGGACCAGCATGTGTGCAGGAAGTGTCTTCAGCTACAGCCCCTGGAAGCCCGGGTTTTGGAGCCAGAGTGGCTGTTGTGGACACTGTGGAGCATCCGTGAGGTGGAGAATGTCATGGATAGAAGGTCTAAAGAGGTGGTCACACCACAGGCTCAGATTTCACAGGCAGGCAGGGAATGGGTGAACGCACAGGAAGAGCAAGAGAGCTAGGCATGTAGTGCAGGATTCTCCTGTGGCCATTCCCCTGCAAAACACACATACCATTTTGGATACTGTTTAGGGGAATTACCTCTCAGGGGAAAGTAACAATAGTCAAATCTGTTACACCATGGTTGGTTCTGCTGCAGAGGAGAAGGGTAAAAAGTGTGGGAATGCAACAGTTATAGGGGATTCGATTGTATGGGGAATAGACAGGTATTTCTGTGCCTGCAAATTAAACTCCAGGAAGGTATGTTGCTTCCCTGGTTCTAGGGTCACGGATGTCTCAGAGCATTTACAGGACATTCTGCAAGGGGGGGGTGGTGGTGGTGGTGAACAGCCAATGGTTGTGGTACACATCGGTACCAACAACATAGGTAAAAAAAAGGGTGAGGTACTAAAAGCAGAATATAGGGAATTAGGAAGAAAATTGAGAAGTCAGATCTCAAAGGTAGTGATCTCAGGCTTGCTACCAGTGCCACACATTAGTCAGAGTAGAGCTAGCAAGATAAATCGGATGAATACATGGCTGAAGAGAGGTTCAGATTCCTGGTTGGGAATGTTTCTGGCTGCGGTGAGACCAGTTCAAGCTGGATGGGTTACTTCAGGGCAGGACCGGGACTGATGTCCTCGGGGAAGTATTTGTGAGAGTAGTTGGGGGTAGTTGGGGGGGATGGGAACCTATGCAAGGAGTCAGAGGAGGAGGAAACAAGGACAAAAATAAAAGACAGAAAGGGGAATAAGAAAAGTGATAGGCAGAGACACCAAGGGCAGCACGGTAGCACAGTGATTAGCACTGTTTCACAGAGCCAGGACCCAGGTTTGATTTGGTTCACTGTCTGTGCGGAGCCTGCACGTTCTCCCCATGTCTGCGTAGGTTTACTCCGGGTGCTCCGGTTTCCTCCCACAAGTCCTGAAAAATGTGCTTGTTAGGTGATTTAGACATTCTGAATTCTCCTTCAGTGTACCCGAACAGGCACCAGAGGGTGGCCACCAGGGGCTTTTCACAGTAACTTCTTGCAGTGTTATTGTAAGCCCACTTGTGACACTAAAAAAATAATTATTATTATTAGATTCAAACAGGGCCACAGTGAAAAGTACTGGGGGCGGGACAAGTAATTTAAAAAAGACAAACTTAAAGGCTTTGTGGCTTAAAGCACGAAGCATTCGCAATAAAGCTGATGAACTAATTGCGCAAATAGATGTAAATGGGTATGATATAATTGGGATTACGGAGAGATGGCTTCAGGGTGATTACTGATGGGAACTGATTATCCGGGGTATCCAGTATTTATGAAGGACTGACAAAAATGAAAATGTGGTGGAGCATTGCTGGTTAAAGCGGAAGTTAACACAATAGTGAGGAAGAACGTTAGCTCTGACAATGAGGAATCTGTATGAGTTGACCTGAGAAAAACCAAGGGGCAAAAAATGTTAGTGGACGTCGTATATAGACCCCCAAACGGCAATGGTGATATTGGGAATGGCATTCAACAGGAAATTAGAGATGCATGTGATAAAGTAACATCTGTAAGTATGGACGATTTTACTTTGCATTTCAATTGATCAAATCGAATTTGTTACAATACCGTAAAGGAGGAATTCCTGGATATCCCAGAATAATTAAGGAAGTGGCTCTCGAAATAGTGAATACATTGGTGGTCCTCCTCCAAGATTCTCTGGACCCTGAAACTATTGCTACTGATTGGAGGATAGCTGATCCGGCACTGATCCCTGTGGTACACCACTGGTAACTGGTCTCCAGTCTGAAAATTTTCCATCCACCACCACCCTCTGTCTTCTATGTGATAGCCAGTTAATTATCCAATTGGCCAAATGTCCCTCTATCCCACACCTCCTTACTGTCTTCATGAGCCGACCATGGGGAACCTGATCAAACGCCTTACTAAAATCCATGTATATGACATCAACTACTCTACCTTCATCTACACACTTAGTTACCTCCTCAAAGAATTCAATCAAGTTTGTGAGGCAAGACCTAACCTTCACGAATCCGCGTTGACTATCCCGGATTAAGCTGCATCTTTCCAAATGGTCATTAATCCTATCCTTCAGGACCTTTTCCATTATCTTCCCGACCACCAAAGTAAGACTAACCGGCCTATAATTACCAGGGTCATTCCTTTTCCCTTTCTTGAACAGAGGAACAACATTCACCACTCTCCAGTCCTCTGGCACTATCCCCGTGGACAGCGAGGACCCAAAGATCAAAACCAAAGGCTCTGCAATCTCATCCCCTGCCTCCCAAAGAATCCTTGGGTATATCCCATCTGACCCAGGGGACTTGTCGACCCTCAGGTTTTTCAAAATTGCTAATACATCCTTCCTCAAAACATCTACTTCCTCCAGCCTACCCGCCTGAATCACACTCTCATCCTCAAAAACATGGCCCCTCTCCTTTGTGAACACTGAAGAAAAGTATTCATTTAGCGCCTCTCCTATTTCTTCTGACTCCATGCACAAGTTCCCACTGCTGTCCTTCACCGGCCCTACCCTCACCCTGGTCATTCCTTTATTTCTCACATAAGAGTAAAAAGCCTTGGGGCTTTCCTTGATCCGACCCGCCAAGGACTTTTCATGCCCCCTCCTAGCTCTCCTAATCCCTTTTTTCAGCTCATTCCTTACTACCTTGGAACCCTCAAGCGACCCTACTGAACCTTGTTTTCTCATCCTTACATACTCTTCCTTTTTCCTCTTGACAAGGCATTCAACCTCTTTTGTGAACCATGGTTCCCTCACACGGCCATTTCCTCCCTGCCTGACAGGGACATGCCTATCAAGGACATGCAGTATTTGTTCCTTGAACAAGCTCCACTTTTTATTTTTTATGCCTTTCCCTGACAGTTTCTGTTCCCATCTTATGCTCCCTAATTATTGCCTAATCACATCATAATTACCCCTCCCCCAATTATAAACCTTGCCCTGCCGTATGGCCCTATCCCTCTCCATTGCAATAGTGAAAGACACCGAATTGTGGTCACTATCTCCAAAGTGCTCTCCCACCAACAAATCTAACACTTGGCCCGGTTCATTACCCAGTACCAAATCCAATGTGCCCCCCCCCCCCCCCCCCCCCGCCCACCCCCTCTTGTCGGCCTATCCACATATTGTGTCAGGAAACCCTCCTGTACAAACCGTATAGAGGTTCCAATCAATATTTGGAAAGTTAAAGTCACCCATGACAACTACCCTGAGACCTCCACACCTATCCATAATCTGTTTTGTAATTTCTTCCTCCACATCTCTATTACTATTTGGGGGCCTCTAGAAAACTCCTAACAATGTGACCGCTCCTTTCCTATTTCTAACTTCGGCCCATATTACCTCAGCAGGCAGATCCCCTTCAAACTGCCTTTCTGCAGCCGTTAAACTATCCTTGATTAACAATGCTACTCCTCCACCTCTTTTACCACCTTCCCTACTCTTACTGAAACATCTATACCCCGGAACTTCCAACAACCATTCCTGTCCATGTCTCCGTAATGGCCACAACATCGTAGTCCCAAGTACCAATCCACGCTCCAAGTTCACCTACCTTATTCCGGATGCTCCTTGCATTGAAGTAGACACACTTCAACCCACCTTTCTGTCTGCCAGCACACTCCTGCGACCTTGATACCCTCCTCAGTACCTCAATACCCTCGACACTGGCTTCTGGACTACAGCTTGTTTTCCCAGCCCCCTGACAAATTAGTTTAAACCCCCCCGAAGAGCCGTAGCAAATATTGGTGCCCCTCTGGTTCATGTGCAAACCGTCCTGTCCGTACAGGTCCCACCTTCCCCAGAATGTGCTCCAATTATCCACGTACCTGAAACCCTCCCTCCTACACCACCCCTGCATGACGTAAGTAGCTTGACGTAAGTAGAGGGGAAAATTTTAGAACCCATTTCCAAAGATTTTATAGCAGAGCACTTTGAAACCAATGTCAGGTTCGGACAGAGTCAGCATGGATTTATGGAGGATAAACCATGTTTGACGTATCTACTGGAATTCTTCGAGGGTGTAACTAGTGGAGTTGATGAGGGGGAGCTAGTGGATATGGTTTATTTGGATTTTGAGAAGGCTTTTGGACAAAATTCCACATAAGAGATGCAAATGTAAAATTAGGGGTAGTGTATTGAGATGGAAAAAAAAACTGGTTGTCAGACAGGAAAGAAAGAGTAGGAATTAATGGGTCTTTTTCCAAATGGCAGGGAGTGACTAGTGGGATACCGCAGGGATCGGAGTTGGGACTCCAGCTATTCATAACATATATTAATGATTTAGATGAGGGAACAAAGTGTAATGTCTCCAGATTTGCAGATGACACCACGTTGGGTGGGAGGGTGAACTTTGACGAGGATGCAAAGATGCTTCAGTGTGATTTTGACAAATTGAGTGAGTGGGAAATGAATGGCAGATGTGGCATATTTTGGATAAATTTTGGTAGCAAAGACAGAAAGGCAGACTATTATCTGAATGACCAGAAATTAGGAGAGGGAAATGTGCAATGAGACTTGGGTGTCCTCGTACACGAGTCGCTGAAGGTAAGCATGCAGGTGCAGCAGGTGGTAAAGAAGGGAAATGGTACGTTGGCCTTCATAGCGAGAGGATTTGAATACAGGAGCAGGAATATTTTGCTGCATTTATACAGGACCTTGGTGAGGCCACACCTGGAATATTGTGTGCAGTTTTGATCTTCTTATCTGAGGAAGGATGTTCTTGCTCTCGAGGGAGTGCAGTGAAGGTTTACCAGACTGATTCCTGGGATGGCAGGAGTGATGTCTGAGGGGAGATTGAGTCGGTAAGGATTGCATTCGCTGGAGTTTAGAAGAATGAGGAGGTATCTCATAGAAACAAAAAACAAAGAACAATGAACAATACAGGAACAGGCCCTTCGGCCCTCCAAGCTTGCGCCAACCATGGTACCAGCCTAAACTAAAACCGTTTGCACTTACGGAGTCTGTTTCCTTCCATTCCTACCCTATTCATATATTTGTCTAAATGGCCCTTAAATCCGCTATCGTACCTGCTCCCACCACATCCCCAGGCAGCGCGTTCCATATATTTACCACCCTCTGTGTAAAACACCTGCCTCGCACATCTGTTCTAAACTTTTTCCCACGCACTTTAAACCTATGTCCCCGAGTACTTGACTCTCCTACCCTAGGAAAGAGCTTCTGACTATCCACTCTGTCCATGCCACTCATAATCTTGTAGATAACCTATAAAATTCTAACAGGACTCTTGACAGGGTAGATGCAAGAAGGATGTTTCCGATGGTGGGATGTCCAGAACCAGGGGTCACAGTCTGAAGATATGGGGTAAATCACTTAGGACAGAGCTAGGGAGACATTTCTTCACCCAGAGAGTGGTTGGCCTGTGGAAGCCAAAACATTGTATGCTTTCAAGAAACAGTTAGATATAGCACCTAGGGAAAAGGTGATCAAAGGATATGGGGAAAGGTGGGATCAGACTATTGAGTTGGATGATTAACCATGATCATAATGAATGGTGGAGCAGGCTCGAAGGGCATAGTGAGTTCCTCCTGCTCATATTTTCTATGAGCTCAATTCAACTAATTGGGAACAATTAGCGAGCGGGTTTAACCGCGTGTTTCCGGGTGCTCGCAGTGCCGAGAAATACATGGCTATTGAACGCGACTCCCGTTGTATAAAGGGCCTCAGGGGGGAAGGCGCAGCCGAGGCTGCACATAACCCCTTTTTGTACACAGGGGAGCTTCACTCGCCGGAACTCCCCAGTGTAGCAAGAGATCGGGAAACCATTTTTAAATGCTTATGTAAAGATGAGACATGAAGGTTCAGTTAGGGTGCTCGAGAGTTACAAGTTAGCTAGGAAGGACCTAAAGAGAGAGCTAAGAAGAGCCAGGAGGGGGCATGAGAGGTCTTTGGCAGGTAGGATCAAGGATAACCCTAAAGCTTTCTATAGATATGTCAGGAATAAACAAATGACTCGGGTAAGAGTAGGGCCAGTCAAGGACAGTAGTGGGAAGTTGTGCGTGGAGTCCGAGGAGATAGGACAGGTGCTAAATGAATATTTTTCATCAGTATTCACACAGGAAAAAGACAATGTTGTCGAGGAGAGTACTGAGATTCAGGTTACTAGACTAGAAGGGCTTGAGGTTCATAAGGAGGAGGTGTTAACAATTCTGGAAAGTGTGAAAATAGATAAGTCCCCTGGGTGGGATGGGATTTATCCGAGGATTCTCTGGGAAGCTAGGGAGGAGATTGCTGAGCCTTGGCTTTGATCTTTAAGTCATCTTTGTCAACAGGAATAGTGCCAGAAGACTGGAGGATAGCAAATGTTGTCCCCTTGTTCAAGAAGGGGAGTAGAGACAACCCTGGTAACTATAGACCAGTGAGCCTTACTTCTGTTGTGGGCAAAATCTTTGAAAGGTTTTTAAGAGATAGGGTGTATAATCATCTGGAAAGGAATAATTTGATTAGAGATAGTCAACACGGTTTTGTGAAGGGAAGGTCGTGCCACACAAACCTTATTGAGTTCTTTGAGAAGGTGACCAAACAGGTGGATGAGGGTAAAGCAGTTGATGTGATGCATATGGATTTCGGTAAAGTGTTTGATAAGGTTCCCCATGGTAGGCTACTGCAGAAAATACGGAAGCATGGGATTCAGGGAGATTTAGCAGTTTGGATCAGAAATTGGCTAGCTGGAAGAAGACAAAGGGTGGTGGTTGATAGGAAATGTTCAGACTGGAGTCCAGTTACTAGTGGTGTGCCACAAGGATCTGTTTTGGGGCCACTGCTGTTTGTCATTTTTATAAATGACCTGGAGGAGGGCGTAGAAGGATGGGTGAGTAAATTTGCAGATGACACTAAAGTCAGTGGCGTTGTGGACAGTGCGGAAGGATGTTACAAGTTACAGAGGGACATAGATAAGCTGCAGCGCTGGGCTGAGAGGTGGCAAATGGAGTTTAATGCAGAAAAGTGTGAGGTGATTCATTTTGGAAGGAATAACAGGAAGACAGAGTACTGGGCTAATGGTAAGATTCTTGGCAATGTGGATGAGCAGAGAGATCTCGGTGTCCATGTACATAGATCCCTGAAAGTTGCCACTCAGGTTGAGAGGGTTGTTAAGAAGGTGTACGGTGTGTTAGCTTTTATTGGTAGAGGGATTGAGTTTCGGAGCCATGAGGTCATGTTGCAGCTGTACAAAACTCTGGTGCGGCCGCATTTGAAATATTGCGTGCGATTCTGGTCGCCGCATTATAGGAAGGATGTGGAAGCATTGGAAAGGGTGCAGAGGAGATTTACCAGAATGTTGCCTGGTATGGAGGGAAGATCTTATGAGGAAAGGCTGAGGGACTTGAGGCTGTTTTCATTAGAGAGAAGAAGGTTAAGAGGTGACTTAATTGAGGCATACAAGATGATCAGAGGATTGGATAGGGTGGACAGTGAGAGCCTTTTTCCTCGGATGGTGATGTCTCGCATGAGGGGACATAGCTTTAAATTGAGGGGAGATAGATATAAGACAGATGTCAGAGGTAGGGTCTTTACTCAGAGAGTAGTAAGGGCGTGGAATGCCCTGCCTGCAACAGTAGTGGACTCGCCAACACTAAGGGCATTCTAATGGTCATTGGATAGACATATGGACGATAAGGGAATCGTGTTGATGGGCTTTAGAGTGGTTTCACAGGTCGGCGCAACATCGAGGGCCGAAGGGCCTGTACTGCACTGTAATGTTCTAAATGGCATCCCAATCTCTGAGGCCCCCAAAGCAACCCTGAGTCCTCGCAAAAGCTCCCTCCCCCACACACACAGGGCACCCCCCCAGCTGATCACACACATGCTGAAAATGCCAGCTTGGCACCACCAAACTGGCATCCTGGCAGTGCCAGGCTGACATCCAGGTGGCACTGCCAGGTTGCCCAGGTGGTACCAGCAATGCCAGGGCAACACCCTACCCAAAGGGCATGCAGCTGGCAGCCTCCGATCCCCTGGGAGACCCCCACAAGTGCAGTTCTGTCTGGTCCCTCTCCTGAGCAGCACTCACACAAGCTCTCTGAGATGAAGGGGATGAATCTCAAAGCCTCAGGTACATCAGGAATCTCCACATTAGAGTGAGACTAACTGTCTCGTTCTAATGTGCAAATTTGCCAAAAAATGAGCCTGCCCGCAATGGGCAGGTTTACATCACAACATCTCGCAAGATCACATTGGCTCTCGCGAGGCGTTGCAAGACAGGTAAATCCCGGGTGCGGGATTTCCTGGCTTTGATTGGCCGAGCTGCGCCATGGCGAGTTGCCTTTCGGACTCAGCATGGCCATTGAATTACGCCCTATGTTTCTATGTAAGAAAATCATTGTTATATTCTCAGGCATACATATTAGAAATGCTCTTTGTCGATTTTTTACTTACAGAGTGCACAATGTGAAAATCAATAGAAGGGTTTGTGGCAAAAATAAGTCAAGGTGGCTGGATGTTCACGTACAGAGACAAATAAGACTAAGAGGAGAGTGTCTCTGTGGAGTGAAAGCAGATAATAGCCAGCAAAAACAAAAGACAAAAGCCATGAATAGTGAAAGAAAACCAAGGCTGTTATTAGATCAGCTGAAAGGTTAATGGAAAAGAGGATAGTGCACACACACGGTAGTAATGGGAAAAGCTTTGTCACCTACATTAAGGGACAGGGCCATCAAAGACCGAGCCATTGAAAAATGCTCAAGGACAGATTAGAAAAACGCCAGGGCAGAGAGCTGCTAAACAAACATGTTGCATCAGTCTTGATTGGAGAAAGTGGTGGCCAAATGACAGCATCAAATGGTGAAGTTGACATTAAAATTGCTATTATTGAAATAGATTAGGATAGCATCTTCGGTGGAATGAGAAATTTTAAAATCGATCGAGCTGCCAGCTCAAATGATAACCTGCCCTCGAAACTTCGAAGAAACAGAATCTATGCTCTTGAGCCACTTACCTATGCTGTTCATCGCTTGTTAGAGTGGTGGACTGTTCCCTCAGAGTGGATGGAAATTAATATTGTTTTAAAATATTAAAGAAGTAACATGCCCAAGGTCGGTAACGATGGGCCCAGGAACTTGACCAGTCAGCACAGGTTTGTGCACACAGAAGTTACCCTATAGTTTTGCAAATTGCTTCGAGTATTTTCCAATTTCTTTTTGAAGATTACCATTGCATCTTCTTTCAGCACCCTTTGAGGCAATGCACTGCACAATAATGACAATTCACTGCACAAGATGTTGCTACTTTGACGGGGTGAGATGAAGAATAGAAGAAGGAGGCTCATGTAGAATAAAAACACCAGCTTGTACCAGTTGGAACAAATGGTCTGTTTCTGTGCTTCACATTCTATAGAACAGAATCTTTCCAAGAGGAGGCAGCAAGAGTACGCCTCATTTTAAGTCACCTTCAGGACTCAAATAGCACTGGATCTGTATGCTTTAGATATGAGTGATTTGACACTTATTAAATAATGGTGATAGACTGTGTTAACCTTGACTAACTGCTTCAAATGCTTAGATTAGGGATACCAAGGTCAGCCCACCAAACTAGGTTAGATATTAGATGATGTTTCTTCTCCCAGAGAATAATGAACCTCCAGAACAGTTTGCTGACTTGATCACTTGATACACTTTAATCCACTCTGAGAAAAAAATGGATGTGTTTCTGAGGCAGGAATCTAGTTGCACAAGAAGTTAAGTACAATGTGTTAAGTTATCATATGGGTGTGTGAAATGCAAAGTGCATCAAGCTTAGTTACTCTTTTCCTCTTCATCGTTTTGTATGTTTGTGTGACAAATAAAGATTTGCATTTATATAACATTTTCAAATACCACCACGGGTCTCCAACTGCTTTACGGCCAATGAAGTCCTATTAAAGTGTAGTCGCTGCTGTAATGTGGAAAACACAGCAGCCGCTTTTGCACAGTGCAACTTCCCACCAACAGCAGTGAGATAATGATCAGATAATATGTTCTTGTGATGTTGACTGAAGAATAAATGTTGTTCGGGATCCTGGCGTTAATTCCTCTGCTCGCTTTCAATATAATGACATTGGAGCTTTTACATCGACAGTGCCTATGTTTGGAAACGGTTACCTCAGTACAGATGACCCAAAGGATCCAGTTGACGGTTAACTTTACCCAAGATTGGGGCATCTAAATGGAAATTAATCGAGCCCCCTGCCATTGAAATTTCACAAGGCTGCAACTGGTCTCCTGCTCCAAAGAAACAATTATTTATACCAGGCACTTCAACAGATATGGAACTGGGACTTTTTTTCTCCTCTTCATAGAATCCCTCTAGAGCAGAAGGAGGCCATTCAGCCCATCGAGTCTGCACCGACCCTCCGAAAGAGAACCCTACCTAGGCCCATTCCCTTGCCCTATTCTCGTAACCCCACCTAACCGTTGGACACTAAAGGGCAATTTGGCATGGCAAATCCACCTAATATATGTAGGTCAGACCAACTTGGCAACCAACCAGTCCAGGTTAGTGCATCCAAACCAGTTAGGGGCATTCTGGACAAGACAAGTATGTATTTATTTTGCTTTTGTAAGGTTATTGACAGTCAAGTTAGTGATTGTCTGGACCAGGGTGGTGACAATCTAAACCAGGTTAGTGACAATCTAAACCAGGTTAGTTACAATCTGGACCCGAATAGTGACAATATAGACAAGGTAAGTGAGAACCATGGGACACAAGTGACAGTTCAGACTGTTTTAGTAACAATCTAGATCAGGTTAGGGACAGTCCTGGCAAGCTTAATGATAATCCTATTTTGGATGCAAAAATTATGAGATTGTTATGTTTTGCGACTATTTCTTTAATTCCAGGTATACTGCAGGAAATAAGGGGAGTCATGTCACCTGCTTTGAATTCTGCACCACAACCAGCCTGGATGGTTTAAGGTTGATGTGGGAAATAGTGGGGTCCAGGTTGACTTACTGGGAAGAAGGGGAAAGATCTCTGTATCTGCAAACAATGGCAACAGCAGCTGCACTGACTGGGGACAGACTTTCAGTCTCCAGGTTTTGGGCAGAAAAAAGAGAGACAGAGAAAGAGAGAGGGGTCTCACAGAAAGAGGGAAGAGAGTGGGGTGTGGTCAGCACAGAGCATGTTGCATGTTCTCTGCGCAATATAGGGGCAGAACGCAGAATGTTCCATGCGCTCTGATTAAAGAGACACATCATATGGCAGCCAAACTAATCGGGGAGATGGTTCCTGGGGAAAGGATTGTCAGAATAGGCCTTATTGCTGTTAGTCAGTTTGGGACTTGTAAGGGTCTTTCCTGTCACGCAGCAGCGAGAATGAGAAATTTAAAAGTTACAACACAGTACACTCTGCCAGCTTTGGACAACAGAACTTAGACTTCTCAGTACCAGAGATATGGGGTGGGACTCGGTTCGATTGGTTGGCTGGTGGCCTCTGAATTGGCCAAAAGGCCATATTCTGCCCGGTAACAGGTGGTGATTGGATCCTGCCTGAGAGGGATTGCGCACTGGCCCAGGGGGTCATAACAGACTTCTTCAGAAACTGAAAGAAGCATCTTTTGACAGTCACACAACATTACAACTTAGTGAAATAAGAAGAGGTAACCTGTTGGAAGTTAGGGTGACGTTGGACTGGTTTCCTTCAAAAACTAAAATTCTGTGGCTATCAGACAGTGAAGTATAATTTTAGTATGGGGTTTTCAATTACGTTAAAAGGTTAAATTGGAGATATATTTCCTGTACTTTAGAGTATAAGTCGCCCGCTAAATAGTTGACAATGTTTCTTTTGGATTGTTTGTTGCAGTAAAAGTCTTAAAACTTGAAATCTCGTTGTGCGCTTCCTTTAAGTTGTTTGCTGGGAAGACAAATGCCTTTTTGAAAGTTATCAGTCTCTACGGGGATTGTAATAATCTACGTAGTTTAATGACAGCTGAAACTGGGTTAATGATTGGACCAGGTTAAAAACAATACGGACCAGGTTGGTGACAACCAGACTAGGTTGGTGACAATCCCAATTGGTTGGTAACAATTCAGACAATCCAAACTTTGGCCAAGATTGATGTAGTTGATGGATGGGTTGCAAATCAAGTGGTTATATCAACCCTACCCAAAGTATTTTCCAACACAAACGCATTTTAAGACATGAAAATTAACACAACCCCAGACGGCAACAATAAAAACTGAACTCTAACGCAAAATTTAATGGAAGCTTGTGGTTATGTTTCCTATTTTCCAGTGGATTTATTTCTGACCTCTCTCCATTCTTGCCATTATGAAGGTACTAATTCTTGCTAACATATACTTTCAAAGATGCAGCCATCCCTCTGGTAGCTCATGAAAGCAATGGGCATTCGGAACTCGATTTACACCCGTATTGACAGGTGGGAGAGGGTTGGATTGGCGACGGTGAGAGAGGGAAGAAAGAATGAATACCGGGCAACCGACCCCATTTCTGTCCCCCTTTTAAGTTTTAAAATGCAGAAATTCCCCTACAGGGCAGGTGGGGGCCTAATTAACGTACCAAAGCCATTGCTGGATCACATTATTGGTGTGACGACTTAAATGTAACAGTGAGCGAGGCGTAGGCTCGAACTGGTGAGATGCAGCTGCTGGCTCTCGAGGTTCTTTTTTGCACTCCTTGTGGTCCAAGAGGACCAGTGATGCTCTCTCCCAGCTCAGCAAGAATACCTTCAGCTTCCCCCAGCTCCGATTTCCAGTGTCCATCCAGCTTCCCAATTGTGGTCTTGCCCATGCCCGGGATTGCCCCCAAAGTGCCTTGTGTGGACATTTCTGCTGCTCATTTTCTCTTCCGTCCGCTGGCCGCCAGCCCATTTGCTGTTTCTGTGACCCCCAACATGGGTGGTGACCCACAATTTGGGAACCACAGTGGTTAGCACTGTTGCCTCACAGCGCCACGGTTCCAGGTTCAATTCCCAGATGGGTCACTGTCTGTGCAGAGTCTGCACGTTCTCCCAGTGTCTGCATGGGTTTCCTCCGGGTGCTCCGGTTTCCTCCCACTAGTCCTGGAAAACGTGCTGTTAGATAATTTGGACATTCTGAATTCTCCCTCCGTGTACCCGAACAGGTGCCGGAATGTGGCGACTGGGGGATTTTCACAGCAACTTCATTGCAATGGTAATGCAAGCCTACTTGTGTCAATAATAAAGATTACTGATTATAGAATGATGTGTAGACGAGCAGCTAAATGAGATTTCTGGCCCAGAGCCGGCTTTATTAATAACACTGTTTCAAGATTTCATAAATAAAATAAATTGGCATCAATACAAGAGCTATGAGCGTAAAGCTTAAGAGTGAGAATATGAAATGGGAAGCTGCTTCTGTTTTACATTATCATCTAAAAAGAGCAATTTAAGCTGATAAATACATTTCTCTGATTGTGTCTTTCAGATACTTGGGAATAACACGTCCTTTGACATACCCAGTGAGACAAAATGGGAGATCAATGGCCAAAATGGTGATCACTGTTTGGCTCCTTTCAGCATCCATAACCCTCCCGCCATTATTCGGTTGGGCCAAAAATGTCACGGTGGATCGGATGTGCCTCATCAGCCAAGACTTTGGCTACACTGTCTACTCCACTGGGGTGGCTTTTTATATCCCCATGACTGTCATGCTGATAATGTATCACAGGATATACAAAGCTGCAAAAATAAGTGCGGAAAAACACAAGTTCCTGAGTATTCCCCGACAATACGAACAGGATGGCGTCTACAACATGGAGGAGGACATTCGGGCTCACCATGCCACCAAGAGGTCCAAGGCTGCAGAGGAATGCGCCACCTTGTCGAAGCTCCTCAAGCACGACCGCAAGAACATTTCTATCTTCAAGAGGGAGCAGAAGGCAGCCCGGACATTGGGGATCATTGTTGGGGCCTTCACCTTCTGCTGGTTGCCCTTCTTCCTGCTGTCTGCGGCCCGGCCCTTCATTTGCGGGATTGAATGCAGCTGCATGCCCCTGAGGTTGGAGAGAACGTTGCTGTGGTTGGGTTACACCAATTCTCTCATAAACCCACTCATCTACGCCTTTTTCAACCGGGATCTGAGGACTACTTTCTGGAACCTGCTGCGATGCAAGTACAGAAACATCAACAGGAGGCTCTCAGCTGCCAGCATGCACGAGGCACTCAAGGCCACCGAGCGGCACGACTGCATATTGTAACTTGAAACAGAGAAATTGTACATGTGAATTGAGGAGACAGAGGGAGATCGATCTGAAAACTATACCTTCAACTTGCCCACCAGGAGACTGCAGAATACTTGATCCCGTAAAGGCGCAAACATTTGTGAAAAGAAACTGCCAATCTTTTCGTCAGGGATGCAAACACTGCCAGGCATTGTGAAAGCTGGTGCAATAGTTTTACTTCAAAGGCTGGCCAAGTGAATGGAGCTGGTCGGCGGGGAAAATGCCATCGCATCCAGAGAAGGATAAACAGAACTCCAAGGAGAAGGATTGATAGCAATCCAGAAGGAAAACGCTGAGTTCACAGTCAGCGATCCGCCAATTGATTTGGAGGAAGAACGTCAATGCAAAAAAAGGGATGGTTTTGAAGCGCTGACAAATTATCGAGTGAATTAACTTGTCAAAGAATGCGAGACTGAACCATGAAGAATGAGTTGGAAGGCAACTGAAATGAGGATAAGAATATGGATAGCCAACTGTATCATGAAGCTGGTTGTTTTTTTTTTGGTGGACTTTGTAATGTGCTAAAATACTAAACCAGGATGCCTTGTATTTAAAAAAGACGTAAATTTATTTATGAAAAGCGATCAAAACCACAGAAGACAGAGAGTAGCCTTATGGACAAATTCATTGAATTCAAAGGTGATAGAGCCTTGGACTAGGGTGTCGTTGAATATTTACTATTGAACAAACTGAAGTTAAAACCAACCTTTGTTTTTGCTATTCCCGGTCAGAAAAAAATGATTCCCAGTATGTCAAGACAAGTGATATTTTGCTGTGCTTTTTTACTGTTGGGACACAGAAACATGGGATAACACAGGAGCACACACATTGCCCTTAGTGTTGGGTGGGGTTACTGGGCTATGGGGATAGGGTGGAGGTGTGGCCTTGGGTCGGGTGCTCTTTCAAAGAGCCGGTGCAGACTCGATGGGCTGAATGGCCTCCTTCTGCACTGTAAATTCTATGACTGTGCTGGCAGATCCTAGCTAAAGCTTTGGCCCACTGTTAATACATTATAAAGCATTAGCAAACATTGCATCTGCATGAGCACAGGTTTAGAAACTAATATATACTGCACCAGAAAGGGAAGGTATGCATTTATATCGCACCTTCCACAAACTCAGGATGTCCCGAAGCGCTTTATAAATAATGAAGTACGTTGTGAAGCATAGTTATTGTTGTAATGTAGGAAATGTGGCAGCCAAATTGCAGTGCAAACAGCAATAAGATAAAGATCGGATTTGTTTTTATTATAGTAATGTTAACGAAGGAAGAATATTGGACAGGGCACTTGGGATAATTCCTCTCTTTTTGTTAGAAATAGAGGCTGTGGAGTCTTTTAGGTCAACCTGAGAGGGCAGGTGGGTCTTTGGTTTAATGACTCAGCTGAAAGATGGCTCTGACAGTGGGGCGCTCCCACACCTGCGCTGGAAGTGCTGCAGCCTCTGAATTGAGACCTTGAAGCAAGGGCAAGGGGCTGGATTTTCCGCTGTCGGGATCCTCCGTTACGCCGGCAGTGCACCCACGTCCGGGGATTTCCCGACAGCGTCGTGCTGCCCACAATGGGAAACTCCATTGGCCGGCTGGCGGGACGGAGAATGCCGGCGGGGCCGCGCTGCACCAGAAAACCGCTGCGGCGGGGCGGAGAATCCCACCCAGAAGCTGCTGCCATATGCTTGACATATCTCAAAAGGAAACAGCAGAGCTGGGGGACTGTGAAACATATAGTGAGCAGCTGGTCTTGGTGTCGGAGCTCCCTTGAAGGCAGGCCAGGTGTTATAATCCACTGTTTCAAAGACGTACTGTTAATTCCCGATTTAAAAACAAAATTAAAGTGTTGAATAGCATACCTTACTGTTCAGTGGGTTTAACCTGAGTTTTTGATATCCCCAAGATTGTCTCTCAGTTGTGCTCCAGAGCTTGCTCGCCCCTAGCCAAGCTGTTCCAGGACAGCTACAACACTGGCATCTATCCAGCAATGTGGAAAATTGCCTAGGTATGTCCTGTACACAAGAAGCAGGACAATTCCAACCCAACCAATTACTGCCCCATAAGTCTACTCTCGATCACCAGCAAAGTGATGGAAGGAGTCATCAACAGTGCTACCAAGTGGCACTAACTCAGCAATAACCTGATGCTCAGTTTGGGTTATGCAAGGGTCACTCAGCTCCTCTCCCCATTACAGCCTTGGTTCAAACATGGACAAAAGAGCTGAATGCCAGAGGTGAGAGTGAGAGTGGCTGCCTTTGAGATCAAGACAGCATTTGACCGAATATGGTATCAAGGAGGCCTAGCAAAACTGGAGTCAGTGAGAATCAAGGGGAAAACCGTCCACTGGTTGGAGTCATACCTAAGGGTCCTTGGCAAAACAATGACCAATGACCTTCCTTCCATCATAGAGGTGGGGATGTTTGCTGATGACTGCATGATGTTCAGTATCATACGCGAATGCTCATATAATGAAGCAGTCCATGACTAAATGCAGCAAAACCTGGATAATATCCAGGCTTGGGCTGACAAGTAGCAAGTAACCTTTACGCCACTCAAGTGCCAGACAATGACCATCTCTTCTTAACATTCATAGACAATACCATCGCTCAATACCCTACTATCAACATTCTGGGGATTACCATTGAACTGTTACTCATTTGTTCAAAAACGTGTGAAGGACAAGCTCAGCAACTACAGGCCAGTCAGTTTAACCTTTGTGTGAAGGGGTTTCCAAAAACAATAGTGCAGGACACAAGTGCCACACAAGTGTCAGGCAATGACCATCTCCTACAAGAGAGGGTCTAACCATCGCCCCTTGACATTCAATAGCATTACCAATGCTGAATCCCTCACAATCAACATTCTGGGGGGTTACCATTGATCAGAAACTGAACTGAACTAACCATATAAATAATGTGACTAACAGGGAAGGTCAAAGGCTAGGAATCCTATGGCAAATAACTCCCCTCCTGACTCCCCAAAGCCTGTCCATAATTCAGGAGTGTAATGGAATACTCTTCACTTGCCTGGATGAGTGCAGCTCTAACAACACTCAAGAAGCTCAACACAATCCAAGGCAAAGCAGCCTGTTTGATTAATACCTCTTCCACAAAAATTCAAACCCTCCACCATTAAACAATGGTAGCAATGTGTCCCATCTACAAGATGCATTGCAGGAACTCACCAAGGCGCCTCAGGCAGCACCTTTCAAACCCACAACCATTATCTTGCATGAGGATGTAACCAAACGACTTGGATACCTGTAGAGGCATTCTGTTCTTCCACTAAGCAGGATTATGTGAGGATACTATAGAATCAACAGGCCTTTGCTTTCCCTGTACAAATAGTGTGTTTGCCACCTAAAATACCCGTTTTGTTAGGAGCTCTCAGTAAAATACCCGCAATGGTTCGATGGCCGACGTTGTGGGTTAATTCTTTTTGTTTTGGGCAACTTAAAATCTGTTCTTTAGTGAGGACACGGGGAGTCCTTACCGGGTAAAATGAAGAACTTTGAGTTATTTACAATTACGGTATATACACTTCCCGGTAGCTCGGACCGGGTCTCTTTCTGGTCGGTGCCTTACTGGCCCGGCCTTTTACACAATGCTACATGGAGTTGCCCCGCCCCTCAGAGGGGGAGTTTGTACTCCGTGAGAACCACAGGGAAGATGATCATTCCCACTCCGTAAGTCTCGTGTAGGATTTTTCCTCTTCCACTCTCCTCACGTGGTGATCATATTGCAGCTCCTAACCTCAGCACCAGTATCATCTTCGGTTAACAGTACTCCTTAGATTCTGCCTACCTATTGGCAACATTGGACTCTCAGGGTCTTGACATCTTTGGCAACTTTTAGGTTTAGTGAAAGGATAGTTAGCGCTTCCATATACACAGCATTTAGAAACTTTGTTACAGGAAGAAGTCAATTAGCCTCTTGAGATCATGACTGATCTATGACTGAACTCGAAATGCCCACCTTTACCCCATATCCCTTATCATCTATGCTTAACAGAAATAAATCAAACACAGGTTTAAAATTAATGGATTGAGCATTTATTGCCATTTGTGGAAGAGAGGTGTAAACTTCAATCACTCTTAAGTGTAGAAGTCTTTTCTCACTTGACTCTGAAAGGTCTAATATTTAGTCAGAGATTCTCCAACTTGCAGGAATAGTTTCTGTCTATGTACCCTGTCAATTCCCTTAAAACTATGGAAGCTTCAATCAATTCACCCCAGCATTTACTAAATTTTAAGGGCTGATACCATTGTTTGTGAAATCTGCCCTTGTAATTTAATCCTTAAAGTCCAGCTTTCATTCCAGTAAATGTACTGCTCCCAAAGCCAATCTAACCTTCTTAAGGCCTAGGCCCCACAACTCCCTCCTGTCAGTGCTGCAGGGGGTGAATTTGTAGAATGACAGCGACTCGACCCCAACCATCCTGAGAGGCGGCAGGGAACACATTCCTTTTTTTTCTTTTTTAAATTTAGAGTACCCAATTCATTTTTTCCAATTAAGGGGCAATTTAGCACGGCCAATCCACCTATCCTGCACATCTTTTGAATGTGTGCGGGCAAAACCCACGCAAACACGGGGAGAATGTGCAAACTCCACACGGACAGTGACCCAGAGCCGGGATCAAACCTGGGACCTCAGCGTCGTGAGGCAGCAGGGCTAACCCACTGTGCTGCCCAGGGAACACATTCCTGCCGACTCTAACAGGCCCACTGCTTTTCTCCGTTCAAATGAGTGTTGATTGGCTGCAGGCAGGATGTATATCCTCACTCACATAATTAAAAAAATTAATATCAGGAATGGGTGGATTGCCTTACGAGGAAGGATTGGACAGGCGAGGCTCTATTTCTCTATTTACTGGAGTTTAGAAGAGTAAGAGGTGACTTGATTGAAAGACATAAAATCCTGAGAGATATTAACAGGGTGGATGTGCAAAGGATGTTGTCTCTTGTGGGAGAATCTAGAACCTGGGGCCATTGTTTGGGTGTCGACCTATTTAGGATGGAGGTGAGGAGAATTGTTTCTCTCAGAGGGTTGAGAGTTTGGAATTCTCATCCCCCAAAGGTGGCTAAGAGTCTTTGGATATTTTTAAGTATAAGCAAGGAGGTTAAAGGTTATTGGGATGGGCAGGAATATGAAGTTGAGGTTAAAAATGAGATCAGCCATGATTTATTGAATGGTGGAACAAGCTGAAGGGGCCTTCTCTTCCAAATTTGTATGTTCGAATGTATGAATAATCCACTGCCTACAAGAACCTATTATCCCTTGAGGTTTTAGCTCTTCTGGCATTGGCGATATAAATTTGCATGTTCCGCCATGACCATGGCTCACAACTCCAAACATGGAATCCTGACTTGGGCTTGTGGCGACTCTTGAAAGGGCAAGGACGACAACCCCTAGGAGTCTCAAATGACCCTGTTATCCTTGCCAGGTACATCAAATTGCCTATCCTATCCCCCCCCCCCAGCCTCCACCCCCCAATCAACCCCCTCAGAGCACTGACATTATAGCAACCTAAAGCAGTGTGAGCCAAGGTAAGGGAAGTAACACTATTTTGTTATGAGGTTGGAATGGACCCTTGCTCTGGAGTTAAGCTGTCATTTGGTATTGCTGCGAAGCAGAAACTGCAGTGACGGAGCCCCTTCCTCTCGGCTGCTGCTCACCATCCTTTAGACACTCTTTGATGCTGTTGGAAGCCTGATCAAGGCAAGAGATAGGTGACTAACTTTCTAATAACGCTTCTTCGCTCTGGGGATTTAACTTGCATTCTGCTGCGTCCATGTAAACCACAGCTTTAAACAGATTTACCACAGTGGTGTAGCGGATGGTAAACCGAATGAACAATTACTAACATAATTACACAAGCTCATTAGGTTGATTACAGAATTAGCTTTGTCAATAACATAAAGGCCAGTTAACTTCTAGTTGAAAGAGCACTGTAACACACCATTTAAAAATAGCCCCTTGTTCTCCTTTAACCCAGCTGCAGTTCCTTTCAATTTATTTCCCATATTATGGAGCCACGCAGGAGGCTATCTGTACCGGTGCAGGTTCTCTGAAAGATCTATCCAATTAGCCCCAGTCCTTTCTTCATCGCCCTTCAAATTTTTCATTTGAAAGTAGAAATCCAGTTCCCTTCCTAAAGTTATTATCGAATCTGCTTCCACCAGCTTTCACATTTGAGACCAGGACAACTCATCGAGTTAAAACGTTTTCCCCCTCGGATTTTTCACCAATTACCTTAAATCTGACTCCTTGGGTTACTGACCATCCTGCCAGTGGAAACAGTTTCTCTATCAAACCACCGCCACCCCACCCCACCCATCCCGGCCCTCCTCCCCCGCCCCGCCCCGCCATTATTTAGAATGCCCCCTTCAATGTCCCCTGAAACCTTTTCCACTCATCTTTAGAAAATCCCAACTTCTTTACTCACTTAAGATAACCAAAACTCCTCATCATTCTGATAAATCTCCTCAGCAAATTCTTTAAAAAAAAATAAAATTTTTTAGAGTACCCAATTAATGTTTTCCAATTAAGGGGCAATTTAGAGTGGCCAATCCACCTAGCCTGCACATCTGTTGGGTTGTGGGGGCGAAACCCACGCAAACACGGAGAGAATGTGCAAACTCCACACGGACAGTGACCCAGAGCCGGGATCGAACCTGGGATCTTGGCGCCGTGAGGCAGCACTGCTAACCCATGCTGCCCACCTCTGCAAATTCTTGACATCCTTCCCAAAGTGTGATGTCCAGAGGTGGCCACACGACTCGAGATGACCTCCCCTTTCTCAAAAAACTTGCATCCAAGCTTATGTAAGCAGGAGCTGAACACACAGGGAAACAAGTGGTGCTCCATAGCGGGCTTTGCTCTGGAAATCTTTGAAATAGTTCCTGGGGAAATTATGTACCTGCACTCTTCTCCTGACACATGATCTACCCATTAGAATTTTTGTTCAGTTTTGCCACCATCAACTAAAAACTGGTTGGCTGGCAGGATGGTGTAGTTCAATCAGCTGAACCAAAGGACATCACTTTTAACTCCAGGCACCATCCATCACCACCAACTTTCTCCCAGCTCCATTTGAATGAAATGTGCCAGTGACATGTGGCGTTGAACTCCACGCCCACTATTGAGGGTCCTCACCTAAACCAGGCAGGTGAGAGACAGAAAGAGCTAAAGGTTGAAATCCTTGCTGGTGGAATTTTAACTGGTTGGTAGTTTGCTTCAATAATGTAGCCAGATTCAACAATATTGCCATCACTGAATCCCCCACTCTCAACATTCTGGGGGTCACCATCGATCAGAAACTGAACTGGACTAGCCATATAAATACTGTGGCTGCAACAGGTCAGAGGCTGGGAATTTTGCGGAGAGCTAACTGAGCTCTTGAAACCCAAAGCCTGTCCGCAATCTACAAGGCACAATTCAAGAGTGTATTGGATTACTCTCCACTTGCCTGGATGATTGTAGCTCCAACAACACTCAAGAAGCTCGGCATCACCCAGACAAATCAGCATGCTTGATTATAATATAATAGTATAATAATCGCTTATTGTCACAAGTAGGCTTCAATTAAGTTACTGTGAAAAGCCCCTAGTTGCCACATTTTGGCACCTGTTCGGGGAGGCCGGTACGGGAATTGAACCCGCGCTGCTGCCTTGTTCTGCATGAAAAGCCAGCTGTTTCACCCACTGTGCTAAACCAGCCATGGCACCCCACCCACATTCACCCCTTCCAACACCGACACACAGAGTGTGCCATTTACAAGATGCACTGTAGCGACTAACCAAGGCTCCTTTGACAGCACCTTCCAAACCCATGACCTCTACTACTGAGAAGGACAAGGGCAGCAGGCAAGTTCCCCTCCAAGCCAGTCGCCCACCCTGATTCTGAAATGTATTGCCGTTCCTTCGCTGTCGCTGAATCAAAATCCTGGAACGTCCTCCCTAACAGCACTCTGGGTGTACCTACACCAGATAGACTGTAACTGTTCAAGAAAACGGCTGCCACCACCTCCTCAAGGACAATTAGAGATGGGAAGTAAGTGCTGGCCGAGCCAACGATGCCAACATCACATGAAATAATGTTTTAAAAAGAGACAATCCCCAGCGAAGCATTTCCCTTTTCATTCTGCTGAAATCCTCAGGCCTTTTCAGTTCTGGTCAGAGTGTCATGGTGATTTTTGCTACTACATGTTTGACAACTTCATTGCAGTGTTAATGTAAGCCTACTTGTGCCAATAAAGATTATTATGATTGCTATAATGTCCGTACATACAGCTACTGGGAGATGTAAGTATGCACTCTTTGTGCAGCCAGTGGGTTGGGGAAGGGTTGAAGGTGCTTGCTGTTTCCCTAGTCTTGGCTTGCCACCTTCTCGGGCGGCATGGTGGCACAGTGGTTAGCACTGCTGCCTCACAGCTACAGGGTCCCGAGTTCAATTCCAACCTTGGGTGACTGTGTGGAGTTTGCGCTTTCTAACCTGTCTGCGTGGGTTTCCTCTGGGTGCTCCGGTTTCCTCCCACAGTCCAAAGATGTGTAGGTTAGGCGGATTGGCCACGCTAAATTGCCCCTTAATATCCAAAAGGTTAGGTGGGGTTTCTGGGTTATGAGTCTAGGGTGGAGTCTCATAACCCAGTAACCCAGCGGTGTTTTAAGTATAGTGCTCTTTCCAAGGGCCGGTGCAGACTTGATGGGCTAAATTCTATGATTCTATGATTCTCAAAGGCAATAACACTGCGTTGGAGGACTCACCATGTAGGGAAGGCTGGATGTAAGTCTGTGCTATCTATGTAACAATGTGGGATAGATAGCGTGCTTTCCAAATCATCCTGGAAATCCATAGGCCTTGAGATTACGTCCTGGGAGATTAATTCCTGAATACTTCGCCTATTTATTTGAACATTGCTGGAGAAATAGACATGTGGTTGAAGCTTTTCGACTCACCAAGGCAAACACGGGGATACCAAATTTCAAACTGTTATGGGCCTGGGTTTAGAGAACCCCAAAGTGCATCATGGAGTTCACCTGACCCACAACTTTTAATAGATTGTGGTATGGGGAGCACATGGCCCATTCTACAGGCATGGTGCAGCAGAAATGGAAACGTTTTTTAAAAGCAAAACAATGTTTATTCCATGAACTCAAGTTAACCATTTTAAAACATACAGTGAACATCTTAGCAACCATAAATTCAAATACAACCCCCAAAGAATACAACACTAAGTAATCCTTTAAACTTTCCTTTTAACATTCATAAGACTTAAAAACACCTTTTTACAGAAAGACATCAGGCTTAACTTCACTACTGAGAACAGTTACCACGTTGAAATCAGCAAATGGACACTCATAAGCTTGCAGAGATTCACACACATCCTGCTGTGATTGCAGCTTCTCCAAAACTAAAATGAAACCAAACCCACCCTGCAGCAAAAAGCCTAAAGCGAAAGCAAAAAGCTGACAGAAAGCGCAGCTCCATCCACTCTCTGACATCACTGCAGTAATAAACACCCATTTCTTAAAGGTACTCTCACATGACAGAACAACAACAATTTATTCTACAGGAGAAAATATTTACTTGAAAACTCCTCTCCATACTGTCTTAGTGGGGATATTAAATGGCATAACATTTCTTTTGACACAACAGAGAGAGAGGAATTTCAAAATATGTTTAAGGTTTTATATGCCAGGCATCCAGTCTTAGTTTCCTGGCCTCTATTTCTAACAAAAAAATAAAGAAAGACATTGTTTGAATGGTTGGTCAAAATAGGTGGCTGGTCAACACTTGTGACTACAGGGTATGTGAAATGAAATGAAATGAAAAATGAAATGAAATGAAAATTGCTTATTGTCACAAGTAGGCTTCAAATGAAGTTATTGTGAGAAGCCCCTAGTCGCCACATTCCGGTGCCTGTTCAGGGAGGCTGTTACGGGAATTGAACCATGCTGCTGGCCTGCCTTGGTCTGCTTTCAAAGCCAGCAATTTAGCCCTGTGCTAAACAGCCCCTAAACAGCCCCTGTGCTAAACAGCCCCGGGTATGTTGCACTCTATGTACTGTTGACTAAAGGTTGCCTGTGACAGCATCTTCTGTAGCTGAAATAAATTACATCTCATGCTTAAACCTGCAAAAGTCTCTGGTCTTCTGTCAGAAAATCAGTGCCGAAATGAAAAGGTTTATATGATTGTGGTGGTTGGTCAGTGAACATATTGAATGCTGAGATGGATAGATTACTTTCCACTTGCCTGGATGCCAGGGGAATTGAGGGATACGGGTCCTTTGGACAGTTTGCCTACCTGAAAATGAGCCATTTATCCTGACTCTGTTTCCTGGTAGTTATCCAATCCTCCATCCATGCTAATATGTCACCCCAACACCATGAGCTCTTGTCTCGTACGGTGATGTTTTGTGTGGCACCTTATCAAACGCCTACTGAAAATGCTAATGCACTTGTTACGACACCCTGGGCTAGGGCAAGGTCAATTCCAGCGCCCCCCCCCCCCCACTTTTAACAGATTCACAATTTAATTCAATTATTCAATTATTCTGAGATACATACCCAAAGTCTTTGGCCCCTGGCTGCCCAATAATTTCAGTCACCTGGTTTGTAAATTTAAAGACAATGGGCGGGATTCGCCATTTCTGAGACTTAGGTGCTGACGCCAGCGCCGAATTCGTGGACTTTCACAACAGAAAAACTGGCGCCGAATTCAGTGATCTTGGAGGGGCTAGCACTGGCGCCATGTGGAACACAATCGATTCCAATGAATGCTCCATCATTCAAACAGGGCTGATATGTTTCTCATCTCCATTTTCCTGCCGTCTCCCCATAACCCCTGATCCCCTTATTCATCAAGAACCAATCTATCTCTGTCTTAAAGACACTCAGTGATTTGGCTTCCACAACCTTCTGCGGCAAAGAGTTCCACAGTTTCACCACCCGCTGGCTGAAGAAATCCCTCCTCATCTCTGTTTTAAAGGATCGTCCCTTTAGACTGAGGCTGTGACCTTGGGTTTTAGTTTTTCCTATGAGAAGAAACATCCTCTCCAAGTCCACACTATCCAGGCCCGCTCAGTATCCTGTAAGTTTCAATAAGATCCCTCCTTATCCTTCTAAACTCCAACGAGTACAGACCCAGAGTCCTCAGTCGTTCCCCATACAACAAGCTCTTCATTCCAGGGAGCATTCTTGTCAACCTCCTCTGGACCCTTTCCAAGGCCAGCACATCCTTCCTTAGATAAGGGGCCCTAAACTGCTCACAATACTCCAAATGGGGCCTTATACAGCATCAGAAATACATCCATGCTCTTGTATTCTAGCCCTCTCGACATGAATGCTCACATTGCATTTGCCTTCTTAATTGACAACTGAACTGCTGGTCAACTTTAAGAAAACCTTAAAATAGGACTCCTGAGTCCCTTTGTGCTTCTGATTTGCGAAGCCTTTTCCCATTTAGAAAATAGTCTATGCCTCTCTTCTTCCTACCAAAGTGCATAACCTCACACTTTCCACATTGTATTCCAACTGCCACTTCTTTTCCCACTCTCCTAGTCTGTCTAAGTCCTTCAGCAGCCCCGCTGCTTCCTCAATACTACCTGTCCCTCTGTACACCTTTGCATCATCTGCAAACTTAACAACAGTGCTTTCAGTTCCTTCTTCCAGATCATTAATGTCTATTGTGAAAAGTTGTGGTCCCAATACAGACACCTGAGGCACACCACTAATCACTGGCTGCAATCCTGAAAAAGACCCCTTTATCCCACTCTCTGCCTTCTGCCAGTCAGCCAATCCTCTATCCATGCCAGGATCTTACCCTGAACACCATGGGCTCTTAACTTATTTAACAGTCTCCCATGCAGCACCTTGTCAAAGGCCTTCTGAAAATCTAAATAAATCACGTCGACTGCTTCTCCTTTGTCTAACTTCCTTGTTACCTCCTCAAAGAACTCTAACAGATTTGTCAGGCATGACCTCCCTTTGACGAAGCCGTGCTTACTCATTCCTATTTTATCATGCACTTCCAAGTAGTCCACAATCTCATCTTTAATAATGGATTCTAAAATCTTACCAAAGACCAAAGTCAGGCTAACCGGCCTATAATTTACGTCTTCTGCCACCCTCCCTTCTTATACAAGGGTGTTACATCAACCATTTTCCAGTCCCCGGGACCCTCCTTGCCTCCAGTGATTCCTGTAATATCACCACCAATGCCTCCACAATCTCCTCAGCTATCTCCATTAGAAACCGGGGGTGACATCCATCCGGTCCAGGTGACGTATCCACCTTCAGACCTTTCAGTTTCCCAGAACTTTCTGATGGCCACTACACTCACCTCTGCCCCCGTGAAGACAGATGCAAAGTAACTATTCAGTTCCTCTGCTATTTCTTTGCTTCTTATTTGTCCAGCCTCATTTTCCAGTGGTCCAATGTCTATTCTTGCCTCTTTTATATATTGAAAACCTCTTCCTATCTTCTCTATATTACTAGCTAGCTTGCACTCATATTTCATCTCCCCCTATTGCTTTTTTAGTTGTCCTCTGCTCGCTTTTAAAGACTTCCCAATCCTCTGGCTTCTCACTGATCATCCCCACCGTGTATGCTTCTTATTTCTGTTTATGCTGTCCTTGATGTCCCTCATCAGACATGGACGCCTCGTCCTCCCCTTAGCATGTTTTCTCCTCCTTGAGGTGAATTTCTGTTGTATCTCCCAAATAACCCCAAAAAAACCCTGCCATTGCTGTTCCCCTGTCTTCCCAACTAGGCTCCCCTTCCAATGAACTCTGGCCGGCTCCTCCCTCATGTCTTTGTAGTTACCTTTATTCAATTGTAAAATCGTTACATCTGATTGCAGCTTCTCCCTCTCAAACTGCAGTGTAAATTCTATCATGTTGTGGTCACTGCTCCTTAGGGTTCCTTCATCTTAAGTTTCTTAATCAAGTCGGCCTCAGTACACATCACCAAATCCGGAATTGATTGTTTCCTAGTGGACTCTACCACAAGCCACTCCAAAAAACCATCTCTTAAAAATTTCACAAATTCTTTTTCTTGGGATCTTTCTTTTTCCTCTCTCTTGCATTCCAACCTCCTCATTTCAATCTCCATTTCTTTCCCTTTTGGCTGCATCTCCATTTTTTTTCCTCTTCTTTTTCATTTCCTCACGTGCTCAAACTGCAACCAAATGCTCTCCAGCTCAATTTCCCCACCAGAATCCTAGACCACTTTGTGGGCTCTCCTGTGTTTCTAGCACCTCTGTCAAATTTACCCGCGAGCAATCAATTCCATTATCTCTACCTTCCTCACTTTCGCTGGTCCTTCTATTCTCAATCACCTAAGAATTCAACGAGCTTGACTTTTCGAAGAAATGGCTGACGTCATTCGCCCTTGATAATTACAGTAACCAGGTTTGTAAGTTTAAACACAATTACTTTTTATTCAGAACAAAACTACAATGAAAATGCAGCAAATACAACTGGTAAAATATTATCTAATTCCTAATTGCCCATTTAACTTGCTCCCATCATTTACACACACACAAGGCAGACAAAGACAGAGGGGAGGAGAGGAGTGAAAATAATAAGTAAAAGGAAAAGAGTAATATCCCAACAATTCCGGAGAGTCAGAGGGCAGAGTTGAATATGGTAGCCATCACAAAGGAGAAAATGCTAGAGAAACTAAAAGGTCTAAAAATTGATAAATCTCTGGGCCCAGATGGGCTACATCCTAGAGTTCTAAAGGAGATAGCTGAAGAAATAGTGGAGGCGTTAGTTATGATCTTTCAAAAGTCACTGGAGTCAGGGAAAGTCCCAGAGGATTGGAAAATCGCTGTTGTAACCCCCCTGTTCAAGAAGGGAACAAGGAAAAAGATGGAAAATTATAGGCCAATTAGCCTAACCTTGGTTGTTGGCAAGATTCTAGAACCCATTGTTAAGGATGAGATTTCTAAATTCTTGGAAGTACAGGGTCGGATTAGGACAAGTCAGCATGGATTTAGTAACGGGAGGTAGTGCCTGACAAACCTGTTAGAGTTCTTTGAAGAGATAACAAATAGGTTAGACCAAGGAGAGCCAATGGATGTTATCTATCTTGACTACCAAAAGGCCTTTGATAAGGTGCCTCACGGGAGACTGCTGAGTAAAATAAGGGCCCATGGTATTCGAGGCAAGGTACTAACATGGATTGACAATTGGCTGTCAGGCAGAAGGCAGAGAGTTGGGATAAAAGGTTCTTTTTCGGAATGGCAACCGGTGACGAGTGGTGTCCCGCAGGGTTCAGTGTTGGGGCCACAGCTGTTCTCCTTATATATTAACGATCTAGATGACGGGACTGGGGGCATTCTGGCTAAGTTTGCCGATGATACAAAGATAGGTGGAGGGGCAGGTAGTATGGAGGAGGTGGGGAGGCTGCAGAAAGATTTAGACAGTTTAGGAGAGTGGTCCAAGAAATGGCTGATGAAATTCAACGTGGGCAAGTGCGAGGTCTTGCACTTTGGAAAAAGGAATAGAGGCATGGACTATTTTCTAAACGGTGACAAAATTCATAATGCTGAAGTGCAAAGGGACTTGGGAGTCCTAGTCCAGGATTCTCTAACGATAAACTTGCAGGTTGAGTCCATAATTAAGAAAGCAAATGCAATGTTGTCATTTATCTCAAGAGGCTTGGAATATAAAAGCATGGATGTACTTCTGGAGCTTTATAAAGCATTAGTTAGGCCCCATTTAGAATACTGTGAGCAATTTTGGGCCCCACACCTCAGGAAGGACATAATGGCACTGGAGCGGGTCCAGCGGAGATTCACACGGATGATCCCAGGAATGATAGGCCTAACATACGATGAACGTCTGAGGATCCTGGGATCATATTCATTGGAGTTTAGGAGGTTGAGGGGAGATCTAATAGAAACTTACAAGATAATGAATGGCTTAGATAGGGTGGATGTAGGGAAGTTGTTTCCATTGGCAGGGGAGACTAGGACCCGGGGGCACAGCCTTAGAATAAAAGGGAGTCACTTTAGAACAGAGATGAGGAGAAATTTCTTCAGCCAGAGAGTGGTGGGTCTGTGGAATTCATTGCCACAGAGGGCGGTGGAGGCCGGGACGTTGAGTGTCTTTAAGACAGAAGTTGATAAATTCTTGATTTGTCGAGGAATTAAGGGCTATGGAGAGAGCGCGGGTAAATGGAATTGAAATCAGCCATGATTGAATGGTGGAGTGGACTCGATGGGCCGAATGGCCTTACTTCCGCTCCTATGTCTTATGGTCTTATGGAGTCCTTCAGTAGACCTTCTTTCAAAGTAAGCTTTCAGATCAATTGGCGGGATTCTCTAACCAACCCCCCCGCCGGGTCAAAGAATCCCTGGGGGGCAGCGCGAATCCCACCTCGCCGCCCCAACCCCGGCTGCCGTATTCTCCGGCGCCGTTTTTCGGGCGGGGTGGGGTTCACGCCATGTCGGTCGGGGACCGTTGGCAGCGGCTGCCCGGCAATTTTCTGGGCCCCAATGGGCCGAGCGGCTGTCCATTTTTGGCCAGTCCCACCGGTGTGGGTTACTTATTATTTTCACTCCTCTACTCCCCTCTGTCTTTGTCTGCCTTGTGTGTGTGTAGATGATGGGAGCAAGTTAAATGGGCAATCAGGAATTAGATAATATTTTACCAGTTGTATTTGCTGCATTTTCATTGTAGTTTTGTTCTGAATTAAAAGTAATTGTGTTTAAACTTACAAACCTGGTTACTGTAATTATCGGGCAGACAAGGGCGAATGACCGGCGGGACCTGGCAGGTAAGTCGGCTGGGGCGGCCCTCGGGGGCGGGGTGTGGGGGGATCCAACCGCGGGCGCCCCCCACGGTGGCCTGGCCTGTGATCGGGGCCCACCGATCTGCGGTCTGGCCTGTGCCGTGGGAGCACTCCTTCCTTCCACGCTGGCCCCTGTAGGGCTCCGCATGGCTGCCGCGGAGAAGAGAACCCCCCCGCGCATACGCCAAAACATGCCGGCGGTTCTGCGCATGCGCGAGATCACGCCAGCCCTTTGGCGCATGCGTGAACTTGCGCAGT